>NC_138509.1:13001597-13539097 GCF_964252035.2 Podarcis erhardii | reverse complement strand
TCTGTCCAGTCAAGATGAGATGGGGTTGCACACTCCCTGAACACATGTCTTCCCATCTTGCGAGGGCTCTTTGGTCCACCTTTCCTTTTATTAGAATCACAAGTTTAGTTGGAATGCCAACTGTGACTCTTCCTGGACAGAGATACTGTGGCCTCAATTATCCATGCTCTGGTAATCTTTAGGTTACACTTCTGTAATGTTACTTTTTAAGAGCCTTCAGAAAGCTAGTGTGGACTGCAGCTACAGGGTTCCTGCTCGGGACTGGATATTGTGGCCATCTTGGACCTGTGTGCTGTGCCAATTGCATGGGTACTCAGTCTGCTTCGAGGCCCATATTGAAGTGCTAGTTTTGCTTTTTAAAAGTCTTCCACAGCTCAAGACGAAGGTAACTGAAGTATTCCCATCCCTCCATTTGTAGCAACCCATGCATATGGGTAAAAGGTAAAGGAACCCTGGATGGGGTTGTGGGGTTCATCTCGCTTTCAGGCCAAGGGAGCCAGCGTTTGTCCACAGACAGCTTTTCAGGCCATGTGGCCAGCATGACTAAACTGCTCCTGGCACAACAGAACACCGTGACAGAAACCAGAGCACACAGAAATGCCATTTACCATCCCACTGCAGTGGTACCTATTTATTTATTTGCACTGGTGTGCTTTCAGACTGCTAGGTTGGCAGGACAGGAGCTCAGACACAGCAATGGGAGCTTACTCCATCATGGGGATTCGAACCTCTGACCTTCCGATCGGCAAGCCCAAGAGGCTCAGTGGTTTAGACCACAGCACCACCCGTGTCCCTCCATGCATACGGAGGGAGTTCTTAAATGGAGTACTTCCTGCCAGTACCTGCCACCTGAGGTGAGGCAGGCGACTTTCAAAGAGAGAGAAGGGGGACCTTCTCAGAGATTCACCCAGGCACATGTCTTTAAAAAATATCCATAGCTTTCAGATGCAATTTTAATCCTGCTAATTGTTTTATGCTGCTTTTATAATTATGTGACTTTTAGCTTATTCAATTAATTTATTTTTATATTTTATGTTAATTATTTTTTATATATATTTTGCTTGGTTTATTCTTATTATTTATTCCTATAAACCACCCTGGAAATGTGAATGAAGGGCACTTGACAGATATAATAAAGTAAACAATGGCATCATAACATAATGTCAATGCAGAATTCTATACAGTGTATTTGGTCATTCTGTTAACTATATATATATATATATATATATACACACACATACTGTATATATATAAACACACACACACACGGTGGTACCTCGGGTTACATATGCTTCAGGTTACATATGCTTCAGGTTACAGACACCGCTAACCCAGAAATAGTGCTTCAGGTTAAGAACTTTGCTTCAGGATGAGAACAGAAATTGTGGTCCGGCGGTGCGGCAGCAGCAGGAGGCCCCATTAGCTAAAGTGGTGCTTCAGGTTAAGAACAGTTTCAGGTTAAGTATGGACCTCCGGAACTAATTAAGTACTTAACCCGAGGTTCGTTCTCTCTCTCTCTCTCTCTATATATATATATCCTGCTGTTCCTCCATGGAGCTCATGGCAGTATATACAATTACTCCTTTTCTAATTCTCACAACAACCCTGTGAGGCAGAATGGGTTTGGACTTGATGACCCTCATGGTCCCTTCCAACTCTACAATTCTCTGATTCTATTATTCTAAGTAGCAACTGGCCCAAAGTCACCCACTAAGCTTCATGGCAGAGTCAGGGGTTTAAATGTAGGTCCAACTATTGCTCTTATAGTTAAGGGGGGTGTTGCCATGTTCAATGCTTCTACAAATATCTAGTAGGAGAACCATGGCCACTGTCAATATAGTGCCACTCATGGAATCACAGAATTGTCAGGAACCTCTATCAGTGCAGGAAACCCACTATCACCATCCCTGATAGGCAGACAGAAAGCTGCTTTTAAAAAACCACTAATGAAGGAAAGTCCCTGAATTTCTCAGGCTGTCAAACACTTGGTAGCATCTAGAAAGTTGCCCTAATGCTTAGTGAAAATTCCCCATTTTGTAATCTGAACCAGCTTGTCTAGGTCCTACCCTCTGGAGATAAAAGCTCTTAATGCCCATGGATCCTGGCCCGGAATGCGGGCGCTTGCGTGCTAGGTGGGGGCAAGGTGCGTCACATGACATGTGATGTGACACGTCATGTGATGCTCCCTTGCAACGTGGGGGGCAAGTCAGCCCCCTTGTTCACAACAGTATCATCTAGAACAGATTTGACAAGCATGCCAACAAGAATATTGTAGGGGACTTTGTTGAAAGCTTGGCTGAAATCAAGATATCCTACATGAAACAGCGTTCCCTTGATCTACCAAGGAAGTACTTCTGTGACAAAGAGAGAGAGAAAATATGGCATGACTAGTTTTTGAGAAACTGGTGCTGTCCCTTTGTGATCACATTACAGTGGTACCTCGGGTTAAGTACTTAATTCGTTCCGGAGGTCCGTACTTAACCTGAAACTGTTCTTAACCTGAAGCACCACTTTAGCTAATGGGGCCTCCTGTTGCTGCCGCACAATTTCTGTTCTTATCCTGAAGCAAAGTTCTTAACCTGAAGCACTATTTCTGGGTTCGTGGAGTCTGTAACCTGAAGCGTATGTAACTTGAAGCGTATGTAACCCGAGGTACCACTGTATTTTTAATGACTGCTTATTTATTCTAGAACTTTTCCAAATATTCTCTTATTTACCCCCTTTGGAAAATGGGGAAATTGCCTGCCTCCAGTCTCTTGACACTTCATCTGTGCAATAATTTTCAAAAATAATAGACTACAGGTGGGGAATCACTTCTGTCCACCAAGCTGGAACAAGAAGTGGTCATGCCTCCAAAAGTCTGCCCAGCTGTTATCAACCACTCAGCAGTGGATCCATTAGAGCAGGCATCCCCAAACTTGGCCCTCCAGATGTTTTGGGACTACAACTCCCATCATCCCAAGCTAACAGGACCAGTGGTCAAGGATGATGGGAGTTGTAGTCCCAAAACATTTGGAGGGCAGAAGGTTGGGGATGCCTGTATTAGAGAGAAACAAGTCATTGTACTCCTGATTTTTCTTTGGCAGCAGAACCTGCAGTCAGCACTGTCTAAATTCAGAATGCAAACCCCACTGCGGAACCAATCCCAGTGAGGAATGCATTTGGCTCCACATTTAAACAGTGCTGGTTGCAAACCTCGCTGCCAAAGGAACAATTGGAAGCCTGTGGGCCAGTGTGCCTCTGACTGTTTCTTGGCAGCAGGCTTGTATCTAAAGGTAAAGGTAAAGGGACCCCTGACCATTAGGTCCAGTAGTGGCCGACTCTGGGGTTGCAGCACTCATCTCTCTTTACTGGCCAAGGGAGCAGCGCACGGAAACGCCGTTTACCTTCCCACTGGAGCGGTACCTATTTATCTACTTGCACTTTGACATGTGTATCTGGTGCTGTTTAAATTCAGCGCCAAATGCAACCCTCGCTGCTTTGGGCAAGGAGTATGTGCCCACCCTATTTTAAGGTGCATGCGAAGAAATGGGGAAATAAGAGGAGATCAAGCTTCTGCAGTGGATAGTATTATATGGACTACTGCAATGTGCTCTACGTGGTGCTACCTTTGAAGGTGACCCAGAAATTACAACTAATCCAGAATGCGGCAGCTAGACTGGTGACTGGGGGCGGCCGCCGCGACCATATAACACCGGTCTTGAAAGACCTACATTGGCTCCCAGTACGTTTCCGAGCACAATTCAAAGTGTTGGTGCTGACCTTTAAAGCCCTAAATGGCCTCGGCCCAGTATACCTGAAGGAGCGTCTACCCCCTCCCCATTGTTCTGCCTGGACCCTGAGGTCCAGCGCCAAGGGCCTTCTGGTGGTTCCCTCGTTGCAAGAAGTGAGGTTACAGGGAACCAGGCAGAGGGCCTTCTTGGTGGTGGTGCCCTCCATGTGGAACGCCCTCCCATCAGATGTCAAGGAAATAAACAGCTATCTGGCTTTTAGGAGACATCTGAAGGCAGCCCTGTTTAGGGAAGTTTTTAATGTTTGATGTTTTATCGTGTTTTTAATATTCTGTTGGGTGCCGCCTAGAGTGGCTGGGGAATAAATAATAAATGTTGTTGTTGTTGTTGTTGTTGTTGTTGTTGTTGTTGTTGTTGTTGGTATTGTTATTAGATGGCATATGTGTGGCTTTCTGAGGGAGGGAGAAGGTTAAAGAGGGGCCAAAGGAGAAGTTTTCAAACTCTTTAAGGACTGTTGTAAATAAAAAGGTAGTTGTGACCAAGTGCCACTCAAATCGGTTGTACTCTAATGCATTGCAAAGCTGTTATTTTGTGTTTAGAGAGCCAGAAATGTTTGTTTTTTTAAAAAAAATATTTTTATTAATTTTACAGAATACAGAGATACGGAAAAGAAAAACAGATAAAAGAAAAAGAATATAAAAGTTTCAAATTTCCGTAATCCTTTTATCAAATCTACTGGACTTCCCCACATCCTCCAGACCTTGCATTATTTATAATACAAACCTCAGCAATTTGTCATCTTATTTCATAACTTATTGTATCTTTCAATTTATCATGTTATCAAATTTATCATGTTATCAAATATTGTACACCAATTCTTATATATTTTTATTAAAACACAATAAAATTATTTCCTAATTCCACCTCAAATTTCTTGTACCTTAATTTTCATTTCACCAATTGCTATTGCTGGGGCTAAGATTTCCTAAATGGTGCATTTTCTTAGCATTCATACAACTTATAATGTTTTTGTAGATAGTCCTTAAATTTTTTCCAGTCCTCTTCCATTGCTTCTTCTCCCAAGTCTCGGATTCTGCCAGTCATTTCAGCCAATTCCATATAGTCCATCAACTGCGTCTGCCATTCCTCCAGCGTGGGTAAATCTTGTGTCTTCCAATGCTTTGCGATGAGAATTCTTGCTGCAGTAGTAGCATACATAAAAAAGGTTCTATCCTTCTTTAACACATTCTGGTCTACAATGCCCAGAAGAAAGGCCTCCAGTTTCTTAGGTAAGGTATATCTAAATACCTTTTTTAGCTCATTATAAATCATCTCCCAGAAGGCCTTCACTTTCGGACATGTCCACCAGAGGTGAAAGAATGTCCCTTCCGCCTCCTTACACTTCCAACATTTATTATCAGACAGGTGATATATCTTAGCAAGCTTGACTGGGGTCTAGAGAGCCAGAAATGTTAAGTGCCCACATAGAAAATCAAAGTAAGTCAGTCCTGTCCTAAGAGGGAGCATGAAGTTTTGCACTGACTACCAGCATCTCTCTGGGAAGAGATCACCAAAAGATAAGGGAAATTAGAAACCCAGCAAAGTCATACTCAGAGTAAACCCGTTTAAATCAACAGGCTTACCTTATCCATGGCCCATTAATTTCAATGGGTCTACTCCTGGTAAGACTTTGTTGGAGTCAACCCTCTGTTGGAATGAGCAAAGCAAGAAAAAAATCTAGCTATTTACACAGCATCTTAAAAAGCAGAGACATCACCTTGCCAACAAAGGTCCGTATAGTTAAAGTTTGGCTTTCCCAGTAGTGATGTATGGAAGTGAGAGCTGGACCATAAAGGCTGATCGCTGAAGAATTGATGCTTTTGAATTATGGTGCTGGAGGATACTCTCGAGAGTCCCATGGACTGCAAGAAGATCAAACCTATCCATTCTGAAGGAAATCAGCCCTGAGTGCTCACTGGAAGGACAGATCGTGAAGCTGAGACTCCAATACTGTGGCCATCTCATGAGAAGAGAAGACTCCCTGGAAAAGACCCTGATGTTGGGAAAGATGGAGGGCACAAGGAGAAGGGGACGACAGAGGACAAGATTGTTGGATAGTGTTCGCGAAGCTACCAGCATGAGTTTGACTAAACTGCGGGAGGCAGTGGAAGACAGGGGGGCCTGGCGTGCTCTGGTCCATGGGGTCACGAAGAGTCGGACACGACTAAACGACTAAACAACAACAATTTGCATTTTTCCTACCCAAATCGTTTCTTGGAGATGATACACACTGGCTGGTTCTGTAAGAGTTTGAAGGACAGAAGAAGTTCTGCAGGGCAGCTCAGTGTGGGTAATCTGTGGTGGTTAAAGATGGTTTTCTGGTCTTTAGCTGGACAGTTATCCATGTGGCCATTAAATAAATCACGGGTCCAATCAGTCAGGAGACATCTTGTGGCAACAAAGGTGTGACTTCATGATGGCAACCTAATCTTTTCCCATCTTCAGCATCCGCTGAAATCTGAGGCCTCCTCCCTGCACTGTCCCTTTAACGGCCATCTGCTTATCAAGGTATCTAAAGAAAACAAGAGTGCAAGTCACTTAACACAGATGGAAGGAGACTTTCCCAGCTCGGCTAGGGAGGAGCTGAACGGGCAGGAGGGACTGAGGTGAAACCCAACATCAAAGACGGAAAAGGGGTTGTCAGCACATTTAACTTCACAGAAACTCTCCTCCTAATAAAAAATGAGTGACCTCGTTACTGCCGACACTAACAGTTCCCAGGGGAAACCCTTCAAGGCTACAGACGGCACTTTTAATATTCTCTCGGCAAACAAATGAGGAAACCTTGGAATTATGTCATTGTTGTTCTTGTTAACAGTGTTGAGTTCTGGTGAGGGGGTGGGAGAAAGGAGGAAGAATTTGTGCAAAATGAATTTAGCTTTCGGTTGACGTGTGTGTGTATTAAATCTTCTCTGGCCATGCATACTATCCAAGAATGAGATTCAGAGAATCAGAGAATTGTAGAAGGGACCACGAGTGTCTTCTGTTCCAACCCCCAGCAGTGTAGGGATCTCAGCTAAAGCACCCATAACAGATGGCCATCCAACATCTGCTTCAAAACATCCAAGGAAGAAGAGTCTACAACCTCCTGAAGGAGTCCGTTCTGCTGTTGAACAGCTCTTACTATCAGAAAGTTCTTCCTGAGGTTTAGTCAAAGTCTCCTTTCTTGTAAGCTGAAGTCACTGGTTCGAGTTCTGTCCTCCAGAGCAGGAGAAAACAAGCTTGTTCCCTCTTCCAGCCCTTGAGATATTTGAACAGTGCCAGATTTACATATAAGCTGAACAAGCTATAGCTTAGGGCCCCACTCTCTTGAGGGCCCCCAAAAGATTTAAAGGAAAAGAACCTGGATGTACATTTCCAAAATATAAGATAAAAAACAAATAAAATAAAACCTACATACAGCAACAGTGTTTTGTGTTGTGTAGGTTCCTATGATGTAAGTAAAATAATAATAATAATAATAATAATAATAATAATAATAATAATTTATTACTTATATCCCAAAGCAATGACAAACCTAGACAGCATCTTAAAAAGCAGAGACATCAACTTGCCAACAAAGGTACGTATAGTTAAAGTTATGGTTTTCCCAGTAGTGATGTATGGAAGTGAGAGCTGGACCATAAAGAAGGCTGATCGTCAAAGAATTAATGCTTTTGAATTATGGTGTTGGAGGAGATTCTTGAGAGTCCCATGGACTGCAAGTAGATCAGACCTCTCCATTCTTAAGGAAATCAGCCCTGAGTGCTCACTGGAAGGACAGATCATGAAGCTGAGGCTCCAATACTTTGGCCACCTCATGAGAAGAGAAGATTCCCTGGAAAAGACCCTGATGTTGGGAAAGATGGACGGCACAAGGAAAAGGGGATGACAGAGGACAAGATGGTTGGATACTGTTCTCAAAGCTACCAGCATGAGTTTGACCAAACTGCGGGAGGCAGTGGAATACAGGAGTGCTTGGCGTGCTGTGGTCCAGGGGGTCACAAAGAGTCAGACATGACTAAATGACTAAACAACAACAACTTCTTATACCCCACCCATTTGGCTGGGTTTCCCCAGCCACTCTGGGGCCCTGCCTGCTAGCCTGCTCCCTGTAATATCACTGGTTTGCTCATTTCTATATATAGGGTGCCTACATTCTGCATGGACTGGTTGCATGGCACCATGTGCAAATTTCATTATTAATATACTTCTTCTTAATTGTATTTCAGTTCAACAATTACTTTGATAAAATACATATTTTGTTATGTGCAAATGGCTTTAGATACCTATTAGGTCCATAAATCACCATATAGCATATATTCAACACAAAAAACAGTGACAATTTGTTGTTGACAAAGGACGGCTGGACATATAAAGGGCCCCATTACCTTCAGTAGCTCAGGGCCTCATCAAACCTAAATCCGGCCCTGTATTTGAAGATGGATATAATCTCTCCTCTCAGTGTCCTCTTTTCCAGGCTAAACATAACCAGCTCCTGAATGTTGGACAGAAATTAAGTGGTTTCCAGCTGTAATGTTTTAAGAGATATGGAAAATAAGGTTTCGAATTAAGTAAAAACTAATGGTGAGGATTTGCTGAATTTATAATCTGAATTGGAATATAAGAAAGGGAGTTATGAGGAGGTCCGGAAAATAAGTTAAAAGAAAATAGGTAAAGGGAAATTTTATGTGTTTTTTAGTTGTTTTTATATTTTTCTTTTTTTTTGTATTTTTGTATTTTTGTTGTTTCTTTTTTGTTGTTTTATAATGTATTATTCTGGAAAATTTCAATAAATATCTTATAAAAATAAATAAATAAACATAACCAGCTCATTCAACCTTTCCTCATAAGACTTGGTTTCCAGACCCTTGATCGTCTTAGTTGCTCTCCTCTGCCCACGATTGCTCACAGCTTCTTTTGGACCTCCAAAAGAACCTGTGAGCAATTGTGGTCCCCCACCCCCACCCCTCCAGGGCACCTATGCCCACACCCAAATTTAGGGACTGGCAGCCAAGGAAACCATCTGGGGCTTGGGGTCTTCAGGATATGTGAACATGCCTCTCATGGTCCCACCAAGCTACTCGGTCAATAGCTGACACAAATAGTCCAAACAATTCACCTTCACTTTAAAGTGGGCAACACTTACATGGCGGGGGGTTGTGTTAACATTTGCTTTTCGTGTTTTGTTTGTTTTACATTCCTGGAGGAAATTTACAACGCTGGAGGGGAAGCAGGGGTTACAGAAAACACTCCTGACCTGGAGTGCCATTTGGTTGAGGGCCGGCCATGCCAGAGCCCACAACAGCCGCAAAAGAGCCAAAGGTTTTTAGTAGGTGAAGCTTTTCTCATCCATTGAAAGGCACACAGCTCTTAAAGGCACTGGAGCACTGCTGGAGGAAAGGTTGGCAACCACAGTTCCTGTCAGCTGCGCCTGCCTCATCCATGATGTTGCTTCCATGTGGAAGGATGTGAGGAGAGGGTGTTCAGGAACCCACAAAGAAGGGATAGCTTGATCTGAGAGTCACTGTCCCAACTCCAGTCCAGATGTCCGATGCCTCAGCCCCAGCTCAGTGGCTCTACCTTGGGAGTTTGTATCTGAGGGGAAAATGCCAGTGAAAACAATCAAGTTTGAGGTGAAGCCTCTCTCCCCTTCCCATAGAGACATTGCAACATGCAAAGTGGATAATGTCAAAACGATTCTGTCCCAGGGAGGAATTTTTGCTCTGGCACAGTAAAGAGACTTTCACTGCCAGCTTTTTAAAGACTGTTGCTTCATGTATTTCCAGAGCCGGCCCTACCATTAAGGAGAATGAGGCAAGCGCCTCAGGCGACAAATGTTAGTAGGCGGCAGTGCTGGCATCCTTTGCATCTGCTAGGCCAGTCCTCTGCCCCTTGAACCAGCCTGCTGCCTTATTAGCTTACTTACTTATTTTATTAATTTTTGTATTGCCCTTCATCCACACCATAGTAAAGGTAAAGGGACCCGTGACTATTAGGTCCAGTCATGACCGACTCTGGGGTTGCGGCACTCATCTCGCTTTATTGGCCAAGGGAGCCAGCGTACAGCTTCCGGGTCATGTGGCCAGCATGACTAAGCCGCTTCTGGCAAACCAGAGCAGTGCACGGAAACGCCGTTTACCTTCCCGCTGGAGTGGTGCCTAATTATCTACTTGCACTATGACATGCTTTTGAACTGCTAGGTTGGCAGGAGCAGGGAACGAGCAACGGGAGCAGAGGTCCCATCCCATTTCTGGTGTTGAAATAAGGATCATCTGCCAGTCAAGTCGGCTTCTGTACGTGGAACGAGGGAAAGGAGCCACCTCATCCTTTACCTCAGGTGGCAAAAAGTCTTGGGCCGGCGAGAGAATGCTTTTATAGTTATGGAGCTTCACAAGTCTCCCTCACCGTAACCAGGCCAAAGTGGGCGCTACCAATCCCGCTTTCGGAATGAGAAAATGGAGAGTCTGAGGCAGTTATCTGTCAATATGCACCCACAGGGTGGTGATCGGAACCTGTATTTCCCCTGAATACTAACCCTAATACTAGACCGGTGAACCCACCCCCACCCCAACCTCTGTGATAAGGCTGTTTCCCAAACCAGGGAGTCAGAAGTATTCTTCGGCTGCATTTCAACCATTCTGCCAAAGGCTCAGAAGCAACATTCCCACGATCATTCCCTGTAATATATAGTGGTGCCCTGCAAGACAAATGCCTCGCAAGATGAATTTCTCTATGGGCTTGCTTCTCAAGACGAAAACGTCTTGCGAGTCTTGCGATTTTTTTTCGCTTTCCCCCCCTTTTTCTAAGCCGCTAAGCTGCTAATAGCCGCTTTGCCGCTTTGCCACTAATAGCCGCTAAGCCGCTAATAGCGCTAATCCGCTAAGCCGCTAATAGGGTTGCTTCGCAAGACGAAAAAACCGCAAGACGAAGAGACTCGCGGAACGGATTCTTTTTGTCTTGCGAGGCACCACTGTACTTTCCACACGTAATAGGAACAGGTACAATAAATGGGTTGTTAGGTAGGTACCCTTTCTTTCTTTTTATTTCTTTTTTTATTGACTTAAGAAAATTATACAGACAGCAAAACGAGGAAGTCTAAGTTAACATTGCCTTCTACCGATAAGGAATAATAATAACTATGACAATAATGAAAATACTAAAAATACATTTACTTCCCCTTTTGAACTTCTATTCTGGTTACAATATATTACTGTTCTATAAGAATCTATAAAGAAGGCTGATCGCCAAAGAATTGATGCTTTTGAATTATGGGGGTGGGGAGACTCTTGAGAGTCCCATGGACTGCAAGAAGATCAAACCTATCCATTCTTAGGGAAATCAGCCCTGAGTGCTCACTGGAAGGACAGATCCTGAAGCTGAGGCTCCAATACTTTGGCCACCTCATGAGAAGAGAAGACTCCCTGGGAAAGACCCTGATGTTGGGAAAGATGGAGGGCACAAGGAGAAGGGGACGACAGAGGACGAGATGGTTGGACAGTGTTCTCGAAGCTACCAGCATGAGTTTGACCAAACTGCGGGAGGCAATGGAAGACAGGAGTGCCTGGCGTGCTCTGGTCCATGGGGTCACGAAGAGTCGGACACGACTAAACGACTAAACAACCACAAGAATCTATTATATCCTTTGCTGTCCCATATATTATTTTATTTCCCAAATTCAACCTAACCCTCCTCTCCTCCCCACTGCTTCCCTTCACCTGTGTGAGATCTTCCCAACATAATATTTTTTCTAGGTAGGTACCCTGTCTTGGGCAGGATGGTACACTCAACTGCATGAGGTGGGCCTCAGAGAGCCCACTTCACGACAGCAAGAAATGTGTACAAAATGGTATTGGCACATTTGAGAGCTTCAAACAAACGAGCAACAGAACACAGGGGACAATTGCTTCCTTACTAAGCCTCCCGGGTATCTGGGGAGAAGAGCATTGCTAAGATACTGCCACATCCCTGGCTGAATTACGGTTTTGGCTACTTCATCTCTTTCCTCCTTACGTTGCTAAGACCGTCCTCTGGTCCCTCCCCTTGTACTCCCCTGCTTGTAGGATTCTTGATAGTTCCCAGTCCTTTTATAATGAGCACTGCAGAATTACAGCTAATTAGGGATGTAAATGATGCTGGGGAGAGGGAAGGGAGGGCGACGAGACTAGCTGTGTGCAACTCTGCAGTAAAATGTTTTCGGCATCAGCAGAAAAGTTATCACAGGAGACAATGTCAACTTCAGAGGAGTTTGGGCTGCAGGAAAGGACTCTCAGAGCCGGCGTACATGGCAGGTGCTTTTCTTTAAACTCTGCTTTATCAAAGGACACCTTCAAAAGTCCATGGGACTCGTTATTGAGTATGGAATGCTGCAGATCATGGAGGAAGGAGGCAGCAAAGATGCGAGGCGGGGGCAAGGAGAGAGAGGAACCACAAGAAGCACAGCTTCTTCTGTTACAGGTGCAAAGGTAGCCATCTCCCTCCTTTTATAAAGGATAGTCCACATTACGCATTGTATCCAGTGTCCCCTAGATGCCTGGCTTTGTTCTCCAGAGGGGGGGAAAGGGCCAGCCCTAATATGAGGCAGAGTGAGGCAGCTGCCTCAGGCAGCAAATGCTGATGAACAGGGAGTAAACAAAGCTTTGTGTGTGCTGGGTGCCTTGGTCATCTACTGCTCTCAGGTGCTGTGAAGGACACTGTCCTGTTTCGCAGCAAGGTTCTGCTGAAAGCCTGGTCAGCTTGTATACATGGAATGCTTGGTGGAGGGGTGCCATCTTGTCTCTGGCCTCAGGCTTCCAAATGTCTTGAGTCAGCCCTGAGAGCTGTGTTGGGACACCTAGCCAACTGTGAGGACATATTGGCTACTGGCTTCCTGCACTGCCAGAGGCCGATTTAGGGCAGCATGACCATTTCCACCACACTGGACAGTGAGCACAGGGGACGACACAGTCCACTGCAACTATGACATAGTGAATTGAGCTGAATGGAAGGGGAGAGGCAGGGGGAGCCAAATTTGGACCTCACAAAGGCTGCTGCTGAGATTTGAAAGACCAAAGTTTGCTCCTGGCAGTCCGGCAGTCCCGCTGTTGAACAGTGTCTGTTCTTTGTTGTCCCATAACCCCCTCCACCAGCAGCCATGCTTTGCTGAGCCTAAAAGTGTTCTACTTTGACATAAGAAATATCAAAGACTTGACCTTAGCTCATATGTGCCCAGTTGACTAGTGTTGCCATGTGTCCTCTTTATCCAGGACACGTCCTCTTTTTCAGGGGAAAAAATTCTGTCCTGGTGGATTTTTTTCAATTTGCCGAAATGTCTTCGGCTATACTTTCTGGATAAGACATGGACATTACTGGTGGTTGAAGACTTGCTCTTCTCTTCTCTTCTCTTCTCTTCTCTTCTCTTCTCTTCTCTTCTCTTCTCTTCTCTTCTCTTCTCTCTCCCCCCCCACTGCACCCAAGCAATATATCACAGCTTCTATAGCCTACATTTAGTTGTTGTTGTTGTTTAGTCGTTTAGTTGTGTCCGACTCTTCGTGACCCCATGGACCAGAGCATGCCAGGCACTCCTGTCTTCCACAGCCTCCCGCAGTTTGGTCAGGCTCATGTTTAGTAAGGTAAAGGTAAAGGTACCCCTGCCCATACGGGCCAGTCATGTCCGACTCTAGGGTTGTGCACCCATCTCACTTAAGAAGCCGGGGGCCAGCGCCAGGGGTGCTGACTTATAAAAAATATTGGGGGGGCGGGGGCCCATACCGACTTATAAAAAATATTGGGGGGGGGCCCAAGACCTCCAAACCGCTGCTGCTGGGGGAACGAAAGGGGCGAGCCCCGGGCTGCCCCGACCTTAAGTGAACCTGTGAGGGCCCGCCCTTTGCGGCAGCCGATTGGCTGCCGCCGTGGGCGGTGAATATTAATGAGCTAGGGGGAATCCCTGCTTCTCGCGGGGCTGACGCCAGCCCCGTGAGATTGTTGATGGGTCGAGAGCCCGCAACCCCACCCCCTCTCTAGATAGGGAGTGGCTTTGTTTTAACTCATTACTGAATGTATTTTAAAAGGTAACTATCGTCAAACAAGGAAAATAAAAAATACCAACATAATTTTGTGATTTTACAAAGCATAATATAACTAAGAATTTTCTTAAATTATTGGGGGGGCGGAGCCCCCCAAACGAATTTTTGAGGGGGCTCGGACCCCCTCAGGCCCCATGGAGTCGGCGCCTATGGCCAGCGCTGTCTGGAGACACTTCCGGGTCACGTGGCCAGTGTGACGAAGCTGCTCTGGTGAGCCAGCACCAACACAGCACACGGAAACGCCGTTTACCTTCCTGCTATAAAGCGGTACCTATTTATCTACTTGCACTTAGGGGTGCTTTCGAACTGCTAGGTGGGCAGGAGCTGGGACCGAAAGACGGGAGCTCACCCCGCCGCGGGGAATCGAACCGCCGACCATATGATCGGCAAGTCCTAGGCACTGAGGTTTTACCCACAGCGCCACCCACTGGGGTGTTTAAAATACCACTGTAGGGGTATTTAAAATGAGAGTCGTCATAAAGGTAAAGGTAAAGGGACCCCTGACCATTAGGTCCAGTCATGACCGACTCTGGGGTTCTGGCGCTCATCTCCCTTTATTGGCCGAGGGAGCCGGCATACAGCTTCTGGGTCATGTGGCCAGCATGACTAAGCCGCTTCTGGGAAACCAGAGCAGTGCACAGAAATGACGTTTACCTTCCTGCCGGAGCGGTACCTATTTATCTACTTGGACTTTGGCGTGCTTTCGAACATAGCATCCTCTTTTTTTGTTCTTCAATATATGGCAGCCCTACACTTGGCCACTATGATCTGTGCAACTCACACTGTTTTAGGTGTCACGTCATAATTGTAACATAGTTGTAAGAAATCAATCTTTTAGTGCAGCCACACCTACACTTTGGAACTCCCTGGCCACTGATCAGTCAGGTGCCTTCGCTGTACTCTTTTCAACACCAGTTTAAAACATTTTTCTTTTGTTTAGGAAAGCCTCAATGCAAGGATGTTGATGTGCTTTCGTCTCTTTTATTGCTAATATTAATTATTTTGGTTTCACACAGGAACCTAAAAGCCTCGCCTCGCCTTCTATGGTGCTATTATTTCTCCTGACTTAGAAACGGTGGTTATTGTTGTTGTTTAGTCATGTCAGACTCTTCGTGACCCCGTGGACCAGAGCACGCCAGGCACTCCTGTCTTCCACTGCCTCCCGCAGTTTGGTCAAACTCATGCTGGTAGCTTCGAAAACACTGTCCAACCATCTCGTCCTCTGTCGTCCCCTTCTCCTTGGGCCCTCCATCTTTCCCAACATCAGGGTCTTTTCCAGGGAGTCTTCTCTTCTCATGAGGTGGCCAAAGTATTGGAGCCTCAGCTTCAGGATCTGTCCTTCCAGTGAGCGCTCAGGACTGATTTCCTTCAGAATGGAGGGGTTTGATCTTCTTGCAGTCCATGGGACTCTCAAGAGTCTCCTCCAGCACCAGAGTTCAAAAGCATCAATTCTTCGGTGATCAGCTTTCTTTATGGTCCAGCTCTCACTTCCATACATCACTACTGGGAAAACCATAGCTGCTGCCTAAAACTGCATTGGCCTCCACATCACAGTTCTGACTGATGCTTTTTCATGTGTACTGCTGCTGGGGCAGGTCTCCTCATTCCCCACAGTCCTTCTGTAAATTTCTTTCCCTTTCTTTTTGCCTTGCTCCAGAACTTCTTTTCATTTGTAAAGTTTTGGCCCAGTTCCCCATTCTGCCAAGGTCCTTAGGAAGTTCATTCCTGTCTTTGGAGCGGTTAGCTACCCTTGCACATTTGATAAGCGTTTCCTTCACTCCTCTATCTAAGCTATTGGAAGAAATGTTGAAAACTTCTGGGTCTTAATACAGAGCCCTGTGGCACGCCACTCAAAACTGGAGAGCTGTCCCGATAATTTTGGCCCGATTGCTTTTGGGGGAGAAGGGGAAGGGGAAGGGGGATAAATCACCCCTGAAAGTTGGGAGAGGGAGGCAAATTTTGTAGAAACTTCCAGGGGTGCATTGTGGGTATTTCCTGATCAATTCTTTGTCAAACTTCAGTTATGACACCCCTCTCACCTGCTAGCACAACTGAGGCAAGGTTGCACACAATTCCCCTGGAGTTGAAACAGATGTTGAGCATCTGTGCTTTCTTTGTCACCCTGTTAACATTTCTCCATTCCTTCAAAGCAGTGGCCCTACCATTCCTCTTGCTTCAGACATGCCTGGTGGATGACAGACCCTTGTTTTGCTCTTAGCACCCAACTTCATGATGCTGTCCTACAAGCTTGGGTTCAATGACTTGTTCTTCCTCCTTTTTCTTACAGGTTTCCTTTTTCTTTTCAACTCCTTGCTTTTTGTGCAGCCACATTGATTCTTTCGAATGCCCCCTTTTCCTATCTCATTGGGTTGTTGTTGTGTTGTTTTTTTGAGTACACCTTTATTAGCTCCTCCAGCTCATCATTCGCTCCCTTCCCCAAGGCTATCTCTAGCCAAGGATTACTCACACTGTTACTATGTGTGGTTCATGGAGAATTTTCAGTTATTTGCTATTTTTTTGTCCACTCTTCTGTGGGTGGTATTTTTTTAAGCTTCTGTCAGGCTTGGGGAATCCGATCCCTCCCCTGGTGGCAGCCCAGAATCAGAGAAACAATAAAAGTTCTTACCAAGCAATTTATTCAATAATTTGCAGAGAACGGCGAGTGAATGCAGCCTTCCTAACAATGGCGTTGCTCCAAGTAAAGTCCCAGCCTCCTACATCTCCCTTATTCGACGTTACTCCTGCGTTGGTTAAACTAAGCTTTCTGCCTCTGAGCCTTCTGTTCTAATACCCTCAATGCCCATCTGGTCTTGGGGTGGGTGTCAAGAATGCTTTCCAAGGACACTGAGTTTGCCAGCTGTCTCTCAACTGGTGCTTCTCCTTCTTCCTCTTCCAGTATTTCCCAGCTTCTCCCCTCTGCAGCCTCTGAACTATGCCCTTCTGCAAACCACTGTTCTAAATCTATACTGTCCTGTTCTCGGGAAGGTTCAGGAGAAGAAGGGGCAGTCCCCACCCTTCCTCTTCAGTCTAGTCCCTGACAGCTACCTCAGCACACTTGAATTCACAGCCCAGAACTTTACAGGTGAGTGTGGGAAGAGGCTTGCTGCCCTTCTACCCACAGCAGAGAGTGAGGCAGAAATGCACACTCCCTGTGCAATGGTCAGAGGGCTGACTGACTCACTCACCTCCCCTTGCCTTGACCAACATCCCGAGGCAGGAATGGAAGTGGTTAGGGGTCATGCTAATCCACACTGCCTAATTCGCTTCCACAATAACCCTCCAAGTGTCCCTGTTTTCCAGGGACAGTACTGGATTTACATAAGCCGTCCTAATTTCTTATCTGATCCCAGAATGTCCCACTTTTCCTTTAAGATACAACCTTTAAAAAACATCTGAAAGCAGCCCTGTATAGGGAAGTATTAGAGAACTGGGCCAAAACAAACAAGATCATTTTAACAGGGAGAAATGTAAAGTATTGCACTTGGGCAAAAAAAATGAGAGGCACAAATACAAGATGGGTGACACCTGGCTTGAGAGCAGTACATGTGAAAAGGATCTAGGAGTCTTGGTTGACCACAAACTTGACATGAGCCAACAATGTGACGCGGCAGCTAAAAAAGCCAATGCAATTCTGGGCTGCATCAATAGGAGTATAGCATCTAGATCAAGGGAAGTAATAGTGCCACTGTATTCTGCTCTGGTCAGACCTCACCTGGAGTACTGTGTCCAGTTCTGGGCACCACAGTTCAAGAAGGACACTGACAAACTGGAACGTGTCCAGAGGAGGGCAACCAAAATGGTCAAAGGCCTGGAAGCAATGCCTTACGAGGAACGGCTAAGGGAGCTGGGCATGTTTAGCCTGGAGAAGAGGAGGTTAAGGGGTTATATGATAGCCATGTTCAAATATATAAAAGGATGTCACATAAAGGAGGGAGAAAGGTTGTTTTCTGCTACTCCAGAGAAGCGGACAAGGAGCAATGGTTCCAAACTACAAGAAAGAAGATTCCACCTAAACATTAGGAAGAACTTCCTGACAGTAAGAGCTGTTTGACAGTGGAATTTGCTGCCAAGGAGTGTGGTGGAGTCTCCTTCTTGTGGGAATGTTCTGGGGTGCAGGAGAGGATATATTGACTAATTATATCCTTATCCAACTTGTACTAACAAGTTCCCAAAATATCAGCAGAGTTTATAGACATTCCCCTTTAAGTTCGCAACGGTAACGCTTGCACAGGTTCGCTAGAACCTCTATAATAATTACTCTGGTAATTTCCCCTTTGTTCCCTCTTAAAATACAAGACACGACACAGTCTTTATAAAAGTATAAAAGAGTTTACTCACGTTCTGTTCACAATATGATCCCAGAAGGTAGGCAGGCTTAAAAGGTTACATGCAGTTAGAATCTATCTTGTAGCAAGATAGTACTGTCCTCTCTTGGCTGGGAGCCAAGAGGGCATGTTGCTCCTTCAGAAGATGAAGATGGCAGAGAGGGAGGCAAGAGGCAAGAGGCAAGAGAGAGAGTGGCTGCCTGCCCTGTGCTTTTATCATTACCTGCACAGGTGAGGCCACACCCACCTCTGGTCACATGCGGAGGAAGTCCGTCCCCAGGAAGTTTACCTGCTTGCTGGACAGACATCCCTCCCCATGTTCTAACATGTACACTCTAGGAATGTTGTCATTGACTGCTCCTGTGTTTACATCCCACATACCCCTTCTCAGGCAATACAACATACACAAAACATAAACAACTTTATTCAACCACCCAGAGTCCCAGCTTGACACGTAGATTCTGGAAACTCTCTCTTGGTAGGGGTTTCGTCAGGATGTCAGCAGTCATCTCTTGGGTGCTGCAGTAGGATAGTTCCACAAGTCCATCCTGGATCATCTGGCGTATGTAGTGGTATTTAACCCCAATGTGTTTTGTTCTGGCCAGGAACTTCTCACTCTGCGTCAGCTTCAGGCAACTTTGATTGTCCTCTAGCAAGCTGACAGGCCCTTTTCTCACCAACCCAAAGTCCTTTATGAGTTGATCAAGCCAGGCGATCTCTCTGCAGGCTTCTGTTGCTGCAACGTATTCTGATTCTGTGGAAGATAATGCTACACAGCTCTGTTTATAACTGCCCCATGAAACAGGTCCATCACCAAACATGAAAACATGACCACTTGTTGATTTATAATCAGCATTATCCCCAGCCCAATCCGCATCAGTATACCCAACCAACTTAGGGTCTCTGACGGCTGGTAACCTTAATTTACAATTCATGGTACCCTTCAAATATTGCACCACCCTCTTTACACCTGCCCAATCATGCTCAGTGGGAGAATTCACTTTTCTGCTAAGAATCCCCACAGCATTTGCTAAGTCAGGTCTACATGTGGTAACTAAATACAAAAGTTTACCAGTCGCCGACCTGTAGTCATTGTTGTCTGGCAACTGCTTCGAATCCTGCTGATTCTTCAGGAAGTCAGTAGCCATCGGTGTAGCAACTGGATGTGCGTCTTGCATCTGCATGTGCTCAATCAGCTCGTGGATCTTCTGTCTTTGGCTGAGAAGAAATGAGCCGTCCTCTTCTCTTTCCACCTGGATCCCGAGGTAGTACTGGACATCTCCTAGCTCCTTGACCTCCACCTCTTTGCTAAGGTGTTTTACTATCTGTGTATAGTCTTTCTCACTTGCTGTGGCAATAATCAGGTCATCAACAAATGCTAAGATATATGAGAATTGTCCATTATTTGACTTACTGTACAAGCACTTGTCAGCGTCGCCTTGCTTGTACCCAAGTTGCGTCAGCATTTTATGCAACTTCTGGTTCCAGGCTCTAGCAGCCTGTTTAAGTCCATAAAGTCCTTTCTGCAGTTTGCACACTAAATGTGCCTCATGTGGTTTCACAAAACCTTTGGGCTGTTTCATATAGATTTCTTCAGAAATCTGCCCGTGTAGAAAAGCGGTAGCAATGTCTATGTGTTTCACTCTCATTTTCTTGGAGGCTGCAATGCTTAAAAGCATTCTTACGCTGCTGTACCTCACGGTTGGTGCAAAAACTTCATCATAGTCTTCACCAAAACGCTGTGAAAATCCCTGTGCTACAAGTCTAGCTTTGTAGCGCTGCACTTCTCCTTCTGACCCCTTCTTAACCTTGAAAACCCATTTACTGCCAATGGCCTTCTTACCGGGAGGCAGCTCAGTGAGTGTCCAGGTCTTGTTCTGATGCAGTGCATCCATCTCCTCCTGCGCGGCCTTCCTCCAGAGACTGGCTTCTGCAGCTGGCATCTCCTGTATCTCTTCCCAAGTGGAAGGTTCTTGTGGAAACGCCGACCCTGCAAAGTAGGACAACCGTAATGGTGGGACACCTTTGTTGGTTCTGGACGAGCGCCTGACCTCTGGTTCTGCGACCGCATCAGCTTCCTCATCCTCCTCCAACGCAGGCATGTCCCCATCTGAGTCCTCATCTTCGTCTCTGGTGCCGCCAGGGTTCTGGTCCTCTGCGTCTTCTGGTGCGTCGCCTGTAGGGGGCGCTGTAACACTCGAAGGCAGATTAGTACTTTGTGGGGTCTCAAAAGGGAAATATACAAATTCTTGAGTCCTTTCTGACTCATCTGAAGAATCCACAACAGTGTTCTTAGTGTCTACCTTTCCATATTCATCAACATAAACCGCATGGTATGCATTTGTCTTACCAGTTTGTAAGTCCATAATTCTGTATCCTTTGCCTCCAGAAGCATATCCCACAAGGATACCTGCTTTTGCCCTGGAGTCAAGCTTGTGTCTGTGTTCCTTGGGCACGTGGAAGTAACACGGACTTCCAAACACACGTATGTGCGACAGATTGGGAGCTTTCCCATGCCAAAGTTCAAATGGTGTGCGCTCTGCACCTTTAGTTGGCAGTCTATTCTGCAAATAGACCGACGTGTACACTCCTTCGGCCCACAGCTTCTGTGGCAAACATGCATCCTTTAGCATGCACCTTGTCATGTCCATAATGGACCTAAACTTTCTCTCAGCTATGGCATTCTGCTGTGGTGTGTAAGGAATTGTGGTTACATGTGCAATTCCTTCCTTGGCCAGGAGAGCCTGCATTTCATTTGAGCAGTACTCACCTCCATTGTCGCTCATTAGCACAGCTGGAGCTCTTTGGAATTTATTCTTGACCATGGCAATGTATTCCTGGAGCTTGTCCACTGTCTCACTCTTCTCTTTGAGGAAATACACAACACAAAATCTTGAAAAGTCATCCAGAAATATTAAAATGTATCTATTCTTTCCCAGTGAGGGAACATTCATGGGTCCACATATGTCAGTGTGCACTATGTCAAGCACTTTGTTGCTTCTTTGTTCTGCACAACGTGGAAATGAAGGTTTTACAGCCTTCTCAGTAATACAGCTTATGCACTTTGCTGGAGCTTTGTTGCTCTGCTTTACCTGCAAACCTCTTACAAGATCTCTTTTCTGTAGATCCAGAATGACGTTGGTGTCTCTATGTCCAAGCCTTCTGTGCCACAGGTCCAGATCTGCTTCATCCTTCTGGCTGGAATGTGCCACTTTTGCAGACTGATTCTCTGAAAGATCAAGCTCATATACACCATTGATTAGCTCTGCTTGAGCAAACACTTTGCCATTTCTAGTCACCTTGCATTCTCCATTTCCAAATGTGATCTGGAAACCTTTCTTGTCCAAAGTGGACACGCTGATTAAATTGCAGCTCAGCTCTGGAACATACAAAACTCTAGAGATTGTGTTCTCAATGCATTCATTGTTTATATTGCATTTCAGACTCATGGAACCTGCACCTTTTGCTTTAACAATGTTCCCATCTGCAATTTCAATTTCAGATCCTTCTTCATCATTTATCTCATTAATCTCATTAAAATAGTCCTTTTTATATGAAAAATGCGAGCTGGCACCTGAATCAATTATCCATTTATTACGTCTATTTTCGCGATTCTGGACAGTTAAATTCCTTTCTTGCAGTAGCCATGTGCATTCACATTTCCCTTTCTTTTCTCCTTTTGGCTGAAAGGGGTGGGGTTTCTTGGCTTTAGGAGCCCTGCAATTCTTTGCAATGTGTCCTTCTTTGTTACAGTTGAAACAAATCACTTTCTTAGGCATCTCTTTGGACTTTGTAAATTGCCTAGATGCATAACTGCTGTCCTTGCTTCTAGCATTTCTCACTGGAGATTCAGCTCTATCTCTGCATTCTTCTTTTAAATAACCAATCAAGTCTTTAAAAGTCAGACCTTGTCTATGATCCATCAAACTTACAAATGCGCTAAAGCGTGGTCCAAGTGATGACAACAAAAATGCTATCTTTGTATCTTCATCAAAAGCTTTGGGAGTCAAATCAATTCTCTGAATAATCTCAGTGAACTTGTTGATGTGCTCTGTGAATTCCTCTTTTGAATTCATCCTCACTCTGGTTAATTTACACACCAAGTTTCTGAAGCAGTTTATGCTAGATTCTCCATACACGCGCTCAATATCTCTTAAGATTTGAGATGCATCATCTGTACTATTTATTAATGATAGCTGCTCATCACGAAGTCCACTCAAAATTATGTGTCTAGCTTCGCTGTTCATGCGTTTCCAAGCACTTATCTTGGCTAAAGCTTCCTCAGACGATCCCGTAGGTTGAGGGTTTAAAGCTTCCAAAATGTGCTTATAATCTAAACATGCTATCAAGCGCTGCTTCCAGTGTATGAAATTGTGTTCATTCAGCACAGGCATTCCTAGCTTTGCATCACTATCAAAAGCTGCTCTAGCCATCTTAAAATCCAAAAATTTGAAAATTCTTCAAAATTTCAAAATTTCTCAAAATTTTAAAATCAAAATCTCAAAAATCTCAAAATTCAAAACAAATCTTCACTGCCTTGGGTCACTGTGAACTCTGAGGGAAGGGGGGGGTTGCTTAATCCCCACTGCACAATGGAACAAAGGACCATGTGCTTACCAGGAAGTTAACTCAGAAAAATACTACTCAACTCAAAATCACAATCCAACGCAATCCTTCAAAAATACGCAGAAATATGCAATACTGGGGCCCATAACCCTTTGTGGGAATGTTCTGGGGTGCAGGAGAGGATATATTGACTAATTATATCCTTATCCAACTTGTACTAACAAGTTCCCAAAATATCAGCAGAGTTTATAGACATTCCCCTTTAAGTTCGCAACGGTAACGCTTGCACAGGTTCGCTAGAACCTCTATAATAATTACTCTGGTAATTTCCCCTTTGTTCCCTCTTAAAATACAAGACACGACACAGTCTTTATAAAAGTATAAAAGAGTTTACTCACGTTCTGTTCACAATATGATCCCAGAAGGTAGGCAGGCTTAAAAGGTTACATGCAGTTAGAATCTATCTTGTAGCAAGATAGTACTGTCCTCTCTTGGCTGGGAGCCAAGAGGGCATGTTGCTCCTTCAGAAGATGAAGATGGCAGAGAGGGAGGCAAGAGGCAAGAGGCAAGAGAGAGAGTGGCTGCCTGCCCTGTGCTTTTATCATTACCTGCACAGGTGAGGCCACACCCACCTCTGGTCACATGCGGAGGAAGTCCGTCCCCAGGAAGTTTACCTGCTTGCTGGACAGACATCCCTCCCCATGTTCTAACATGTACACTCTAGGAATGTTGTCATTGACTGCTCCTGTGTTTACATCCCACACTTCTTTGGCGGTCTTTAAGCAGAGGCTTGACAACCATATGTCAGGAGTGCTCTGATGGTGTTTCCTGCTTGGCAGGGGGTTGGACTCGATGGCCCTTGTGGTCTCTTCCAACTCTATGATTCTATGATTCTATGATTCTAAGTTTTTAAATATTTAATGTTTTACTATGTTTTAATATATTTTGGAATTTGCCCAGAGTAGCTGCAGCAACCCAGTCAGATGAGCAGGGTATAAATAAGAAGTTGTTGTTGTTGTTGTTGTTGTTATGCAATAGGGTGCCCCTATTTTAATCAGAGAAATGTTGGAGAGTATGCCTTGACTGGTAAAAATAGCAGTAGTAGCAGCTTGTGGATCTCTTTCATACGGCACTTGATTGGATTTAGTTTTAAAGACTCATAGAGCTGGAAGGGACCTTGCAGATCATCTAATCCAGGCATGTCCAACAGGTAGATCATGATCTACTGGTAGATTGTGGGCTGTGTTTTGTAGATCCTGGTAGATCACTAGCCCCCCCAGTGATCTTCTCCTTCCCCCAAAAAACAAAATAACTCAACATCTCTGTCTTCCTAAAAAATAAAAAAAAGCTCAACAACTTTGGTCCATCCAATGACAATGGGTAGATCACTGCCAGTAGATCCCTGGTCTATTTCAACCTGAATATGCATTTGTCCCATACTGGCATCGAACCTGCAACCTTGGCATTATCAGCACTATGCTCTAACCAGACTGAGCTATCCTTAGTACTTGGCGCTGCAGGTGCATCTGAGTTTTGCACAGAACCCATGTGACAACACTGTTGCCAACTCCTGCGATTTTCTCATTTAATCTGGATTTGCCATTTCTGCTGGGAGAACACCCCCTTCCTGCAAAAACAGAAAACCTGGATTAAGTGTGTTTGTGTGTGTGTGTGTGTGTGTGTGTGTGTGAGAGAGAGAGAGAGAGAGAGAGAGAGAGAGAGAGAGAGAGAGAGAGAGAGAAAGAAATATGGGATAGCATTTTGATGGGGACGTCTAGTGGCCACTGCGAAAAACTTGCATGCCTCAGCAGCACCATAGGAAAGTGGCCCTAAACTTTTGAGGAAGACTAAAATGTTCCAGGTTTTACAAGGAATGCTCAAAGAATGATGCTTCCGTCTCAGTCATGCTGCTCTATTGCTAACAGCTTCCACAGAGGAAGATAGCACTGTTTTGATTTCAGTGTCAATGCAAAAATGAGGCATCTAAGCTAACTGATCCAGTTCTTGCCCCGTTCTGATACAAATACCAGTAGCATTCTTTGATCTCCCATGTGAGGAAAAACTTAACTGGAAAAAATATTATGGTGTTAAATAGAAGTCTATTATATATCAAGCGGGTACCTAAACGTTACTTGATTGTGTGTGTGTGTGTGTGAAATAAATAACTATTAACATTTACCTTTTCCTCTCCAAGTGGTGAATCTCACCAAATACCAACCTTGTGTCTGCTTGCTAGGCAAGTAAATCCCATTGCACTCAACGAGATTTACTTCGGATGCAGAATACTGGACTGCAAGCAGCTGTCAATGTTTTAAGGTGAGCGGGGAGAAGAGATCTAGATTTTCTGATCCAAAAGACTTATTTTATCATACCACCGCCAAAGCTCTCATTCATCTCCACCTAGTTGCTCTTGAAAACAAATATTTTGGGGGGAGAACTATGCTCACTTTGACTCAGAAATTTCACTCCATTACCACCCAGGCATTTGTTTCGAGCTTTTGGATAAACAAAGCCCTTAACTTATAACATCATACAAACCTGGGATGCTGAGGCAGAGAGAGAGAAAGATTGTTTAAGGCCATTCAGAGGGTTTATGGGGAGGGAAGATTTGAATCCAGGACTTTCTCATCCGTATAGTTCTAAGCCACTACAACACTCAAGCTCTTATTGTACACTAGATTATATTGCAAAATAGGCCACCGTTTAACTCCATCTGGTTGCCTCCACCTTTTATTAAGATATGACAGTCTGAAAAAGCTCTTATCACAGTATCAGAGGGCAATTCTAGATCTTTTAACATAAGCTGTTGGATTTTATTCAGAAGTCTTCCCCTTGTGCTCATTAAGGCTGCAATTTTACGCACATTTATTGGGGAACACTGAACTTGGTGGGATTTATGTATTTTATTAGGGATATTTATAAACTGCTAAACAACCCAAAATAACATAGTGACAAAGAACAATAAAAACAAAATGCACAGAAACAAATAAAACAGTTCGGGTGGGTGGGGGATCAGACACTGTCTGCAAGTATACTCATCTTTCTAGGGAAGACTGTGAAAAAACAACAACCAGCGTCTGGCAATATCTGTGTGCAATGCTGGAGTTTGTCTAACTCCAAAGGGCAGTGTGTCTCATAGGTCAGAGGCCATTGTGCTGAAGAACTTAGTCTGAACCACTAGGGAGCAAACCGTGGGTACATGTGCCATCACAAAGAGGGCCTTGATAGACGGCCACCTTGCTTGGTCTGAAGGCTGACCCTGTCTCAGTGGCTTGGAAGGTGGTGGAAAGAGATCCATCTTGCTTGGTCTAATGGTTGACCTGCCCAACGGCTCTGAAGGTGGTGGAAGGTGGTCCATCTGTCTTGGTCTTAACAGTTAACTCTGCCCAATGGCTCTGAAGGTGCTGGAAGGGAATCCATCTTGCTTGGTCTAACGGCTGACCTGCCCAATGGCTCTGAAGGTGGTGGAAGGGGGTCCATCTTGCTTGGTCTGAAGGCTGACCCTGTCTCAACAGTTCAGAAGGGTGTGGAAGGGGGTCCATCTTGCTTCGTCTAATGGTTGACCTGCCCAACAGCTCTGAAGGTGGTGGAAGGGGGTCCATCTTGCTTGGTCTGAAGGCTGACCCTTCCCAACGGCTCTGCAGATGGTGGAAGAGGGTCCTTCTTGATTGGTCTGAAGGCTGACCCTTCCCAACGTCTCTGAAGGTGGCGGAAGGTGCTCCATCTGGCTTGGTCTTAACAGTTAACACTGCCCAATGGCTCTGAAGGTGCTGGAAGGGAATCCCCCTTGCTTGGTCTGATGGTTAGCCCTGCTCCACGGCTCTGAAGTGTGTGTATGTTTGTGGGGGTCCCATCTTGCTTAGAACCTCTTGAGACCCCGGCGCCTGGCAACAGCACACTGGGGTGCTCAGCCTCGCACAAACAACAGCTGCCTCAGGCCTTTGCAGCCTCGCTGGGTCCTCCTGAGTGCCTTTCAAAGCACTTGCAATCCCCACGGGTGTCTTTCTCCATGTACTGCCTGAATGAATGGGTTGCAGTAGCGTGTCTGTCCCCAAAGACGCTGTCCATTTGAGGCAAGAGAGAGTCATGGGCGTGAGCCATGATAGGACAGTGGCAGGGGCTGCTTTCAAGACTCCATGGGCAGGGGGTAAAACATATATATTGTCCTGCCCCTTTTGTTGCTGTTATGGAACAGGGTGGTTTGGTTTTGTCGTTTCACCGAGATCTGTCTGCAATATTTTCTGGGTTGTTTTTCCCCCTCTTTCCCTTTTTCTTCTTCCCCCTTCCTCTTGTCATTAAGCCAGTGCCTTGCAAATGATGATGCAGCCCCTATGTGGGCCGCAGAAAAGCACTTCGAGCGGGGCTGGAGTCGTGCTGGGTGGCTCTGATAGCAGAGCTAATGGGAGCGAATGGGATGCAGCGAACTGTTCTAATGATAGCAGCCAGGGAAGAGACAACAGTAAGAATAAATAAATGTTAACTATTTTCCTCTTCCAGACATTTGCATCTACTGCCATTAAGTTCATTTAAATAAGAAATAGAGGGGGAGAGGAATAGAGAGAGAGAGAACTAGAAGGGGAAAACTTACTAGCACTCTTAATAATGAGTGTCTAAAAATAAATTAGTATCTTGGGGTGCACTTAAGGCATTTTTAAAAATAAGCATGATCTTGCCCCTCCAGACACACACATACCTTCTTTCCCACCCCCCTTTGGAAAAGTGTTGGAGGCTTTTAATTTGGGCCGAGTAATTTTGGTGCAAACGCTTGGGCGCCTTTCGTTGGGAAATTGGGAGAAATGCAAACAAGAATTCACTTCATTAAACAGGGGCAAACACTAGAGAAATTGCACTTACTTATGGAAATGACTTTTAAACATGAACAGCATTTGCTTGCATCTCTTTGCGCAGGAATTTTCAAAAAAGATTATACATGTGAATAATTCACTGCGGGCCAATTAGACGATGGCTTCGTTGATTCCTCTCTTGCTTCTGCTCTTCTGCTTGCTCTCCTTCTGCCTTGCATTGGAGCTGCCTGTTCCCTCCCTGGATTTCCGCCCCCCGCCCCTCGAGAAATGAATTAACATGGGGGGTGGGATGAGAAATAAAATACCAAACTATGAGAAACTGCAATAGGCAAAGTTCAATAGAGAGCTATTCAGACTCCTTAGAAATTTGGTTTTGAATGATAAGGTAGACCCAGTATCACCAGGGGAGAAACCATCGGACGATTCCTACATGGTGGTCCAAGTAAGTGTTACTGGTTATCACTGGGCCAATTATGGTGGCCTTATATGGGTGGGAACTCAACAGCAGAATTCTAAACATATTTACTCCACCTTTAGTTTCACTGAATTGAAAGCGGTTTGCTCTCAGGTAATTCTGCGTAAGGTGGCAGCCAAAATGTTACCAAGAACTTGACTGGCAAAAACTCAGTATGTAGTTTTTGCTTTTGGCTGGTGGTTCTCTCTCTCTTTTTTAAATACGTTTTTATTGAACAATTTTAGCAAAACAAATTATCAATCCATATAACCAATGTAATAATAATGTAATTGGTTATATGCTAGTGGTTCTCAAACATTCCCCCACCCCCGGGCTACCCTTTTAGAATAAAAAAATCTGCTGGCGTCTCACCAAATTTTTTATTGATAAGAAATATATTGGGAAACACAGCTCAGATCAGTATCACTTGATGCTCATCTATCATTCTAACAAGAAACCTATCCCTATTCTGCAAATGATTGTTAAAAAGCCTGAAGCTATCCTTTTAGGAATTCTAGATGCCAAAATCCCAAAGGAGCAGAAAAGACTCTTTATGTATGTGACCACAGCTGCACAGATGTTATTGGCCCAGAGATGGAAAGAAGACCAAGTCCCTACCAGAGAAGACTGGCAGATGAATTTAATGGACTATGCTGAAATGGCTAAAATGACCAGAAGAGTCAGAAATCAGGAAGACCAAAATGTTAACAAGAAATAGGGGGGAATTTATAACTTAGCTTAAAGAAGGAGGCCGACGTTTGGGTAGGTTGCGGAGCCACAAGTTTTGGAACATCCCTTGAGTAACTCTACTGGGAGGGAACCCTACAAACCACCCCATAAAACATGAGGCTGAACGTCTTTCCAGGGAGCCTGCCCCATAGATGGGCTGCAGTGTGTTTCAGGAGAGGGATCCTCAGACATCCAGAGGACTTCTGCTCCCCCAGACGACCCAGCCCTTACTCGCTCTTTCCACCTGAACTGCCTCCCAGAATGCCTCTCTCGATTCCTTCACACCCCTCCTCACAACTCTTATGCGATGCCTTTGACAACGTTCCTAACCCCGGTGCCCTAGAATCATAGAATCATAGAATCATAGAATCATAGAATCATAGAATCATAGAGTTGGAAGAGACCACAAGGGCCATCGAGTCCAACCCCCTGCCAAGCAGGAAACACCATCAGAGCACTCCTGACATATGGTTGTCAAGCCTCTGCTTAAAGACCTCCAAAGAAGGAGACTCCACCACACTCCTTGGCAGCAAATTCCACTGTCGAACAGCTCTTACTGTCAGGAAGTTCTTCCTAATGTTTAGGTGGAATCTTTTTTCTTGTAGTTTGGAACCATTGCTCTGTGTCCGCTTCTCTGGAGCAGCAGAAAACAACCTTTCTCCCTCCTCTATGTGACATCCTTTTATATATTTGAACATGGCTATCATATCACCCCTTAACCTCCTCTTCTCCAGGCTAAACATGCCCAGCTCCCTTAGCCGTTCCTCATAAGGCATCGTTTCCAGGCCTTTGACCATTTTGGTTGCCCTCCTCTGGACACGTTCCAGTTTGTCAGTGTCCTTCTTGAACTGTGGTGCCCAGAACTGGACACAGTACTCCAGGTGAGGTCTGACCAGAGCCCTACTGGAATCCATTGCCAGAGTCCGCAGTCCCAGACCCATCTGCTTAGATTTTGCTATGTGAATGAATAAGTGAATGCAAAGGAACTTCCACGTACAGGAGCAATGCATCTCTGAGCATCAGGTGCCAGGAACAAACGTCATGTGTCTGTGCGGACGAATATTCAGAGCCAGCCGATGAAGGGTACTGCATTTCTGAATGCTTTCCTGCCTAGTAGCAGCCCCTCCAAATGTCCCTATTTTCCAGGGACAGTCCCAGATTTAGGGAAGCAATCCAGGTTTCTGATCTGATCCTGGAATGTCCTGCATTTCCCTAGGATGTCCCTATTTTCATCAGAGAAATGTTGGAGGGTCTGGAGTTATGCGACCAATGAGCCAATGAGATAAGTAACTACACAACCTTTAGAAGACATCTGAAGGCAGCCCTGTATAGGGAAGATTTAAAATGTTTAATGCTTTGTTATGTTTTTATATATGTTGGAAGCTGCACAAGAGTGACTGGGACAACCCAGTCAGATGGGTGATAAGCAGTGCTTTTTTTCTGGAGGGATGCATACCGCGAAACATTTTGTGAATATAAGTTTGGCCTCACTGAGGGGCAGTATTTCAATATGAGTAGGAAAATGAGAGTACCCCTAAATATTTTTTAAAGAAAAAAAGTAATAATAATAATAATAATAATAATAATAATAATAATAATAATACAGTGGTACCTTGGGTTAAGAACTTAATTCATTCTGGAGGTCCGTTCTTAACCTAAAACTGTTCTTAACCTGAGGTACCACTTTAGCTAATGGGGCCGGCCATGCAGCTGCCACGTGATTTCTGTTCTCATCCTGAGGCAAAGTTCTTAACCCGAGGTACTATTTCTGGGTTAGTGGAGTCTGTAACCTGAAGTGTCTGTTACCTGAAGCATCTGTAACCTGAGGTACCACTGTAGTAGTAGTAGTAATAATAATAATAATAATAATAATAATAATAATAATAATAATGGAATAGGGTGACCCAATTTTCATCAGAGAAATGTTGGAGGGTGTGAAATAGTTCCTAGGAGGTGAACAGTCCTCTGCTTCCCCAACCTTCAGCTGCTGCCCTGCATCCTTAACTCTCTCCCCTCATCTTTCTCAGAAAAGGAAAGGTTACAAAAGGACACAAAGACACACATGCACACAGGACACAAGAGAGCTGCATGCCCAGCCAGGGCCTGTCTTTGGTGGGCGTCTGACAGAGTTTTAAGGGAGATGTCTCTATGCGTGTGTACATGCATGTTTCTGAAGCAACGGCTGCGTTCTGAGCCCCAGGTCTCCTGCTTGCTGTAATGTTTATGACATTCGTTCTTCTCCTCGCCCTCCCCGGCTTCTAATAATTTAGGCAGTTGAGACAAGGACTAGTAATAGAGAGATGGAGATGGGACTCAAAGGGCAATAATTTAGAATCAGATTCCTGTGCTGTTATCGCCTGCAAAGCCATTCTTGGGAAATGACTCCCCCCCCCCGACCGCCTGCCTCCCCCCCCCCCCGGCCTCACTGCCCTATCCTGCAATAACAATAACAGAAATGCCTGCAGGATTCTTTCCTGCACGGATTGTGAATGGGTTTGTGTGAGAGCGGGAGAGAGAGAGAGAGAGAAGAATATCTTCCACTTTCAACCTTCTTTTCCCTTCCTCTACACACTCTAAAGCTCGATCGCTGCCCCCTCCCCCGAGTGCCGGATTTTAAAAATAAAAATAAAAAAATAATAATGGAAGGGGTAATAAGAGAGGAGGTAATGGAACATTCTCCAACTGGGCACATGTCAGAAGCCATTATATGTGCAGTGGATTTGCATAATTCAAGAAGCATCAAATTAAATTTGCATAATTCCTTTGATTACACTTGTTATTAAATGTAAGTGACATTGATTTACAAAATGGCCCAATATAAGGTTAATAGCAAATGTCACCTTCCAACAGGGTGAAAAGGGGGCATGTGTGGTGGTGTTGGGGAGGGGGGAAGCAGGGAGGAAGTGAAAGGGGGGGGGGGAGAAGAGACGGCAATTGATTCCTTCAAGGGCTCTGGCCTTCTTCCCGCATTTTCTCAAGGCTGGCACATGGAGGCTTTTCGGTTTCATGTGGACAAGATGTAATTAGGATCGCCTGCCACGTGGAGTTAGTGCCGTGCATGATTCTATTAGGAGCATCGAGGCGCCGAGGGCACTCGAGAGTCGGGGGGGGGAGTTGAAAACACAAGCCCCCCCCCCAGCTCCTGTGGCCGTGGAACCTCTGAAAAAGCGGCACAGATTTGCTTAGGAAAAGCAATGACAAACCTAGACAGCATGTTAAAAAGCAGAAACATCACCTTGCCAACAAAGGTCCATATAGTCAAAGCTATGGTTTTCCCAGTAGTGATGTATGGAAGTGAGAGCTGGACCATAAAGAAGGCTGATCGCCGAAGAATTGATGCTTTTGAATTATGGTGCTGAAGGAGACTCTTGAGAATCCCGTGAACTGCAAGAAGATCAAATCTATCCATTCTTAAGGAAATCAGCCCTAAGTGCTCACTGGAAGGACAGATCCTGAAGCTGAGGCTCCAATACTTTGGCTACCTCATGAGAAGAGAAGACTCCCTGGAAAAGACCCTGATGTTGGGAAAGATGGAGGGCACAAGGAGAAGGGGATGACAGAGGACAAGATGGTTGGATAGTGTTCTCAAAGCTACCAGCATGAGTCTGACCAAACTGTGGGAGGCAGGGGAAGACAGGAGTGCCTGGCGTGCTCTGGTCCATGGGGTCATGAAGAGTCGGACACGACTAAACAATTAAACAACAACAACAATGTTACAAACTCTGATTTTAGAAACCCCCAACCCTTCCACTTGTAAAAAACAAAAATCTGCCCTTATTCCCTTATGGGGAACACAAGAGCCCTTATAGAGTCCTTTGTAGGTTCTCCATCAGTCGGAGAAAATAACATAGACCAACCAGAGAATATTGAGAAGCAAAGCAGCTAGTAAGCCTGATCTTTATTGACTGTTGCAGCAGGGTGCTCCCCTCACACGCAGGAAAGGAGGAGGACCCAGAACAAAGGTGTGCCCACCCTTATATAGACATTTTAAATTGCCCACCCTGGAGTCCAAGACCACCCCCAGAAACATCATACCTACATCACAGAAAGGGCAGTATACAACAGAAATCTGAGTGCGTTGTTTAACTCCTGTCTGGCAGGTTACCTGTTAATCGTCACTTGATTGGATTACCTGGGGAGCCTGACCAGTTTTTTGTAATGATAGCTACTTAGTTTCCTGAGCCAGGTCACAGGCTTGCCCTATTCATACGCAGACATACCCTTAAGACAGGATTTGTGAAGCAAAAGACAATGGGGAGGCTTTTCCATTTTCCTTCGACCTTGCAGAGAAATATCTGAGGTCAATTTGGGAGGGACAAAATTGTTTCAGGACTTTTTCTGTGGGGTTTCAGACATGTGGTTTATATATGCAGTTATGGACATGTAATACAGTGGTGCCCCGCAAGACGAATGCCTCGCAAGATGGAAAACCCACTAGACGAAAGGGTTTTCCGTTTTGGAGGTGCTTCGCAAAACGAATTTCCTAGGGGCTTGCTTCGTAAGATGAAAATGTCTTGCGAGTTCCTGCGGGGTTCCCCCCCCCCTTTTTCTAAGCCGCTAAGCCGCTTATCTGCTTATCCGATAAGCCACTAAAAGCCGCTAATAGCGCTAATAGCGCTCATCCGCTAAGCCGTCAATGGGCTTGCTTCGCAAGACAAAAAAACCGCTAGACGAAGAGACTTGCGGAACGGATTAATTTCGTCTTGCGAGGCACCACTGTGTGTGTGTGTGTGTGTGTGTGTGTGTGTGTATGTATATGTGTGTGTGTGTGTGTGTGTGTGTGTATATATATATATATATATATATATATATATATGGACCTTAAGTTTTTTATTTCACACTTAAGATACAACTGATGGGTAGCACACGGCTTTCAAAACAATTCCTCTGAGCCAGGGAATGATGTTGGAAAGAAAGATGTGAAGTTATTTAGATATGCAGTAACAGCAGCCAGAATTTTGTTGGCCCAAACGTGGAAACAGGAAGAAATGCCAACGAGGGAAGAATGGAGAATGAAATTGATGGAGTACGCAGAAATGGATAAATTAACTGGGAAAATTCGAAACCAACGCGATCAGAGATTCACCGAGGACTGGAATAAATTTACAGAGTATATGAAAACTGTGTGTTATCAGGAAATAACGCTTGTTGGATTTCAAGAAGCTTTGTGAAAAAATAAACTGAAATGTCGCGTAAAAGAGATGATAAAATAGGGAATGTCAAAGTGCAACATAAATGTATGAAATGTGAGAAGTTGTGATAAATATGAAAATTGTCAGATAGGCTGATGGAAGTCAAAAAGAATGTATAAGTTAAATTGGATGTTAAATTATAAATGAATTGGTTTATTGGAAATTTGAATAAAAATTAATTAAAAAAAACAAAAAACAATTCCTCTGAGCCAATATGGGTACACTCAAACTAATAACCAGGCCTGACCCTACCATGAGACAGAATGAGGCAGCTGCCTCAGGTTGCAGGTGTTGAGCCACAGGCAATTGGGCAAAGCTTTGCAGGTCACAACACCTGCCCTCCTACCCCTAAGCTGGCCTGCTGCTCTCAGGCAGCAAAATGCAACCTCAAAAAGTAAAAAGGATGTTTAAAACAGGGATAGGCAACCTAAGGTCCGTGGGCTGGATGTGGCCCAATCACTTTCTCAATCCGGCCTGCGGATGGTCCAGGAATCAGCATGTTTTTACTTGAGTAGAATGTGTCCTTTTATTTAAAATGCATCTCTGGGCTATTTGTGGGGCCTGCCTGGTGTTTTTACATGAGCAGAATGTGTGCTTTTACAGTGGTGCCTCGCAAGACGAAATTAATCCGTTCCGTGAGGCTCTTCGTATAGCGGTTTTATCGTCTTGCGAAGCAAGCCCATTGACAGCTTAGCGGATTAGCGCTATTAGCGGTTTAGCGGCTTTCAGCGGATCAGCTGATAAGCGGCTTAGCGGCTTAGGAAAGGGGGGGGAGGGAAAAAACCCCGCAGGAACTCGCAAGACATTTTCGTCTTGCGAAGCAAGCCCATAGGGAAATTCGTTTTGCGAATCGCCTCCAAAACGGAAAACCCTTTCGTCTAGCGGGTTTTCCGTCTTGCGAGGCGTTCGTCTTGCGGGGCACCACTGTATTTAAAATGCATGTCTGGGTTATTTCTGGGGCATAGGAATTTGTTCTTTTCTTTTTTCTCCCCCCCCCCCCAAATATAGTCCAGCTCACCGCATGGTCTGAGGGACGGTGGACCGGCCCACAGCTGGAAAAGGTTGCTGACCACTGGTTTAAAATAACCTTTGTAAAAAAACCACCCCGAAAGCTTTACTTTGGGGAATTTTAGGGACAGAACTATCTAAACTGTATAGAAACTAATTCATGTACGCTACTACAGTGGCAAGAATGTTACTCGCCCCAAAATGGAAAGAAGCAGAAGTCGTCCCAGGAAAGGAAGAATGGATACAAAAACTTGTGGAATGTGCAGAAATGGCGAAACTTGCCAGAAAAATAAGAAATCAAGGTAACAAACTTTTTTTTTTTAATAAAAGAATGGAAATGGTTTATTGAATATTTACAGATGAATTGCAATCAGATAAGAACATTGGCAGGATTATTGTAATAACTTGCATTTTCATAAGAGTATATATTTCAAGAGGATGAATAATTGAGCAAATTAAGTTAATTTGGCTATGCAGAAGATATTAAAAATAAATTTAAGGAACCGCAGAAAGAGGGAGGAGGAAGTCAGGTTTTGAAATGTCAAAATGATTGTAAAATTAGTGAAATGTAGAAACTTGAAAAGTATAAATATATTATTATTTTTAAATGCAACCTCCAAGCCAAGGAGATACACAACCTTTAGAAAACTTTCAACATATATAAAAACATAACAAAACATTAAGCATAAAAAAACATCCCTAGACAGGGCTGCCTTCCAGATGTCTTCTAAAGATTGTATATCTCCTTGGCTTGGAGGCTACATAATTCCAGGCTCTCCAAGATTTCTCCAATGAAAGTAGGGGTGTCCCAAGGAAAAGCGGGACGTTCCGGGATCAAATCAGAAACCAGGATGGCTTCCGTAGATCTGCAACTGTTCTTGATAAATAGTGGCACTTGGAGGGTCTAGTACCACTTAGAAAAGTACACTTTTGCAAATTTTGCAAGGCAGCTCTCCAGCCAAGCAACATGGATACAAATGCATATAACAGTGGTACCTCGGGTTACATACGCTTCAGGTTACATACGCTTCAGGTTACAGACTCCGCTAACCCAGAAATATTACCTTGAGTTAAGAACTTTGCTTCAGGATGAGAACAGAAATTATGCTCCGGCAGCGCGGCAGCAGCAGGAGGCCCCATTAGCTAAAGTGGTGCTTCAGGTTAAGAAGAGTTTCAGGTTAAGTACGAACCTCCGGAACCAATTAAGTACTTAACCCGAGGTACCACTGTACTAGCCCAGTATTTCTCAAACGGGGTGGCAGGTGAAGAAGGCTAGTGTGGCAGAAAGATTCAAGGACAATCAAAGAAAAACACTGAAACATTTCAGTGTTGAATGGTATAGTATCAAAAAAAAATCCCTCCCCCCATATTTGCAGAATCTGGATAGATATCTTTTCAAAATGAGAGCAAGAGCCCTAAGTGATGCTGAGGACAATCCTGGTTGTGTTTCTCAATGTATCCATTAAAAATCTGGTGTGTTACGAGCAAATGTTTATTCTGAAAGGGTGGCCCAGAGAAAAAAGTTGGAGAACCACTGTACAAGGACAATGTGTGCACAGACATGAATTCGTAAAAGTAGCATGCAAAAAAGGGGGAAGAGGAGGAGTTTGGATTTGATATCCCACTTTATCACTACCCAAAGAAGTCTCAAAGCGGCTAACATTCTCCTTTCCCTTCCTCCCCCACAACAAACACTCTGTGAGATGAGTGGGGCTGAGAGACTTCAGAGAAGTGTGACTAGCCCAAGGTCACCCAGCTGCTGCATGTGGAGGAGCGGGGAATCGAACCCGGTTCCCCAGATTACGAGTCTACAGCTCTTAAGCACTACGCCACACTGTATGCAATTGCATGCAAACATCTGTATACTGCATTACCATGAATTTGCAGTAACATGTTGATGAGCATTTGAAAAATTAGAATAAAAATCACCAACTGATGTGAAAATGGGGAGAAGTGAACTTTTAGACTGGAAAAACAAGGAATTCTGAAACGGAATTCTGCCCATCCCTATGTGACAGAGCAATCCTTACTCACAAGTAAGCCTGTGTTTGTTAGAGCTTACTTTCAGGTAAATGTGCCTAGGGCTACACTCTAAATCACAGCGTGATGGGAATAACAAGAGTAAGGAGGTTGCAGAAGAGAGATTCCTTTTAGCCGCTAGCTGACAGTTGCTTCTGTTGTTATATTTAGCGCCCGCACACAGTGAGCTCAAGACTCCAATAAACTGGAGCAGCAACAGTCTCAACCGCTGCAAACTCGTGGTCACCTCATTACTGCCTGGTGCCTTTCAGCTTGATGAAGATGCGTTTCCAAATGAAGCTTCAGTCGCAAGGTGCTGTTGGGGACAAATCTGGTCTCCTTTGACGGGGGCGACTAACCGTGCAACCCTAGACCTGCCTAAGGTAAGGGGACCCCTGAACATTAGGTCCAGTCGTCACCAACTTTGGGGTTGCGGCGCTCATCTCGCTTTATTGGCCAAGGGAGCCGGCGTACAGCTTCCGGGTCATGTGGCCAGCATGACTAAGCCGCTTCTGGTAAACAAGAGCAGTGCACAGAAACGCCGTTTACCTTCCTTATTTATTTACTTGCACTTTGATGTGCTTTCAAACTGCTAGGTTGGCAAGAGCAGGGACTGAGCAACGGGAGCTCACCCCATCCAGGGGATTTGAACTACCAACCTTCTGATCAGCAAGTCCTAGGCTCTGTGGTTTAACCCGCAGCGCCACCCATGACCCATGACCTGCCTACTCAGTTGTGTGGTTTTTTTAAAAAAAATAATATTTATTAGCATTTCAGCACGGAAAAAATTACAAAAATAATAAAAAATACAAACAGATGCAAAACCAAAAAGGAGAAAAAAACAACAACAACTGCCTACTCAGTTGTAAACTCCATTGGGTTCAATGGGTCCTGCAGACACTCCCTATTTTCCAGGGATGTCCCTGATTTAGAGAAGCCATCCCAGTTTCTGATTTGGTCCCAGAATGTCCCGCTTTCCCCCTATTTTCACTGGAGAAATGTTGGAGGGTATGGAGTTATAGGATTCCCGAGCCATCTGAAGGCAATCCTGTAAATGGAAGGTTTTTAATGTTTTATTATGTTTTTATATGTGTTGGAAGTATCCCAGGGTGGTTGGGGCAAAGCAGGAAGATGTGTTGGGGTATAAATAGTAAAATGATCATTATGGAATGGGACATCCCTGTTTTCACCAGAGAAATTTTGGAGGATATGGTCCTATTCCCAAGTAAGTCCGTATAGGCCTGCAGGCTTAATCTGAGGAGCTTCCACCAGGCTGTGGGGGATAAGAGAGCAAGCTGGAGTTGCAGTCTCTCTCATTCACTCTGTTAGAAGGTCAGGCAATTCCTTCTATTGTCATCTGCAACAACTGTCCCATCAGAAGATGGGAAAAGAAGAGAGATAGCAGTGCAGAGCTCTGCAGAAAGACCAGCAACTGTTGACTCCCCTCCTTGAAATACGAGTTTTCCTACTGCTCATTACAAGAACTCTGCTTTCTTTTCCCCTCCTCCCTCCCAGTTCTTTTTCATTTTATGTCATGTCTTTCCAGATTGTAAACCTGAGGGCCGGGAATGACTTTTCTTGTGATCTGCAAACTGCTCTTTCCACACACACACAAACCTTTCCCTCTCTTTTTTGGATGAAGAGCAAAGTTAAAAAATCAACATTTTATTTAAAAAATGTTTCTTATTTTGCTATAGTTCAATTTATAGTTCACCTGGCATGATGCAGTTCTGGCTATGCGCCAGGGCCGTCTTAACCATAGGCGTTAGGGGTGCGGGGAACCCGGGTGCTGGCCTCTCAGGGGCGCTAAGCCGAGAACCTGGGGCCTGAGAGTAGGAGTCTGGGGAAGAGCCCGCCCGTTGGAGCGCCATGGCGGGCTCTTCTGCTGCGGGTGGCTCTCCGCCGTGAGTTCGGGGGCAAGCGAGCCATCGAGGTGCTGAGGCAGCCGGCTGGCTCTGCCATCTTGTGTGCCTGGGATTGGCTTAGGGCCTTGGAGAGGACTTCCCAGAGTGTGCTGCCCACCCAACAAGGTGCCCGGCTTAGTGCCCGCCACCTCGTGCTCCTCTGTGCCCTGCCTGCACGCCTTGACGGCTGGCCCAGAGTGACAACTCTGGGCAACCTGGGGGGGGGGGGATGGGTAGATTTTTGCACCCCGGTGCTGCATATGCTTAAGACAGCCCTGCTATGTGCATTTATGTCTGGGTGGTGATGTGATTCCAAATGTTCCTACAATGGAAAACAATGCAGTAAGGGTCTGAAGCATTGGTGAGTGCTCACTTCAATGTACATTCATGGTTCCTGCCTGAAGCATGGGCATGCCTGCTTCCTCTTACTGAATTGGGGCTGGTCCACCTTCTTCCTTGTGATGGCCTGGGATTTGGACTCGGAGGCTGAACCTGAGGAATCCCAGCCTGCACAGGAGTCCCCGCCTCCAGAACCAGCTGAGTCGGGGCTGGGGCCTGAGCCTGAAGGGTCCTCACCTGTGCTGGATCCTCAGGTGCAGGCACCAGCTGAGTCTGCTCTGGCTCCTGAGGTGATGGAGGACCCATTGCCTGCAGGTGCTCCACTCTCAGCCCTGTCAGGGGAAGCTGAGGTTGCCTCTGAGTCCAGTAACCCTCCAGCCTCTCCTGAGCTGCAGAGGCTCAGGGCAGAGAGGCGGAGGGAACTAAGTTCCCGCAGGAGGAGTGCTCACCTCCAGACCAGGAGAGGCGAGTCACCTGTGGACCGGGGCCGCCCTATGCCTCGGGGCAGTGATGTCCTTCAGACTGGTGCAGAAGTACAACCTCCAATACTCATCTTTATCACCAAGTAAGGACATTGTTGTATGGGACGCGGGTGGCGCTGTGGTCTAAACCACTGAGCCTCTTAGGCTTGCTTATCAGAAGGTTGGTGGTTTGAATCCCTGCGACGGGGTGAGCTCCTGTTGCTCGGTCCCTGCTCCTGCCAACCTAGCAGTTCGAAAGAACGTCAAAGTGCAAGTGATAAATAGGTACCGCTCCGGCAGGAAGGTAAACGGTGTTTCCGTGCACTGCTCTGATTTCGCCAGAAGCGGCTTAGTTATGCTGGCCACATGACCCAGAAAAACTGTATGTGGACAAACGCCGGCTCCCTTGGCCAGTAAAGCGACTGGACTTAATTGTCAGGGGTCCTTTACCTTTTTTACTTGTCGGGTTACCTTCCCCTGTTGAAATCACTTGACTGCTTCACTGTGTGGAACTGGCAATGTTACAGAGACCACGTAATACTCATTCTGCAATTCAATGAAATCAATCATTTAGTGTGGCGGCACCTACACCCAGCTAGATGAGTGGGGTAAAAATAATAAATTATTGTTGCTGTTGTTGTTACTTTAGAAATCCCTGCCTATTGACAGCAGGCAATCATCTTCTCTGTACCCCTTTTGGCTCCTGCTCAAAACATACAGTCTCAAATAGCTTAGTTGCCAAACAAATCGGATCCTGAATGCCGCAAACCCAGAAGTAAGTGTTCTGGTTTTCAAACGTTTACCGGAAGCTGGACATCTGACGCGGCTTCTTCTTGAGTGCGAAAAGCTCCTGCAGCCAATCGGAGGCCGTGCCTTGGTTTTCGAACGGTTTCGGAAGTCAAACAGACTTCCAGAATGGATTAAGTTTGAGAACCATGGTTGCAAAGTATTTGTTTCAGCAAGCCTGTCCAGGCAAGTAGATGCTGACATTTCCTTATGTTTTCCTATTAATCTGAACTATCTTTTAAACGTTTTGATTACTTGCTTTTAACTTTAAAAAAACAGATAATTTTAATATTTCTTGTAAACAGCTTAGTTTGCTTTTTTTATTCCAGCCAAGAGGTATATAAAGAGTGTTAAGTAAAGTAAGTAAGTAAGTAAGTAAATAAATAAAAGTCTGAAAAGTATCTCATTTAGTCATGGACTTTGACGAAAATCTCAGTGTCAAACTTATTCCAATCTCAATGAGAATCAAGGTTTGGTTTGTTTTTTTTAAAAAAAAAATTGTTCCACTAAAAATATAAACCATTCTCACATATCATATGCATTAGTATACACATAATTATGAATATAATATTATATGCCTGTTATACACATACACACTCTGGCTTTTCTGAAGTAACCAGCACAGGAAGTTATGTCCAGAACTTCATACAGTGGTGCCCCGCAAGACGAATGCCTCGCAAGACGAAAAACCCGCTAGACGAAAGGGTTTTCTGTTTTTCGAGGCGCTTCGCAAGACGAATTTCCCTATGGGCTTGCTTCACAAGACGAAAACGTCTTGCGAGTCTTGCGAGTTTTTTCGCTCCCCCCCTTTTTCTAAGCCGCTAAGCCGCTCATAGCCGCTAAGCCACTAAGCCGCTAATAGCCGCTAAGCCGCTAATAGTGTTAATCCGCTAAGCCGCTAATAGGGGTGCTTCGCAAGGCGAAAAAACTGCAAGATGAAGAGACTCGCGGAACGGATTATTTTAGTCTTGCGAGGCACCACTGTATAACTTTTCTAAAAATACTTCAGTATTAATAATTGCATAATATAGCAATGCTTGCGAAATTATGCTGCAGAAGTATAATACCAGATGTGGCTTGACTCTTACTCTATGCATAATGTATATATTTTTATATATAGCCAGGCCTTTAAAAGAGAAGGCAGGAGCAGCGCTGTCACAATCAGACACTCAGTGCAAGACGCAGTTCAGTGCGGGCAAAGCTCCATCTGCTTGCAACTGCCAAATTCCATTCATAAATGCATGTAGGACAAATTCTTCCTCCATCCCTCAGCTTGTTTCCCTCTAGGAAGCCCAATGTTCTCCTCTTGTTGCCCTTAGGATGTCTTAGGACGTCTTGGTGGCCATTGAAGGTTTTGCATAAACATCATGGCCAGTAGACACTGAAAGATTTCTCCTCTTCCTCCACCACCACCAGCTATAACCAAATCATACGGTAAGCATATTCCATACACAAATTATGATGCCGTGTGACATTGTGCATTGTCTTCTCTGGGCTGATTTTGCGGCCGGTCAGTTTTTTTGTTATAACCCTGAGTTATAGTAGTGTGGAAGATGCCAGGGAAACATTATCTCAGATTTTATATACCAGTACCTCACTTTATCAGGCACCCAGTTAAACATCTTTAAGAACAGCAAGCTAAACTGATGGACTACACTGAAATGGCAAAGCTGACTGGAAAACTCAGGAACCAAGAGGACAAAAACTTTAAAAAAAGAATGGGGGGGGGGGATATAATTTATCTAGGAGACCACTGCAGATGGAAACATTAGCAGGATTTGAAACCCACTTGTAATGTAACAAATACTATGGACAATATGGATTGATATAAAATATAGAATATGGAATAATATGCAGTTGTAAATGTTGACAATAGAACCCATGGAGGAGATGGGGGAAAGTCTCAAGATTCAGAGTAATCTCTATATATGGATATGCATTTGGATTGTTATAAATTCGTATTTGTAAAATCAAATTAAAATGATATCCAAAAAGAAAAAGAAAAAGAAAAAGGGGGAGGTGTTAGCCTTTATATGACTGTTTTGGATGACCCTTTCTGCACTTTTTCTATTTCTGTGGTATCATTTTTGATTTTCAAGTGTGGCCTCATGCAAAGTCCTGGCAGTCTTATTTCAAAAACCCTTTCCTAATAACCCCTAATTTGGGCTTTTGCAGCAGCACTTCTAACTCTTGATACTTTAATCTATCAAGCACGTCCCCAAGATCTGTTCCCTAGCCACTCACACTTCAAGTTGGGACCTGATAAGTATATTTGTGGATTTCTTGCCTCATTGCGCATCGACCTCCTTTGTTGCCCCTTTGCCCAGTTTAGAGAGGGGTCTTTGGAACTCTTCATAGTCTGCTTGGACTTCAACCATTTTGAATAAGGTTGCAGACTTAACCACCTTCTTGCTGGTCCCTAGCTCTCTTAATCACAGCTCAGGACATAAGCAGTTTAATCCCGGGGAATTTGCCACTGCTCAACTCACCTGAGAAGGATTGTAAAGGTAAAGGTAAAGGGACCCCTGACCATTAGGTCCAGTCGTGGCTGACTCTGGGGTTGCGGCGCTCATCTCGTTTTGCTGGCCGAGGGAGCCGGCGTACAGCTTCCGTGTCATGTGGCCAGAATGACTAAGCCGCTTCTGGCGAACCAGAGCAGTGCACGGAAACGCTGTTTACCTTCCTGCTGGAGCGGTCCCTATTTATCTACTTGCACTTTTGGGTGTGCTTTTGAACTGCTAGGTTGGCAGGAGCAGGGACCGAGCAACAGGAGCTCACCCCGTCATGGGGATTTGGCCCGCCGACCTTCTTATCAGCAAGTCCTAGACTCTGTGGTTTAACCCACAGCGCCACCCGCGTCCTTGAGAAGGATTGTAGCAGCAAGTAAAACAGCAGCTTCTGGTCAGGACTAGCTAGAATGGAGGGAGTACGGTAATTACATTTCTTCCAGATTTTGATGCAAATCTCGCCATTTGCCCTTCTTAAACTAATGTGGAAACCAAAAAGCAGCTAGCCTTCACTTTTTTGAGTTATTCAGTTTTTTGTTTTTTTTTTAATGGAACAGTTGAGAGAAAATGCATGGAAAATGATGAAAACAATGTACAGAAACATGGCAAAATTGTGTGTCCGATTGCTTATATTAGGGAAAATGAGCATGAAAAGATTTACAAATTTTTGTGCTGCTTTTTAAAAAAATGACAAACTGGTGTGGAACTGGGAGAAACTGGGCGTAAGCTGGGGAAAAACTGAAATTGATGGTTCTGGCAGCCTCTAATTCAGACAAGCATTTGAAGGGGCTATCGAAAATGTGTAGCCTAGGCTTATCTGCTAGTTGCATATAGTGTTCAAATATCCCATAACATGCAAGACTGGCTTCAGTCTGAAGGGGTCCAACTTACATATGGATACATGTGCATCTCTGTATGCATGTAGGCTCCCTGCATTTTATGTGAAGCAAGATGGCTGTGTTTTAGAATCCACTGTGAACACTACTAAGTTGAGTAGAGTGTTGCAGGGCTTCTCCTCTTCTTGCAAGAAAAAGTGCAAAGCAGCAGAAAAAGGTAAAAGTGGAAATCTCTCTGAGGAGCTGCAGGCGATGGCTTTACTGAGACACAAAAGGTTGAAAGTGATGAGCTCCGGAAAGAGAGGAAAATACAATTGCTTGGCAGCTGGAAGAGGAGACTGCAAGCCCATGCTTGGAGAAGCATGTGACTATAAATATTATGTGTCAATTCATCTATAAGTTTTGACAAGTAAAATTTTTGAATGCTAAACATTGGTTTAATTTCCAAAGAAGGGTTTCAGTCATGTACAGTGGTACCTCGGGTTAAGAACTTAATTGTTCTGGAGGTCCGTTCTTAACCTGAAACTGTTCTTAACCTGAGGTACCACTATAGCTAATGGGGCCTGCTGTGCAGCTGCCACGTGATTTCTGTTCTTATCCTGAAGCAAAGTTCTTAACCCGAGGTACTATTTCTGGGTAAGTGGAGTCTGTAACCTGAAGCGTCTGTAACCTGAGGTACCACTGTATATGATTTGAGCTTCTTAGCAGTGATTTCACTATTCTTAATTCAACACAGAGAACTTCCCAGAATCTTAGGTTTTTGTTAGTAGGTAAAGGTAAAAAAGGTAAAGGACCCCTGGATGGTTAAGCCCAGTCAAAGGTGATTATGGGGTTGTGGCGCTCATCTCGCTTTCAGGCCAAGGGAGCCAGCGTTTGTCCACAGACAGCTTTCTAGGTCATGTGGCCAGCATGACTAAACGGCTTCTGGCACAACGGAATACCGTGATGGAAACCAGAGACCACGGAAACACCCTTTACCTTCCTGCTGCAATGGTACCTATTTGTCTACTTGTACTGGTGTGCTTTCGAACTGCTAGGTTGGCAGGAGCTGGGACAGAGCAACGGGAGCTCACCCCGTCACGAGGATTTGAACCGCCAACCTTCTGATTGGCAAGCCCAAGAAGCTTAGTGCTTTAGACCACAGTGCCACCTGCATCTGTTAGTATTTGAAGATGGCTGCTTGGGGGTTTATTTAACCCCACACACTACAGGAAACCACGGAAGCTGAAAGAAGTCTATTTTTTAAAAAAGTTACAGAGAGGTTATTTTCCATTTTGCACTTGTGGTCCTATTTTTAAGATGTGTTTATATTTTTAAGATGTGTTTATATTTTCTTTCTTCTTGCCTAGTATCAATCTGTCTCTCCTGGAATGGCTAAGAAGGGCTTGCCTTTCAAGCAGCTGGTTTATGACTCACTGGAGTCTACGGCGTGTGCTGCTTCCTGTCATTGCTGCTCCCTCTTTCCCAACTGGTGGGAAAGTCAGGGCGGGCTTTTCAGGGTCATTCAGATTATTTCAGCACTTGAGTGTTAGGATAGCTTTACACATTTACAACCTGAAAAGGGATGGCTTGAACACAACCTTCAGCACTCTCCGAATTTGCTTCAGTGGAAAGGTTGCAGGCTACCCCAGTTTTGTATTTTCAACAGCTGCCTGACATGCAGAAATTAAGGCTGTGCACACAAGTATACATTTAAAGCACAAGCGAAGTGCATTATTTGCCTCTATGAATTCTGGGCACTGTAGTTTGTTAAGGGTTGCTGGTAACTGTAACTGTAACTCACTGACCCTCCAAGTTTCCCTGTTTTCCAGGGACAGTCCCAAATTCACAGAAGCCATCCCAGTTTCTGATTTGATCCCAGAATATCTTGCTTTTTCTTAGGACGACCCTATTTTAATCAGAGAAATGTTGGAGGGTATGGACACGGGTGGCGCTGTGGGTTAAACCACAGAGCCTAGGACTTGCCGATCAGAAGGTCAGCGATTCGAATCCCCGCAACAAGGTGAGCTCCTGTTGTTTGGTCCCTGCTCCTGCCAACCTAGCAGTTCGAAAGCACATCAAGTGCAAGTAGATAAATAGATACTGCTCCTGCGGGAAGGTAAATGATGTTTCCATGCGCTGCTCTGGTTTGCCAGAAGTGGCTTAGTCATGCTGGCCACATGACCCAGAAGCTGTACGCCAGCTCCCTCAGCCAATAAAGTGAGATGAGCGCCGCAACCCCAGATTCGGCCACGACTGGACCTAATGGTCAGGGGTCCCTTTACCTTTACCTTTATGGAGTTTTACGACCCCTGAGCCAAGGAAATAAGTAACCATACAACCTTTAGCACACATCTATAGGCAGCCCTGTATGGGGATTTTTAAAAATTTTTTAATGTTTTTTTATTATTATTATTATTATTATTATTATTATTATTATTATTATGTTGGAAGCCACCCAAAGTGGCTGGGGCAACCCAGTCAGATGGGCAGGGCATTAATAATAATAATAATATAGGACATCCCTATTTTCATCGCAGAAATTTTGGAGGATATGAACTCTGTGAGGGGTCAACTACAGTGCCCAGAATTCTTTGAGGGAAAGAATGTGTTAAAAATGTGCTTCAAAGGTCTACGTGTACCGAGAAACCTTTGCTGACATGGAAGTGAAGGGGGGAGAATTCACGCCAATAAACCTGCCCAAAAGAAGAAGAAATAATGGGCAGCCCAGAAACATCCTTGTGGGTCTTCCAGCCCAGCTATGTTTCTTCTGTTCATCTCTGCGACCTGTTCTCAAGGCATGTTCAGCTCAGCTCATCGATTCACCTTTGCCGTTCCTGCCTTTGCTTCCTGGGGAAACTCTGTAGTTTCAGCCAAAGAGGTTCAGAAGGCCCCTGACTTCCAAAGGCTGCTTCCAAAGTTAATGGTTCATCAAGGTGGATCTTAATAGCCAGGTTTCAAGCTCTGCACAGATGTCACTGTAGAATGCTGAGGCAAATTCCACCTTCCCTTCCTAAGCAGGCAGACCGGCTGGCCATGTGATTTTAAGTCACAATGGCATAAAAAATGACAGGCAACTAAGCCTTTCTGAGTGACACTTGGCATGGGTCTTGGGATCAAACGTAACACCAGAGAGAGCCCACCTTACTTTACGTGACCCACTTAACCAACGGGTGCTTCCCTAAACATCTGGGTTCTTATAGGTGATTCGTGGCATTTCCCCAGAATTCATAGCTGAAGAGCTGATCCAAACTATGCCCGAGTCGGCATCATTCATTAAAAATAATGCACGCCCTTTTTGCAGAAGCCTTCTCTTAACCAGACCCTGGGATCCAAGAAGTTAGGCTGACCCAAGCTGAAAGAAGGCTTGTGAAAGATTCTGGAGATCTCCGCCAGTGTGGTGGCTCTTTACACTTTGCCCACCCCTCCTCCTCCTCCTCCTTCTCCTGCGTAAAAGTTATTGTCATATTCCATGGAGGTTCAGGTAGGCAGATGAATGGAAAGCGTTCCTCTCCATTACTAGCTGCACTTGACTGGAGTCTCATTACATTACGATGGTGCTTTAGCAGGTGAATGGGCCTCGCGTCTGGGTTCCGAGCACCCCTCATACCTCCCTGATAACGTAAATTACCCTCCGCCTCATTGCTTCAAATGATCAAACATCAAATTGCAAGTTAAAAAAAAAAAAAGAGGGGGGAAGGAAGAAGGGGGGGCGGAGAAACAAGAAAAGCTGAAGAGAAGTGCAGGTTGAATCTTGACAGTCAGCAATGGAGATGCATTCATGCCTCTTAAACGCTTGCTAAAGATGAATCCATTGAAAGCTTGAAGCACAGTAATTTTGCTGACATTACGGCACACCTGTAAAACCCAAACAAAGCTTTGTAACTCAGAGCCCCAGCCATCATGCGCCAGATCTCATGTCTTTCGTTGTGGGCAGGCAGGCGAGGTGGTAACTGATCTCTCCCCATCACAGGCAGAACTACTCAAGATAGATTCCCTCGATGTGCCTTGTTGTTGTTGTTGTTGCACGAAGTGGCTACTATTCCCTCAATGAAAAATCCCCCAACCATGCGAAAAGCTCCTCCAGTCTGAGCCAAGCTGAAAATAAAGTGTTAGGCCGGGGAGGAGGATATTGTGGTTGGGGGTGTTGCTTGGGCAATTGTTTGCTTGCATGCATGGCGAAGGGGGGGGGGCGCGAAGGCCGGTCAACCCCACATCAAGAAATATGGATTTAGGGAGGGTAACGAGGCGCAGTCGAAAGAACAGGCTGTATGTCTTTTCTCAGTATTTAAACGTGTGCTTAATGTGGTGCTCAGTGAAATGGCTAATCTGATAATGGGAAGAGTGTTTGCTGTAGTATTCTGTGAAATGTTTACCACAGTATTTCATGGGGATTGTGTTTGGTAAAAAAAAGAGAGAGAGAGAGAGCAGGAATCACTCTAGCGTACAGGAAAACGTTCATTGCACAATATAGTGGGGATGTTAAGAGGTTTATTTAGACGTGCATTTAGGGTAGTGTGAAAAAAGAGTTAAGCGTGGGGCATTTTATTAATATTTTTCTGGGTGGGGCTGAGTTTAACGCGCATGGAAATGACGAATAAGCAAAGTTACCGAGAGCTGGACATTGGAGCAGATCCTCGCCCGACTCCTAATATGACACGTTTGCTTAAGTACTTTGTCGAATTGAATTGGACTCATGGTTAAACAATCCAGCTAGGTGGGTAATTCATAATTCATTATACCATTTATCCAGCAGCTTTCTGCCTCCTCTCTGCTTGTTGATTGTCTCCGAGGCCGTTCCCTCACATCAACTCATTGTTCAGAATCATTCACTGGATAATTTCAGCCATGGAAAAAACCTCTCGATCTGTAGCTCATTGGTAAATCATTTGCTATAAACACAAACTAGATACTTGGGGGGCCGAATACTCCAATAACGTAAATTGGTTTAATATCATCAGCTTCACTGGACTCATGCTGACTGAGGGCAACTGATCCTCACATTTAGAGGAGAGTTGGATTTGATTTGGTTGTGCAGGTCTCGCCATGATCTTCTGTTTTCTTCTGTTTTCTGGCCAGATAAAGATAAGGAGTTGTAGCCATGCTTGCACGGGTTGACACCCGTGAACCACTCTCGTCCAAAAGTATCGTGTGAATATCGTATTTTATTGGTACCTTGAAAGATCCTGAACTGTGAGTCTGGAGCCCAGCTGGCTCCTTGCAACTTTGCCAGGGAGCCCGTTGGTTTCTGAGGGTGGGAACAGATTGTCCCAGAGAGTTGAAGGTGTCATGAAATCTGTTGAATCAATGTAACTATTTAGTTTGAAGTCCGCTTGTTAAAAAATTGGAAATTGAATAAAAATTACATTGTAAAAAAAAAAAAGCCAAATAAAAAGAAAGAAAAAAAGCCTGTACAATCTGGTCAAAGACAATATAAGGATAAAAGAGATTGGTGTGTCTCCCATAGGTGACAATGACTAAAAGCAATTATTGTTAACCAGCCTAATTCAGTTTTATTATTATTAACAAAAATAGCTTAACTCTTACAAGATGTTTGGGGGTGTCATCAGAAACGCAGGTGTGTGGCCTGCCCCTTAAGACCAATATACTACTTTGGTAACATGTTCTTAGGTTGTGAATTTGAGATGCCCCCATATTAAATTTGCTTACATTTGTGGGCTGAACCAGAGCAAGATGTACTTTGGTTCAACCAGATCCATGAGAGTCCCTGAAATAAGGTAAAAGGTAAAGGACCCCTGGGTGGTTAAGTCCAGTCAAAGGCGACTATGGGGTCATGGCACTCATCTGGCTTTCAGGCCAAAGGAGCCGGCGTTTGTCCACAGACAGCTTTCCGGGCCATGTGGCCAGCATGACTAAACCGCTTCTGGCGCAACGGGACACGGTGATGGACACCAGAGTGCATGGAAACGCCGTTTACCTTCCCGCCGCAGCGGTACCTATTTATCTGCTTGCACTGGTGTGCTTTTGAACTGCTTGGTTGACAGGAGCTGGGACAGAGCAATGGGAGCTCACTCCATCGCGGGGATTTGACTCACCACCCTTCTGATTGGTAAGCCCAAGAGGCTCAGTGGTTTAGACCACAGCGCCACCCATGTCTCCGAACCCCTAAAATAGCCCTGAATAATCAAAGGTTTTTATCCCTCCTGCAACAACTCACTCTTACTTTATGAGCATAACATCAGTATCTGACCTGAGACCCTGAGACCCAGAGCTGGTAAGATGGTACCTGGTTGCCTACTTGCCGGAAGATATGAAAGATGCGAGGGTCTAACTCCTCAACAATTTTCAACTTTTCAAGATTCATTTGATGACAATGGTTAATTGATGTCTGCTTTTAACTTTTGTATGGTCTTATGCAGTCCTATTTTTCTAGAAAAAGAGGTACCGGAGTTCCCCCTTGTTCTCTTCTAATGGCAATGGTTTCCACCTGAGAAATGCCAGATGAGAGCCCTGGTGAGTTCCAGCTAGGGAAAAAAAGCCTGGTTTTATGTTTGATTGCTGTAAGCTGCTTTGACTCCTTTTGGACACAGTGGGATATAAATATTTTTTTTATAAATAAATAAATATTCCCCGGCCCCACTGAAGCTAATGGGAGGAATTTTTTTTTAAAGTATTATTATTATTATTATTATTATTATTATTATTATTATTTACTGTTATTCATCCAAGGATCACAGGGCAGTTTAAAGTATAAAGTTGTATAAAGAAGAACGTCACCAATGAAAATCAGAAGAAAACGAACCCAAGCAGGACTGTGGATCAGACAATTTGTCCGCTTGGTGAATACTTCCCACAACCTAGTGGGAATGCTCCAAAATAAGCAGTTGTTTTTTTTTACCATGGCATTGATGTATTTGTGATCAAGTGCAATTGCAGTACTGCTGTGATCAGCAGTGTTGCCAGCTGACCAGAAGAAACTGACCTAGCCTGCTCTTGTGCTTTCAACAGTACCTCAATCAGAAATCAGTTGGTGATGCTCTTCAGAGTCACGAGATAAATAATTGCTATGGATCCGTCTCTTTTTCAAGGGGAAAGTTACAAGGTTGGCACCAAGCCTCTTTTCTGTCTTACGATAAGCGCTGCAGCTTGTATTTACAAAATAACGCTCATCCCCCCTTGGAAAGTTGGTCCATGAACTGCTAACCTTTCTACAGCTAGTTTTAAAATAAGTAAGTCCTCTGCTTGCTAATATAATTTTCAGCCAAAATTTCCTTGGGAAGAACAAAATATTTCCCTGTTTTCAATAGCAGGGTGTGTGTGTGTGTGCTGAAATACAGATATTTTGGAGGAAAATTTGGAATATTTCCATTGGAGCAGAACCCCCATAAAGTGTTTATTATTATTAATAATAATAAAAATAATAATAAATGAGTTTAATCCACAAAATATAACTCCCCCTTCACACACACACCCCTGTTTGGAATATGCAGACAGTAGCCTTGATGCTTTTGAAAATAATGAGCATTTTTATAGCTTCCCTTTGTCTATCATATAAATTCAGGCCTTACAAAATATGGTTATTAAGGATTCTGTGGCATGTTTTGAAACAGGAGGGTTGTTCTAACAGTCACAGCAGCTTGGCTACATTCCAGCATGTATAATTACATTCTCTTGGTCTCTTCACTATCTTTCAGTTCTACCGGGTTGGCGAGTATTGGGGGGGGGGGGGGCAGAATGACTTTTTGCATTGCACTTCAGAACATCACCTCCTGCCTAGTGCTTTGACTACAGAGAGGCTGCTACGATTCTACTCTGGAGGTGGCTGCTTTTTGTTGACAAGGGAAATAGGAGCGAATATATTTTCTTCAGTTTATTTTACAGTAATAATGTGCTGGATTTAAAGTTCTTCTTTAAATTTGGGAGCTTTCAGGGTCCAGTTATTAGAAAAGAAATCAATTTGATTCACTTTTACATTGATTGATTTGTATTGTCTCAGTTTCCCACTCCATTTTAGGGAAAAAGACTAATAATAATAATAATAATAATAATAATAATAATAATAATAATATGCTGCCCATCTGACTGGGTTGCCACAGCCACTCTGGGCGGCTCCCAACAAAATATTAAAAACACAAGACAACATCAACCTTTAAAAACTTCCCTAAGTATCCTAGGGATGGAGAAATTGGTCAATTTGGGTTTGTCTCGTTTTTCTTTTTTAACAATCTTCATGCAATCAGTATGCATGAAAAAAATACTCATGAATATTTGTCTGTACTTTAATGTACATTTATTCTAATATACACATTATTGTGTACAGTGTTGCCTAGTTTACACGGTTTTGCTAGCAATTCCCCCCTCAATGCACTTTGTATACTATTTTCATGATTCTTGGTGTGCACATATACTCCATTTTCTTGCTTGGAGAAGCACAAATTTCCAAATATAGTTGTGTTCCAGTTCATATATTGTTTTGAAATGTGAAAACCAGGTAGATTCAGATTAAAATATAAACTGAACCTAATTCTTGCCATACCTCGAGCCCCATTTTTCAAGGAGAAGGTGAGGTCCTGTGTCTCCAGTCTTGCTCCTTAAGTCAAAAAGCTGGATATATACATAGAAGAATCTTCACCAAGCTGCAACAATTACTCTTCTTTAACTATAAAAATCCCATATCAAAGTTGGGAAATAGTACCTCTAGGCTCTAATCAAGATATAGGATGGTGAAAGAAAGAAGAAATGGGATTTGTTTAAACCCATCCGCTATAAAGCCAAGTGGTGACAATTGCTTTTTAGAGCATGTAGATGAGGTTTCGGGAACCTTTGTCTGTCCATGTGGTTGTACTACAACTCCCATCAGCCCCACCAAGATTTGCAACAGTTGGGAGCTGTAGTTTGACAAGTGCCGGAAAAGTTGAGATGCACCTCAGCTTGTATCACTCGGAGAAGCGATTTCATCTCGGGTTTGCTGATCGGAAGGTCGGTGGTTCGAATCCCAGCGACAGGGTGAGCTCCCGTTGCTCTGTCCCAGCTCCTGCCAACCTAGCAGTTCGAAAGCATGCCAGTGCAACTAGATAAATAGGTACCACTTCGGTGGGAAGGTAAACGGTGTTTCCGTGCGCTCTGGCACTCGTCACAGTGTTCTGTTGCTCCAGAAGCGGTTTAGTCCTGCTGGCCACATGACCCGGAAAGCTGTCTGTGGACAAACACCAGCTCCCTCAGCCTGAAAGTGAGATGAGCACCACAACCCCATCGTCACCTTTGACTGGACTTAACCATCCAGGGATCCTTTACCTTTGAGATAGTGCAATCAGACTTTTTAAAAAAGAAAAATGCTTTGTGCATCTGTGTCTAGTCTTGCCCCTTTCTAAAATGTATTAATTGGTGTGTGTTTTTCTTTTTTGTAAATCTACCAAAGAATGAAATAAAATTGGGAATAAGGGGTTTTCTTAGTGTAGTGTGTGTGCCGTGTCCTATTGGTGAAGTGGTGGTGGCACTTGCCCTTGTTTTGATAGGAAATTATAACAATAACAATAATAAATAATATGCAGCCCATCTGACTGGGTTTACCCAGCCACTCTGGGAGGCTCCTAACAGAATATTCAAAGCACGACAAAACACCAAACACTAAAAACTTCCCTAAACAGGGCTGCCTTCAGATGTCCCCCAAAAGTCAGATAGTTGTTTATTTCCTTGACATCTGGTGGAAGGCCATTCCACAAGGCGGGTGCCACTACCGAGAAGGCCCCCTGCCTGGTTCCCTGTAACCTCATTTCTCGCAGGGAGGGAACCATCAGAAGGCCCTCAGAGCTGGACCTCAGTGTCCGGGCAGAATGATGGGGGTGGAGATGCACCTTCAGGTATACTGGGCGAAAGCCATTTAGGGCTTTAAAGGTCAGCACCAACACTGTGAATTGTGCTCAGAAACGTCCTGGGAGCCAATGTAGTCTTTCAGTGTTATATGGTCCTGGCAGCCGCTCCCAGTCACCAGTCTAGCTGCTGCATTCTGGATTAGTTGTAGTTTCCAGGCCACCTTCAAAGATAGCCCCACATAGAGTGCATTGCAGTAGTCCAAGCGAGAGATAACCAGAGCATGCACCACTCTGGCGAGACAGTCCAAGGGCAGGTAGGGTGATCAAAGGAGTCAGCCTCCCATGGCTAGGAATAGTTTTCCTTCTCATGAACCAGAGAGCAGTGCCAAGGTAGCTCAGTACCTCTTTGTTCTCTCCGGAGACAGGGGAGCACAAGCGCTGCCACAATATAGGGCAGGATAGACGACTGTGGGGCTATGTGGAAGGCCATCAAAGATGACTCAGACCAGCAGAAGGAATAATAAGTTGGTAGGTTTGACCTATGCATGTTATTCGTTTTTGTTTTTGTGGTGTTTTTTTTTTTAAAAAAAAGAGGAGGGGAAAAAGCATTTTTACACCAGATCAATGCTTCCCTCAGCACTTTAATGCACCCCATTGGTGTTCTAAAACTCTAATGATGCAGTCTGTGAGAAGCTGTCATTTATTACCCACAGATGGGGTGATAATTATTGACAAGATTGTAACTAATAATTAAACCCATTTGCTCCTTTTAAACAAGTTGGTGTGAATTATTTTCAGGGAGTTCTGCAGCAGGGCTGTGGTCACTCTTGCCTTGTGGGTAGAATTATAATTCAGGCTACCTGATGGTGAGGGGGGGGGGAGAATGGATGCTCTGGACCAAGGAGACAATGCCCAGATTTCCCGACAACTCCTAGGCTGGGACCTCTCTGAACCAATTGTTCTGTTGTGGATTGGAAAGGCTTCCTTTTAATGTTCTGCACCGTGCCTAGGACAGCAAGCAGAGTGCTCATAGAAAATAATGTCCAGTTGATTAATATATGAATCATTTCTAATCTGCTCCTCAGATGAAAAGGCAACTGGACCGGCTTGTGTAAGATCAACTGGAAACAAGAGAGCGCCAGCCCACAGGGTTACAATCCAAAAGGCACATCACAAAAGGAAAAGGGGATGAGTAGGGAAGAGGAAAGAAAGCAAACTTAGGTGCCAGTTCTTAAAGTTCCATAGGACTTTTGTTGACCAGCTGGAATGGAAATTATCAGCAGTAGCCCCCATCTCTCCCTCTTCTGCAATGGGTACTGCATCGCAGAGATGGCTCAAAAACTTCGAGATTGTTATAGATAGATCACCCTAGTCAGTGAAACCTGCACACATTTAGTGGGGTTAATTTTGTGTTTTCCTGTTACCTTGCCTTCTACGATGGACAGAGTGTGCATGGTCTTGTCGCTTGGCCAAATATTAGAAGGAAACACATGCATATAATCACCAAACTGAAATCTGCTCAGTGTGCTTGCAATCTGTATTTAACTAACACGCCCGTATTCATTAATATTTCACCTATCTTTACTTCTGCCTTTTTGCTTAAACTGGGATTCAATAAGTAGCAGATCAACCAATATGTTCCAGACTTTAAAATGTTCATCGGGACAATTAAAAGATGGCTAGGTTGCTTTTACACTGTCCGTTTGATCTGAAATTCCTACCTTTGGTTTATAGAGAGTTTAGCTCATATTATTACCAACCTGTTGCAGTCCAGTATTTTCCATGTTGCCTTCTCCATCTTTTCTCAGAGCTAATCTGTTGCACTGTTGTCGTTGTTGTTTTGTAGTTGAAATATAATTACAGCACTGCTCTGCCCACTGCAGACTGGCAAAGTGCTGATGACACTTCCCAGGGTTTTCTGTGCTTCTGAGCTTCCACAGCTTTTAATTAGTTATTTTCTGTTCACTCACAAGGTAACAGCATAAGTGCATTGGACATTAATTGGTTAGTTCCTGTTCCTGGTGGTTGTGGTAAGGTAAAGGTAAAGGTAAAGGGACCCCTGACTGTTAGGTCCAGTCATGGCTGACTCTGGTGTTGCGGCGCTCATCTCGCTTTATTGGCCGAGGGAGCCAGCGTACAGCTTCCGGGTCATGTGGCCAGCATGACTAAGCCACTTCTGGCAAACCAGAGCAGTGCATGGAAACGCCGTTTACCTTCCCACTGGAGCTGTACCTATTTATCTACTTGCACTTTGAGGTGCTTTCGAACTGCTAGGTTGGCAGGAGCAGGGACCAAGCAATGGGAGCTCACCCTGTCACGGGGATTCGAACCGCCGACCTTCTGATCGGCAAGCCCTAGGCTCTGTGGTTTAACCCTCAGCGCCAAACCACATCCCTGGTGGTTGTGGTAGTTGCGTTCTAATGTCTGGTTTTCTTTTTGTACCCAGAATCACCACTCCATGTTCTCCACTCCATTTATCATGACTGCACAACTTAAAAGGGGGATGGGGACCACAAGCCGTATCTGCAAAGCAGTTGTTAAAGCCCTCTTCCTTGCAATCAAGAACATAAAGTACCATATTTTTTGCTCTATAAGACTCACTTTTTCCTTCCTAAAAAGTAAGGGAAAATGTGTGTGCGTCTTATGGAGCGAATGCAGGCTGCGCAGCTATCCCAGAATCCAGAACAGCAAGAGGGATTGCTGCTTTCACTGCGCAGCGATCCCTTTTGCTGTTCTGGCTTCTGAGATTCAGAATATTTTTTTTCTTGTTTTCCTCCTCCACAAACTAGGTGCGTCTTGTGGTCTGGTGCGTCTTATAGAGCGAAAAATACGGTAACTGGCTAAGATGTGTTTCAGGTGTGTTGTCATGTGACTGACCAGCAAAGCACCTAAAGGAGACAGAAGCTATATTTAATGAAAAGGACATGGAGAAATTAAAATTTCGCTGAATAGGACTTATCAGTAGACGGCAAAACACTAGGATCGCTGTGTTTGTCCAAATGTATGCCCCCATTTTTAAAAAGGGGGAGTTGGAATTCAAGGTGTCTTATAATAAATGATCTTGCCTCTGGGGACAGATTTTCAGGGGAAAGGTAGCAATGTACTAAGTGCCATGTGGAGCTTGCATTTTAATTCTACTTCCTGCTGATTGTGGAAAAGCAATGTGTCAGCAACACAAAAGAAAGAGCCTCTTATTCAGGGGTGCAGTTGTCACACACGGTGTCTCAGTTCATATACCCTTCGATATTTCTCTGATGAAAAATAGGGATGTCCCATTCCATAACGACAATTTTACTATTCCATAACGACAATTTACATCTTATTGGGTTGCCCCAGCATTCTGAGCAGCTTCCAACAAATGTAAAAAAAAAAATTCTAAAACATTAAACATTTAAAAAAAAAAACACCTCCTGATACAAGATTGCCTTCAGACAACTCAAGTTTTGGATAATTCCATACCCTCCAACATTTCTCCAAAGAAAATAGGTACCATCACGGCCACTGCTCCCATCAACTCCTGGCAAACAGAAGGGGAAGAAATGGAGGCAGTGAGATTTTACCTTCTTGAGCTCCATGATCACTGCAGATGGTGACAGCAGTTACAAAATTAAAAGACGCCTGCTTCTTGGGAGAAAAGCAATGACAAACCTAGACAGCATCTTAAAAAGCAGAGACATCAAAGGTCCGTATAGTAAAAGCTATGGTTTTCCCAGTAGTGATGTATGGAAGTGAGAGCTGGACCATAAAGAAGGCTGATTGCCGAAGAATTGATGCCTTTGAATTATGGTGCTGGAGGAGACTCTTGAGAGTCCCATGGACTGCAAGAAGATCAGACCTCTCCATTCTGAAGGAAATCAGCCCTGAGTGCTCACTGGAAGGACAGATCCCGAAGCTGAGGCTCCAATACCTTGGCCAGCACATGAAAAGAGAAGACTCCCTGGAAAAGACCCTGATGTTGGGAAAGATGGAGGGCACAAGGAGAAGGGGACGACAGAGGATGAGATGGTTGGACAGTGTTCTCAAAGCTACCAGTATGAGTTTGACCAAACTGCGGGAGGCAGTGGAAGACAGAAGTGCCTGGCCTGCTCTGGTCCATGGGGTTACAGAGTCGGACACGACTAAACAACAACAAAGGAAAAGCGGGACATTCCGGGATCTAATCAAACACTGGGATGGCTTCTCTAACTCAGGGATACCCCTGGAAAATAGAGACACTTGGAGAGTCATGTGGCCAACTTCCCTGATCTATACTCACAATATAACATATGAGCTGGAGCTTCCATACGAATCACCCATTGTGCAAAGGCCACCGATTTGAACTTTAAAATGGTGCTCTTCTTGAGTACCCCTAAACATTTTTAAAAGGAAAAAAAAGCATTGTTATTATTCATTAGATCGGAAGGTTGGCGGTTCGAATCCCCATGACAGGGTGAGCTCCTGTTGTGAGATCCCTGCTCCTGCCAACCTAGCAGTTCAAAAGCATGTCAAAGTTCAAGTAGATAAATAGGTACCGCTCCGGCAGGAAGGTAAATGGCATTTCCGTGTGTTGCCCTGGTTTCATCTAGAGCCTGCTGTAGAGGCAGCACTGGCAGGCAATACATTCCTTGAAGGCCAAATCTGCTTTCTTGTTGTATCCTGCTGATTTACCTCTCAGAATTTCATGCCCTTTCTGAGTTCTATAGATGAGAAGAGCACACATGCCATTTTTACACTTTTGGCCCAAATCCGCAGAGGGAAGAGTACTGTTCTACATAGGAACGAATGCTGTGTTTTCTTTTTATTCTTTGATATTTTATGCATTCCTTGGTTACTGCATTTTGTTGTGAGGGCTTGAAATTTTGATAGAAGTTCTTACTTCAAACCTGATTTTACAGTCCACGTTAAGATTCGTCTGATTTTTATTTTTAATTTTTTTTTCTGAGGCTTCGTTATATTCATCATATTCTTTTATGTTAGAGCTCCTGATTTATTTGCAGGCTTGCCTTTTTTTATTTTTGCCCTGCTTAATGTGATTTTGTGTGATGGCCAATGGCTAAACACTTAATAAAATGACTGACTGAATTTCATTCCATTTCTATTACTCCAGTTCATGAGGTCACCCAATTCGTGCTGAATAACTTCTTGAACCTTCTCTGCATCAACAATGCTTCCTAATGGGTGAAATTATATATGGGACTAGCCTGGGTGGGTGAGGGTGGCTGGAGATTTAATTTCCATACAGCTCTTCCGAAGACAGAAGGATGGCAATTTAGTTTGGTGCAGTAAGATGCAAGCTTTTGAGCTTCACAGAACTCTTCTTCTAATAGAATACAGCCATGCCTCCGAACAGTTCTGTGGAGTAGGGTCAGGACACAATGCTCTGTCCTGTTACACTTATGTGACATCAGTGAAGGGCATCGGAATAAGCATGGCAGCGATTCCAAGGAGGTCCTGAGACATTTGGTGAAACAATTGTAATGAAGTATGGTGGGGAGGACTGGGACACAGGTGGCGCTGTGGGTTAAACCACAGAGCCTAGGGCTTGTCGATCAGAAGGTCGGCGGTTTGAATCCCTGCGATGGGCTGAGCTCCTGTTGCTTGGTCCCTGCTCCTGCCAACCTAGCAGTTCAAAAGCACGTCAAAGTGCAAGTAGATAAATAGGTACCACTCTGGTGGGAAGGTAAACGGTGTTTCCGTGCGCTGCTCTGGTTCACCAGAAGTGGCTTAGTCATGGTGGCCACATGACCCGGAAGCTGTACGCCGGCTACCTCGGCCAGTAAAGCGAGATGAGTGCCGCAACCCCAGAGTCGTCCACGACTGGACCTAATGGTCAGGGGTCCCATTACCTTTTTATGGTGGGGAGGAAGGTAAAGGGAGACTCAAGAAGCAGCTCTGGATCATGTTGCAAAGGAGCTCAGACATTTCTTGCTGTGTAAGCATCTAAAAATAATTTCAGCCCAAAGCATGCAGAGGTAAATCCAGCACTTCCTCGACCAGGCCAAAGACCTTTCTCTTTTATACTTCCTTTCCCTGAGCTGATGAAAACAGTAAACTGGAGTCAAGGCTCAGAGTCCAGACCCTCCAAGTGTCCCTATTTTCCAGGAACAGTTCTGGATTTACAGAAGCCACCCCAGTTTCTGATTTGATCCCAGAATGTCCCACTTTTCCTGTGTCCCATTTTCCGGTTTTTCAGTGTTGAATGTTTTATTATGTTTTTATATATGTTGGAAGCTACCCAGAGAGGCTAGCACAGCGGTTTTCAACCAGTGTGGCGTGGCACCCTAGGGTGCCTTGAATGATAGTCAGGGATGCCATGGGCAACACTGGCCTCTGTCCCTCTTTCCTTCCCTCCCTCCTCTGATGCCCTCTTGTGTCTCTGCCTCCCAAAGGCTTGCATAGCTCTTTATTGCAGCAGGCCAGACGATAAGCTGCACAGGCGAATGTGTGGTGTGGGGTGGGGGGCAGTGGCAGAGCTAGCCTCTCCTGCACACGGAGCGGCGGGATGGGGCGATCCATCACGGGGCAGGACAATCCGCCCATGGGGCAGTCGGCACAGTGGCGCGATCCTCCAGGGGGGCAATTGCCACGAGGCAGTACAATCCTCCCGGCAGGGGTGCGATTGCAGCATGGCACCGTGATCCTCCCTGTGGCACTTTGTCGCAGTGGTGCGATCCACCCAGGGGGTATTACGTCACCCCTCTCTGAGATGGCGCCCGTGGTGTCCCGCCCCCTTCATACACCCCTGGTGGGGGGCAGCTCAGAGACTAAGGACAACTGCAGCAGCTGCCTAGAAGATTCCCAAGAAGAGGGGAGGAGGCTGAGGGAACACGCCACAAGGGAGGGTGTTCGAAAATGTGAGGTGCTGCCAGTCCTGTAGGGTGAAATAACTGGGCTCCTCAGCCCCACGGGGGTGCCACAGGAAGAACGTAGTTGGTGAAGGGAGCTGTGGACTCTAAAAGGTCGAAAACCTCAGGGCTAGCACAACCCTGGAAAATAGGACCTGGACTTGGGCTGCAGCGCATTTGAGAAACCAACCCTGGGTCCACCTCTTGCCCTTTGTAGCTCTGCTGCTGCCTGTATCCGAAGTGCTGTGGAGGCAGCCGAGAGGTTAAGCACCAGCCAGCCTTTGCCGCGGAGCTCTTCTGTTGCAAGATCGCTGGGGACTCACAAGAGCGCGTGCCAGAGCATGAAGAACTGTGTTCAGCACACCAGAGACTGGCGGGTTGGTAGTTGGAGGCTGGGGGAGGCAGGAGGAGGCAATGTTCTCGATCGCATATATTTCCAGGGAGGGTGTAAATCTAATCTCTGTGCTAGCTAGGGTCCATTACCAGTGGAGGGGAGTGTTGCATTTGCATTTATTCCCCCCTCTCCAAGCACAAACCCCTTCACTGCACAGTTTAGTGTATGAAGGAGGCTGCGCATTAATTTTGCAGAGGCAGTGGATGGTGTTAATATGGCCAGGGGCACCAGGCATGTAGTTCTGTAACGCCTGTGAGGAGATAATAAATAGATCTGGATTGCACATAGAATATAGCCGGTGCTTTTCAGGTTTGCCTCCTCCTGGAAATCTCCATGTTCCACTCCTTAAATCTGCAACTCCAAATTTGCCTCAGAAACACCCCAGAATGGTGCTTGGACTTACTTACAATTTACACCCTCCTAACAAGTATTCCGGAAAAGGATAAATGAGCAGCGGCTGTAATTTCGGCAGATTCTTTCTCTAATGACATGAACTCATTTGGTCCAGTTTAACAGACAGGCAGTTTTTAAGCAATAGCCTCGGTCGTCGTCTGCAACATAGGATTATTATTTTTAATAGGTACAAGGCGGCAGTTTGCATTCAAGGTACAATCCAACATTGGAAATGTTTAGCCCTTTGAAATGAACAGATTTAAGTAAGTCTTAGTTTGGGGTTGGACTGTGGTGTGTAATAAGTGGCATCGGTCCTGTATACCTGAAGGAGCGTCTCCACCCCCATCGTTCAGCCCGGGCACTAAGATCCAGTGCCGAGGGCCTTCTGGCAGTTCCCTCACTGCGAGAAGCAAAGCTACAGGGAACCAGGCAGAGGGCCTTCTCGGTAGTGGTGCCCGCCCTGTGGAACGCCCTCCCATCAGATGTCAAAGAGATAAACAATTACCTGACATTCAGAAGACATCTTAAGGCAGCCCTGTTCAGGGAAGTTTTTAATATGTAATGCTGTACTGTTTTTAACACTTGATTGGGAGCCGCCCAGAGTGGCTGGGGAAACTCAGCCAGATAGGCGGGGTATAAATAATAAATTATTATTATTATTATTATTATTATTATTATTATTATTATTAGTGGAATAGGCTGTATCTATCACTGTAGGCTAGATTCATACATGCAGTAGCCTGGATCCTGCACATGGAGTGTGTCAGTGCAGCAGAAATTGTGCTGCCTGAGCACTGTCTCGCCAGTGGTTGATGCTCTGGTTATCTCCGGCTTGGACTACTGCAACGCGCTCTACGTGGGGCTGCCTTTGAAGGTGACCCGGGAACTACAACTAATCCAGAATGCGGCAGCTAGACTGGTGACTGGGAGTGGCTGCCAAGACCATATAACACTGGTCCTGAAAGACCTACATTGACTTCCAGGATGTTTCTGACCACAATTCAAAGTGTTGGAGCTGACCTTTAAAGCCCTAAATGGCCTCAGCCCTGTATACCTAAAGGAGCTTCTCCACCCCCATCATCGAGCCCAGACATTTGGTCCAGCTCCAAGGGTCTTCTGACAGTTCCCTCATTGTGTGACATGAAGCTACAGGGAACCAGGCAGAAGGCCTTCTTGGTAGAGGAACCCACCTGTGGAATGCCCTCCCGTCCAATGTCAAGGAGATGAGTAACTATATAACCTTTAGAAGACATCCGAAGGCAGTCCTGTATAGGGAAGCTTTTCAATGTGTATTGGTTTATGTTTTATGTGTGTTGGAAGCCACCCAGAGTGGCTGGGGCAACCCAGTTAGATGTGGTTGAAGTACAATTCTATGGCACAAAGATGCTATTTTGAATTTAATCGATTAGGAGCATTGTAGTTTTAAGAGGTGGGGAAGAAGAAACAGGACAGCTTTAGTGATGGTCAGCTCATCCGGAGAGTGAGATATCACCAAAATTGAAGAAATTTGTTCAGACAACTGGTGTGAGGAAACACTAAGGGATCTGTAGACATTTGGAACAAAGCACAGATCAAGGGGTGCCCGTTTATTGTTTCCAAATCTCTAAAAGGATGTCAGAAAGAAGAAAGAAAGAAGAAGAGCTTGCCGTGCCCTGTGAGGACAAGACAAGAAGCAATTGGTATGAAGTTCAGGGGTGTTGATTTAAGGTCAAAAAGCCCAGGAAGATCTTCTTAGCAACAACAGCAGCAGCAGCAGCTCAGCCACAGAACAAGCTGTCTTGCAGAGGCTCTTTACCTCAAGGAAAAATGATGGGTTTTCTCAGGTGTTCCTTAAGTATTGGATATCTCACCTTAGGGCAGGAAGCTGACCTAGGTGACCCACCCCCTGGTTCTGCTCTTCTCAGCTCCAGCCTGCTCACCCTCCTTGAGCTTCTGGTCATGAGGGAAAGAGAGGCCCCAAACCAGCTGATAAAATTTCACTTCACAAATTGTCTGATGGGTTGAGCCACGTCAAACACTCATGGGAAACCATCCTGGGACCAAGCGGCTTGTCTGTCTCATTCCTTAGGGAGGAAGGGAACCCTTTTGGCTGAGAGAGGACCGTATAATAATAATAATAATAATAATAATAATAATAATAATAATAATATGATGCAGCCCATCTGACTGGGTTGCCCTAGCCACTCTGGGCAGCTCCCCACGAAAAAATGAGTAAAAACAAACACAACATCAAACACTAAAAACTTCCCTCAACAGATCTGCCTTCAGATGTCTTTTAAAAATCACATAGCTGTTTATCTGTTTGACATCTGACGAGAGGGTATTCCACAGGGCGGGTGCATCTACCAAGAAAGCCCTCTGCCTGGTTCCCTGTAACCTCGCCTCTCGCAGTTAGGGAACCAGCAGAAGACCCTTGGAGGAAGACCTCAGTGTCCAGGCTGGACGATGGGAGTGGAGACGCTCCTTCAGATATACAGTGGTACCTTGGGTTAAGTACTTAATTCGTTCCGGAGGTCCGTTCTTAACTTGAAACTGTTCTTAACCTGAAGCACCACTTTAGCTAATGGAGCCTCCTGCTGCCACCTCACCACCAGAGCACGATTTCTGCTCTCATCCTGAAGCAAAGTTCTTAACCTGAAGCACTATTTCTGGGTTAGTGGAGTCTGTAACCTGAAGCATATGTAACCTGCGGTACCACTGTACTGGACAAAAGCCATTTAGGGCTTTAAAGTAAGGTTCCCAGATTTTTTTCAATGAATCCGGGGGAACTTTTCAACTTCAATGGATTTTGTATGGGGACTGATTTGTAAATCCAGGGACTGTCCCCGGGAAACAGGGACGTCTGGTAACCTTCCTTTAAAGCTCAGCACCAACACTGTGAATTGTGCTCGGAAACGTACTGGGAGCTAATGTAGGTCTTTCAGGACCGGTGTTATGTGGTCCTGGCGGCCACTCCAAGTCACCAGTCTAGCTGCCACATTTTGGATTAGTTGTAGTTTCCAAGTCACCTTCAAAGGCAGCCTCACGTAGAGCGCGTGGCAGTAGTCCAAGCGGGAGATAACCAGATCATGAACCGCTGGTGAGACAGTGCTCAGGTAGTGCAATTTCTGCTGCTCTGACACACTCCATGTGCAGGATCCAGGTAGGGTCAGACAGTCTGCTGGCAGGTAGGGTCTCAGCTAGCATAAAGCTGGTAGACTGCCGCCCTGGACACAGAATTGACCTGCACCTCCATGGACAGGTGTGAGTCCAGAATGATTCCCAAGCAGCGCTCCTGGTCATTCAGGGGCACAGTTACCCCATTCAGGACCAGGGAAGTCACCCACACCTGCCTGCCCCCTGTCCCCCAGAAACAGTACTTCTGCCATGAATCCAACTGAATCCATCAATCGGTTGCCAAATAATAAAGACAGGAGGATACAGGAAGGAGTTAATGAGCGGAGGCCTGCTCTGGGCTAGGCTAATGTTATCGGATAAATCATTAAAAACAACCCCTATACCACAACATAGCCAGTGGCTACTGTCTGAAATATGGGCATGTCCGACGTAAGGATTCGGAGAGAAAGGAGGAGAGATTGGAGATTTCATTAGCAGGAGGGAAGCCCTTAAACTCAGACAATAGAGGAAGCTCAATATGCCTCCAGGGTTTGGTTAAGATTTCTGCGGTGCTGCCTCTCTCTGTGTGTGTTTTAACCCCTTTATTGGTCTTTATCCATAAAAAGACCCATGGGCATCGTTTTTCCACTGAAAAGCCGGCAGGACAATAGCACGGCTGGGGGAGCTATTAGGAGACACAGTGGGCTCTGGGATCGGACATGCTCCCGCCTGAGATCAGTATCTGGGAGACGGGGAGCAGGAGCCTTGGAATCTGGGGGTGGAATGAAGGGAAGGCCTCCCCCCTCACTGGGCTCAGTTGTTATGTTAAGAGCTCTTGCCCTGCAGCAATGGTGGCAATGGGGCGCTCAGGCCAGAGGGGCCTGGCTGCTGAATAGCACCCACTCTGCATCCTTCTGTTCTCCATATGGAGGCATTGACTGACATTTGCCTAACAGGCTTCCTCCTTACGTGCTGCCTCTTATCTCCCCCCTGCCGTGTTCACATAATCGGTTGTTTCCCCTTTTGATTAAAACCCTCTGTGTTGCCAGCGTGACCACTACAGGCACTAGGGGTTTGCAGGCTGAAGAGGACGTATCTCGCTTCCGAGAGCTCACAGGGCTTGGCTGGAATAGGGAAGATGTGCTGGGACGAAGCTTGGCCAACCTGGTGCCCTCCTAGTGTTATGGGCTGCAACTCAGGTGCACTCAGCAAGCACTGTTGTGCCGATTGAGGCAGGCGTGGGTTGTTGTCTCAAGGTACCAGGTGAGGGCTGAAAAGGCCCTCCCTCACCTGGTGCCCTCAGACGATAACTCCCATCCAAGGGCAGCACAACATCAATGGACCTCTAATGGACCTTTGGTTTAAAAGAGGAACCCTGTGGTCCTGATGTTTTCTTTCTGGCGGTCAGCACAGTTGCTCCCAGTTCACGGGCAAAACACAGCCACTTCAGAACTCACTTTGCCCACTTTGCCGGATAGTCTGTAAAATAAATAGAATCTCTGAAATGCTCCCCCCCCCCCGCACACCCTTGATCCAACCTGGAAATTCAGTTCTGTAAATACAGTCTTTATGATACGCCCTTAACCATTGCAATACAGATTCAGATACAGATACGTATCCCACTCATTTGATCATCACCTGGTCTTGCACGGGTGGTGCTGTGGGTTAAACCACAGAGCCTAGGACTTGCCGATCAGAAGGTTGATGGTTCAAATCCCCGCGACAGGGTGAGCTCCCGTTGCTCGATCCCAGCTCCTGCCAACCTAGCAGTTCGAAAGCACGTCAAAGTGCAAGTAGATAAATAGGTACCGCTCCGGCGGGAAGGTAAACGGCGTTTCCGTGCACTGCTCTGGTTCGCCAGAAGCGGCTTAGTCATGCTGGCCACATGACCCGGAAGCTGTACGCCAGCTCCCTCGGCCAATAAAGCGAGATGAGCGCTGCAACCCCAGAGTCAGTCATGACTGGACCTAATGGTCAGGGGTCCTTTTATCATCCTCGTGAGCGAAGCCATCGGGAATCTCGTATACATATACACATAATTCATGCAAAGAATCTTGGAAATAGAAGGGATCTTCTTGTCCTTGCTCCTTCTTGAGGCACGATCCTCCGTTATTCAAAATATGTTCCCATCACATGCTAACCTCATATCCTACAGCATTTTTCTGATGAAAATGGAGACATTCTTTCCCATAATAATAATGGTGGTGTTAGTGGTGGTGATGATGATGATGATGATTTTATTACTTATACCCTGTCCATTTGACTGGGTTGCCCCAGCCAGTCTGGGCAGCTTCCAACATATATAAAAACATTATAAAACTGTGCAGGACTGCCTTCAGGTGTCTTCTACAAGTTGTATACGTGCTTATCTCCTTGGCTCAGGGGTCGCATACCCTCCAACATTTCTCCGATGAAAATAGGGATGTCTTTTTTTTAATAGGGAAAATAGGGATGTCTTTTTTATTGTTGTTAGCCGCCCTGAGCCCGGCTTCGGCTGGGGAGGGCGGGATATAAATAAAATTTATTATTATTATTATTATTAAAAAAAAACCCCAGACATTCCAGGGTCAAATCAGAAACCAGGATGGCTTCTGTAAATCCAGGACTGTCCCCGGACAATAAGGGACACTTGGAGGGTCTGTAATGCTGGGTAACTGCTCATTCTCTCCCAAATAGTGTGCCTCATTCAGAGAGAGTAGACAAGATGTCACTGTCAAGGCATTTGCTCTCCATTCAAAGAATAATCGTAGCTTGGCAGTAGAGCAGCCATTTTCTTTTCTTTTTTTAAAAATAATATTTATTACTTTTAAAACTTACAAAAAAGAAAAAGAAGAAAAAAGACAAAAGAAAAAAACAACAACACAATACATAAACAATACAAACACAACCTTAACACATTAAACTAAACCAAACCAAACAAAAACAATTTAAAAACATGCATCATACCTTTTCCATATTCTATCTTTCATTCCCTTGTATCATTGACCTCCTCTCAACTCCCTCTTTGTACTCCACTTCCATTAATTGTTTCAGCAATTACTTTCCATCTTTCTCTATTTTCTATCATATAAATGTCTTAACATATTTTTAATCTTATTTCCATTAAAATTAGTAAACTCACACTTCTTTGAAGTCTCTCAGCCCCACTCACCTCACAGAGTGTTTGTTGGGGGAGGAAGGGAAAGGAGAATGTTAGCCGCTTTGAGACTCCTTCAGGTAGTGATAAAGCGGGATATCAAATCCAAACTACTACTACTACTACTACTCTTCTTCTTCTTCTTCTTCTTCTTCTTCTTCTTCTTCTTCTTCTTCTTCTTCTTCTTCTTCTTCTTCATTATTCCCCCCTTTTCCCCTCCCCCCTCCCCAAAGAACCCACCCTCCCTCCCCCCAAAGACTTCCCTCAGCTCCTCTCTCTGATTTCAACTCATGTTGTTCTCTGCATACTGTAAAATTGCATACATCCTTTTATTATCTTTCTACTATATTGTTGTTGTTTAGTCGTTTAGTCGTGTCCGACTCTTCGTGACCCCATGGACCAGAGCACGCCAGGCACTCCTGTCTTCCACTGCCTCCCGCAGTTTGGTCAGACTCATGCTGGTAGCTTCGAGAACACTGTCCAACCATCTCGTCCTCTGTCATCCCCTTCTCCTTGTGCCCTCCATCTTTCCCAACATCAGGGTCTTTTCCAGGGAGTCTTCTCTTCTCATCAGGTGGCCAAAGTAATGGAGCCTCAGCTTCACGATCTGTCTTTCCAGTGAGTACTCAGGGCTGATTTCCTTCAGAATGGAGAGGTTTGATCTTCTTGCAGTCCATGGGACTCTCAAGAGTCTCCTCTAGCACCATAATTCAAAAGCATCAATTCTTCGGCGATCAGCCTTCTTTATGGTCCAGCTCTCACTTCCATACAACACTACTGGGAAAACCATAGCTTTAACTATACGGACCTTTGTTGGCAAGGTGATGTCTCTGCTTTTTAAGATGCTGTCTAGGTTTGTCATTAACCCTCAATAAATTTGTGTATGTTTATTCAAAACCTGCCAAGGAGTCTAGTTCATTTTGTTGTCTTTTTAAATAATTCACAAAAAGTTCCCATTCTTCTTTGAAGTCACATTTGTCCATATCTCGCAATTTGTATGTCAGTTTCGCCAGTTCTGCAGAGTTCGTCAATTTCTCTTGCCACTGTTCTTTTGTCAGGGTTTCCTCATTCTTCCATCCTTGTGCTATCAAGACTCTTGCCGCTGTTGTAGCATACATAAATAAGTTCTTTATTTTCCTTGGCAGGTCTTGTAGCTGCTGTAGTTTCCCATACCCTCTGTTCAAGACTGCTGCCCTAACCTAGGGGTAGGCATCCTAAGGCCCGGGGGCCGGATCCGGCCCAATCGCGTTCTCAATCTGACCCATGGACGGTCCAGGAATCAGCGTGTTTTTACATGAGTAGAATGTGTCCTTTTGTTTAAAATGCATCTCTGGGTTATTTTGGGGCATATGAATTTGTTCATATATTTTTTGCAAAATATAGTCCTGCCCTCCACAAGGTCTGAGGGACAGTGGACTGGCCCCCTGTTGAAAAAGGTTGCTGACCCCTGCCCTAACCAGTAGCACTATCAGACTCTCAGAGAAATTTGGCTGCACCTTCACAGAATTGTAGAGTTAGAAGGGACCCTGAGGATCACCCAGTCCAACCCACTGGAATGCAGGAATATGCAGCTGTCCCGTACAGTGATCGAACTTCCAACCTTGCCATTATCAGCAGCACGCTTTAACCGACTGAGCTACCCAGGCTGACTTGGCTCTTGGCTCCAACCAGAAACCCAGGGCAGCTTTGACACGTTGTGTTAACAGAGGTGGCCTGTGGGTTGCCCTGCCCCATCCGTATCTTTGCGATGGGGGAAGCATTCGCCGCCATGACAAAGAAATGGCAACAACTCTCTATACCCTCTCCTTCTTTGACCTTTAAAGCCCTATGTGGCCTAGGACCCTCGTACCTACGGGACCACCTCTCCTGGTATGCCCCACGGAGGACCTTAAGGTCCACAAATGACAACACTTTGGAGGTCCCAAGCCGCAAGGTGGTTAGACTGGCCTCAACTAGGGCCAGGGCCTTTTCAGTACTGGCCCCGACTTGGTGGAATGCTCTCTCACAAGAGACTAGGACCCTGAGGGACTTGACATCTTTCCGCAGGGCCTGCAAGATGGAGCTGTTCCGCCTGGCCTTTGGTTTGGACTCAGTCTGACCCTTATGTTTCCCTCCCCTTATGGTTTTGATCTATGGGCTACTATTAAAATGAGGCTGCATTTTAAATTGCATTTTAACCTGTATTTTAAATTGGTCCCCTCCTCATTATGTTTTAACTGTAATTTTACTGGTGTTAGCTGCCCTGAGCCCGGCTCTGGCCGGGGAGGGCAGGGTATAAATAAGTTGTTGTTGTTGTTGTTGTTGTTATTATTATTATTATTATTATTATTTGCACTCTCCTGGAAGAGGAGCAGGGCTTTGCTGGTGTCAGAGAGCTGTTTATAAGAAAGAGATGCCTTTTTTGAATCTAGCACGTGCTAGAGGATGGGGAGAATGGGGAGAAGGAGGGAGGGAGGCGGGGAGAGGTACTAACACAGCAATCCTTGTCAGTGATTTATAGACTGGGTCAGGCACAAATTGACTCGTATGCAAGAAATGTAAATGGAATAGAGACTTTTGATGGAGAAGCTCATTTTCAGACTTAAACGTTTTAGATTAAACACACTCACACACAAACGCAGGTGGGGAGTGGGGGGTGTTTTATATCATTTACATTACAAATCAATTCATTATCCACCCAGGCAGGTTTGCACTGATTTTCAAGGATCGGAGATTTGATGAAGAGGATTCATTTCAAGAAATAAACCTTTTAAATTAACCACAAGATGAGGGAAATTTCTTTATTTAAAAAATGTGCCAGCTCCCTTCTTTGTTTCCTTTATGATTATTGATATTATTTTCAATTCGGGTTTGGGTCACTGAGAAGGAGCCAGGGAAAACCTTTCCTGAGGAGGGGGAAAGAACTCCCATTTTCACGTTATATAATAATAATAATAATAATAATAATAATAATAATAATAATAATAATAATAATAATTTATTATTTATACCCTGCCCATCTGGCTGAGTTGCCCCAGCCACTCTGGGCAGCCTCCAATCAAGTGTTAAAAACAATACCACATTAAATATTAAAAACTTCCCTAAACAGGGCTGCCTTCAGATGTCTTTTAAAGAGAAGATAGCTCCTTATTTCCTTCACATCTGAAGGGAGGGCGTTCCACAGGGCGGGCGCCACTACCGAGAAGGCCCTCTGTCTGGTTCCCTGTAACCTCACTTCTCGCAGGGAGGGAACCGCTAGAAGGCCCTCGGTGCTGGATCTCAGTTTCCTGGCTGAATGATGGGGGTGGAGATGCTCCTTCACGTATACTAGGCCGAGGCCGTTTAGGTCTTTAAAGGTCAACACCAACACTTTGAATTGTTGCAGATCTCTCAGGACCGGTATTATGTGGTCCCGGCGGCCACTCCCAGTCACCAGTCTAGCTGCCGCATTGTGGATTAATTGCAGTTTCCGGGTCACCTTCAAAGGTAGCCCCACGTAGAGAACATTGCAGTAGTCCAAGCGGGGGATAACTAGAGCATGTACCACTCTGGCAAGACAGTCCGCGGGCGGGTAGGGTCTCAGCCTGTGTACCAGATGGAGCTGGTAGACAGCTGCCCTGGACACAGAATTAACCTCCATTAGTGGGAGCTGAGCCTGGCCTCTGATTCTGTTCTTTGCGTCCCGCAAAATGGGTTGTGCAGTAACCCCGCTGTGAGGAAAGATGCAGTTCCAAAGTTTGGGGACAGGCTGCTTCATTGCCATGCCTGTCAACCAGTACATATTATGGGCAGAGGTTGCTTTTGGGTGATTAAAGCAATTGGAGTGAATGAGTCATAGAATCATAGAATTGTAGAGCTGGAAGGGACCCAGGGGTCATCTAGTCCAACCCCCGGCAATGATGGAATCTCAGCTAAAGCATCCATGACTGATGGCCGTCCAACCTCTGCTTCAAAACCTCCAAAGAAGGAGAGTCCACTGTTGAACAGCTGTTACTGTCAGAAAGTCCTTCAAGATGTTTTGTCAGAATCCCCTTTATTGTAATTTGAAGCCATTGGTTTGAGTCCTACCCTCCAGAGCTGAGAAAACAAGCTTGGTCCATCTTCCATGTGACAGTGAAGGATATTAGGATGTAAAAGGGACCTTGTGAGGACTACGCCTCTGGCAGTTATGGGGAAAGAACAGGAAGGGGTTGAGAGTGAAAGAGGAAACAAGTTATGCAAGTATGTTGCATGAGCCATGCTTAAGGGAGCATGCGTGGAAGAGGGAGAAGCAGGAACCAATGAGGAAATGCCAACAGAGCATTGAGCGAGCCATATAAGGGAATAAATGAAAAGGTTGATGTGACTGGACAAAGGAGGTGGGATGACAAGGGATGGGGTGATGTGAAGGGTATAAAAGTGCTTGCCTGTTTGCTGTAAGGCCGGCCAGCCTTTGGAAGCGATTCCGCTGGCCGCCTCTGCGCAGAACTGAATAAACTCTTTCTCCGTGAAGCACACCCTGGTGTTCTTTGACTCCTCTGTCTCCCCTCCCCCGTGGGGGTACGTGCTTCAGTGGACAAGGTAAAAGGCTTCAACAGCGCTTGAGATATTTGAAGATGGCGATCGTATCTCATTCTCCTCTTTTCCAGGCTAAATATACCCATCTCCTTCAACTGCTCCTCATAAGGCTTACTTTCCAGACCCTTGATCATCCTCCTTTGCACATGTTCCAGCTTGTCAACATTCTTCTTAAATCGTGGTACCCAGAACTGGACACAGTATTCCAGGTGTGGTCTGACCAGGCAGAATAGAGTGGTAAAATAAACTTCCCTTGATGTGGACATTATACTACTGTTGATTCCAGCCTAAGAATAGCATTAGCATTTTCTCGCTAATTGTAAATATAATTTGTGCTAGTCTTATATAACTTTTTTTTTGCTAGTCATAAATATAACTTTCAGGAACTGGCTACATGACCCTCCAGAATGGAATCTTGGACTCGGAATGGAACCTTAGAGACTTGGCCCAATGTGAGATGTAGGGTCAAAATCTTGTTTTGTTGCAAGGGCAATTCAGAACCCAGGGTGTCTAACTGAGCCCTTTGCATGCAGTTCAACACATCAAATTAGCAAAAGAACTCAGAAACAGCCCCAGGTGACTTACACAGCCTTCTGCCACTCAGCTCCACCCTGAAAAGGAGTTCCTAACAGCTATGAACTTATCTAAGAAATGCCTATTGACTACAAGTTTATATAAACTAGAAGGCTGTTCCGGAAGATAAGCAATCTAACGTCTAGGTGGGAATTGGCAGCTTCGTGTATTTATTTGAAAGACTTTCTAAGCTGCATAGCTGTTAGAAACCTCCAAAGAGGTGTACAGAAACACAACATAAATGTTCTAAAATAGTTATCATTAAAACAGAGGTACAAACAGCAAAGCAGGGTTATAAAAACCGGATTTCAGAAAGGACGGGATCCAATTTTTACTGGTCAGGGAAAGGCTGGGCAAAAAGATATCTTTTTATAAGGCCTATGAAGCAACAGATGTGCTTCATCTGTGTACAGGGTTACGCAGGGGGCCCTACTCACCTCCTGGCAAGTAGAAGGGGAAGAAATGGAGGCAGTGAGAGATTTTACTTTCTTGGGCTCCATGATCACTGCGGATGGTGTCAGCAGTCACAGAATTAAAAGACACCCGCTACTTGGGAGAAAAGCGATGACAAACCTAGACAGCATCTTAAAAAGCAGAGACATCACCTTGCTGATAAAGGTCCATACAGTTAAAGCGATGGTTTTCCCAGTAGTGGTGTATGGAAGTGAGAGCTGGACCATCAAGAAGGCTGATCGCCAAAGAATTGATGCTTTTGAATTAGGGTGCTGGAGGAGACTCTTGAGAGTCCCATGGACTGCAAGAAGACCAAACCTATCCATTCTGAAGGAAATCAGCCCTGAGTGCTCACTGGAAGGACAGATCCTGAAGCAGAGGCTCCAATACTTTGGCCACATCATGAGAAGAGAAGACTCCCTGGAAAAGACCCTGATGTTGGGAAAGATGAAGGGCACAAGGAGAAGGAGACGACAGAGGACGAGATGGTTGGACAGGCTACTAACCTGAGTTTGACCAAACTGCGGGAGCCAGTGGAAGACAGGAGTGCCTGGCGTGCTCTGGTCCATGGGGTCATGAAGAGTCGGACACGACCAAATGACTAAACAACAACAAAACTCTCCTTCAAGGTGGTGAATTGAGGAGAAGCTGGTCTTCTGCCACCATAGCAATCTTCATTTCACTGTTGGTAGTTTTTCGGACCAACTTACTCTGTGTCTACCAGAGAGACGATGCTCAGGAAGAACTGCATCAACTACTCAGCTCGTTTCACCATTCCAGAGGTTGGGCAGGGCTTCCATGAGGTCTAGCAGTCGTTACTGCAGAGGTGGGGAATCTGTGTCACTCCAGATGTTGCTGGATCACAACTCCCATAATCCTTGACGATTGGCTATGCTGCCTGGGGCTGATGGGAGTTGGAGTCGCACGACATTTGGAGTGCCACAGGCTTCCCCAGTCCCGCTGGACCAAGACCAAAATGGAACAACAACGACAAATCTCTCAGAGCTAAATTGATGGAACGTTACAAAATATAAAATAAGTACATTCCTGCAAATGTACCCTAAGGTCAAGTAATGTATTTCAGTCACATAAGTTAAGTTATCACTTTGGAGAATATGGGATTGTTAGCACTGGTTCCTATGCCCCTAAATGAAACGAAGATTACTTCACAGAATGCACACTGCAGGGGGGGAATCAAAGGAAATATAATGCAATTACCCAAATTGAAATGTAGCCAAGTCCCCAAGGTATATCACCAGCTTTGCTCAGAAGAAAGCAAGAAAAAACTTTCCTGTCTGTAAAAGGAAGATAAATGGACATAATCTAGCCAGAGTTAAGCACTTCTAAGTCCTGTTGATTTCAGAGGAGGTCCTTCCACACTTGGCATTTAGTGTGGAATTGCTGTTTTGTTCACTCATATGTTAAAGGACATCCACACAACACCGCCATCCACTCATCATCACCGTATCTTTTCAGCATGGTTCTCCCATCAGTTCTTAGATGGCAGGTTTTTCTCAGGTTGTTTCCAGACTGTCGATGTTTAGTTGGTAAGAATTGATCGCACACTAGCCTAACCCAAATATGATTTGGGTGCAGTTCTTGTGCAACAAACTCCCCGCTTCCGCAACCAGACATTTTTGCACCAAGGAAAGAGATGGAAAGCATGGGATCACAACTGCTTGGTGCAACCGTGTACAAGTCACAAAGAATGCTCAAGAAACAGTCGACAGTGTAGAACTTCCTTGCGGAATTTGTGCAGACAAACCAGGAAGCTTGATAAGGAGGTCACAGATTATTGTAACTCACTCTATGTGGGGCTGCCCTTGAGACTGACCCAGAAACTCCAGCAGGTACAGAATGCTGCGGCGAGACTCCTCATGGGGTCCTTGCTGAGGGATCACATTCACCCAATGCACTGGCTCCCGGTGGAGTACCGGATCAAGTTTAAGGTGCTGGCTTTAACCTTTAAAGCCCTATACGGCCTAGGACCCTCATACCTACGGGACCGCCTCTCCTGGTATGCCCCACGGAGGACCTTACGGTCTTCAAATAAAAACATCTTGGAGATCCCGGGCCCCAGGGAGGTTAGGCTGGCCTTGACCCGAGACAGGGCTTTTTCGTCCATGGCCCCGATCTGGTGGAACATTCTGTCACAAGACACTAGGGCCCTGCGGGACTTGACATCTTTCCGCAGGGCCTGCAAGACGGATCTGTTCCACCAGGCCTTTGGCCAAGGCACAGTCTGACCCCCCCCCCCTCCTTCTGTAATCTTCATAGAACTCTAACCCGATGGTTGCCATTAATTTGATTCTGAATTGATTCTAGAATGTATTTTAATTCATTGACTGTGCGATTTTATGTACACTGTGCTATTTTTACCTCTTGTTAGACGCTCTGAGCCTGGCTTTGGCCGGGGAGGGCGGGATACAAAATAATAATAATAATAATAATAATAATAATAATAATAATAATAATTTGGAAGCAACCAGAAAGGCTGGCTTTTTCCAGAAGAAGGGAATGAGTACTGCAATTTCCAGAGGTGTAGATCGAATCTGAACTAGCCAAGACTGTGTTAGGGGATTTCAGAATTGTGGTAGCAGCAGTGATGATTCTACACTGGTACCTCAAAATGGCTGAGCTGATGTAATGTCATGGAACAGTCACAAGCACGTGGTCTTCTGACGGGTGTTGCCAGCCTTAGATTGCAATCTTAAGCACCTTGACTAGTAAGTAGTCCTGTTTAAGTCAGCAGAGAGGACCTGCTTCCCAGAAAATAAGGACTGTAATGATAACTCAAGCTTGTGAGGGCTATCCCATGGCTGCCTTTTTGTTTTGCTCCAAACATTTGCCCCATTGAGGGAAATGGGAAGGTGTTTCAGAGACAGAACGCCTAAAATCAGCTGGATAGCTCAGTTGGTTAGAGCATGCAGCTTATAATGCCTTGGTTGTAGGTTTGAGCCCCGTAAGGAACAACTACATAGCGGGGGTCAGACAGAATGATCCTCAAGGTCCGTTCTGACTCTATGATTCGATGAAATTCTATAAATTCGATGAAATTCAACAAAGGGTGGCGAGGAAGAAAACATCAAGGAATGATTCAGGGAGTGAGAAGGGAAGCTGGGGGCTCTCAGCTTTTGGGGGGAGGCACTTTTCTGTAGTTTCATGGGCAGCAGTTCCTGCCATCGCACTACTATCTAGGAAAAGACATCTCTGCCGAAACGCCTTTCTATGCAAGGATCTTCTCACTAACTGGATCCAGAAACTGCCCAGAGGTGTTGATGGCATCAGAAGAGGAGATGAACAATATTCAACAGAGGGATTGTTTTGCAGATGGGTTGCTGAGATATCGCAAATGGGTTGCTGGCAATAGATTAAAAACAAAATTCTTGAAATTTCCTCCAAGAAACGGTCAATCTGGATTAAATGTGGGACACTGGCATTTTGATGACATTGACATCATGTGGCTTCAAAGACTGTGGGAATGTTGTAAATACTAGGAGAGGATATATTGATCAATAATATCCTTCCTAACTCATGCTTGTGAGTCCGCAGCAGAGTGTATTCCCCAATATATAGCAGGAAGTTGGTTGGTAGATTCGTTTGAATCTCTAGTTAAGCAATCCAATCTGGCTTTGTTCGGATTGCAGTATATTCCTGGTAAGACCCCTTTTGTCCCTCCTAAAAAGAATAAAGGCACAAGAAGCTTCTTTTAAAAGTAATGAGAAGTTTACTCACATCCAGTTCACAGCTGGATCCCTGAAGGCAGGTTTTAGCTTAGAGCAGGCATCTCCAAACTCGGCCCTCCAGATGTTTTGGGACTACAACTCCCATCATCCCTAGCTAACAGGACCACTGGTCAGGGATGATGGGAATTGTAGTCCCAAAACATCTGGAGGGCCGAGTTTGGGGATACCTGGCTTAGAGTACAGAAGAAGGTTTCAGTTTGTCCCATATGGGAATGAGCCCATGTCCTGGTGGCCTAGAGCCAGCAGACAGCAAAATACATCAGTATCAAGAGAGCATGGCATGAAGAAGAAGAAGAAGAAGAAGAAGAAGAAGAAGAAGAAGAAGAAGAAGAAGAAGAGGGAGGAGGAGGAGGAGGAGGAGGAGGAGGAGGAGGAGGAGGAGGATGGCTGCATGGCCAGCCCCTTTTATGGGGTCTCCTGGGGTCACGCCCATCTACCTGGTCACATGCAGGGGAAGGAAGCTCCAGACCAGGTGTGACAGGAAGTCCTCCTGGCTATGGAGGAATACCCCCCTGAGTGTCCACTCTGGGCAAACAGGAAGTGTTGTACTTGACTGCTTATGTTCCATCCCACGTAGACTTGCATGCATGAGGAGCACTGATCCCACAACAAGCATTTGTCTGCAAGCACCAAACAACTAGATCTATGGATCACTAGAATCCTTATGTAGACCCTACTGTGGTCTGTTACCTCATTTAAGCCAATTTTACAGGGATCACACACACCCCCTCCCCAGAAGTCTGATATTGCCTTGCATAGGTTTTTAGATGCTTTTCAACATGAGCAGATACAAGAGGGGAAGGAAGCAGGACTGACCTTAAAATTAATTCCCCTCTGGGCCATCAGGGTCCAAACCTCGGGGAATTTCCCCGAGTGACTCTGTCCAAAGCCGAATTCCCCACATCATTTGACAGTAGCCGCATGCAGAAAACCTGCTTACTGGGAGACAGTCCTGGCCCAGAGTCAACAGGCAGCCAGGTGTGAGAAGTTGAAGAGAGATACATCTCATTAATGTGGAATTGTTTTTAGGTTAATAATCTTGCATTAATTTTCCTTTAAAATATTGTCTTTGACCGTTAAATGCTCGCACTGTTATAAAAAGGAACGTAATAAATGATCTTGAAGCAAATTCTCCTGCCAAATGTCATAATTTATTTGCATAATTAGCTCTTAATTTTAATTCAATATGCAAATCCATGCTTCCTTTAAATTGCAGCAGCCTGTTTCTCCAGCCCTGGCTGCCATGAATTTATTGTGACGCGGCTGTTGGAAGAAGCTTCATTGCTTTCTGGGGATGGCTGGCTGGGGGAGGGGCTGCTGTTTGCAGGCAGGCTCAGTGACCACTTTTCAAGTTGTTTGGCTCTGCTTCTCTGAGCGTCAAGCCGATCAGCCTGGAAAATCCATGCGTATAGCAAACACCCACACCCACAACACACACACAATCCAGGTCTTCATTGCATCCCTTTTGTGCTTTTATCTTCTCTAGCTACTTCCAAGAGGGCTATATTATGATTATTTATTGAATTTATATACCGTCCTATACCCAGAGGTCTCCCTGGGCGGCTCACAGAATAGAATCAAAATATAAAACCACAAAGTACAGTGGTACCTCAGGTTACATACGCTTCAGGTTACATACACTTCAGGTTACAGACTCCGCTAACCCAGAAATTGTACCTCGGGTTAAGAACTTTGCTTCAGGATGAGAACAGAAATTGTGCGGCGCAGCGGCAGCAGGAGGCCCCATTAGCTAAAGTGGTGCTTCAGGTTAAGAACAGTTTCAGGTTAAGAACGGACCTCCAGAACGAATTAAGTACTTAACCCGAGGTACCACTGTACACTGAAATATACTCGGAGTCGAGAGTGGGTTTCATGCTTTTTATTCAGCTCATAGTGGTGAAGAGGAATGGAAGTTCCCCCACAATATCTGCTTTATATACATTATTTACACAATGGGCTGCATGTGATTGGCTAATTCCGGGATTCTCCTGTAGGCCAATCAGGTTGTGGATTCACTTCCATCTGGAGCTGGATTGGGTGGCTCCTGCGGACCAATCATACTGCTGCATTGTTCTAGGACCAGTCAGACTGCTGCATTTTGGATCCTATTGTTCCAGGACCAATCAGACTGCTGCATTTTGGATCCTATTCAACTCAGTACATAACATACACAATCAAAATAAAAGCAACCACCCAATAACACCCCCACAAAAAAACCCCACATTATAAAAGGGCATGGGATGTCAATCAAATCAACCAAAGGCCTGGTTGAAGAGAAAAGTTTTTGCCTGGCGCCTAAAGGTGTGTAATGAAGGCTCCGGGTGAACTTCCCTGGGGTGAGCATTCCACAGATGGGGAGCCACCGCAGAGAAGGCCCTGTTCTCGTGCTGTCATCCTCCAGACCTCACTATTTTCATCTGAGAAATGGTGGTGGTTATAGAGTTATGCGACCCCCGAGCCAAAGAGATAAGTAACCATACAACCTTTAGAAGACATCTGAAGGCAGCCCTGTCTAGGGAAGTTTTATTTTTTAATGTTTACTGTTCTATTATGTTTTATATTTTTTATATGTTGGAGTGGCTGGGGCAACACAAGCAGATGGGTGGGGTATAAATAATTATATTATTATTATTATTATTATTATTATTATTATTATCATTACTATGGAATAGGATGTGCCTGTTTTCATCCGAGAAATGTCGGAGGGTATGTGAAGACAAAGCTCTGGTCTGCAACAGCCTTAACATGGATTTAAGGAGGTGTTTTACTGACTGAATTATATCAGGTTGTGCTTCTGACAAAGACTCCTTAGGTTGCACCAGAGGCGAGAGACAAGAAGCATTGTCACACTCTCTTTTAAAACACAAAGGCAGCAGTTGTCAGGTCCTGCCTTTAGCATGCAGATTAGTAATAAAGATAGGACTGGCATTTTCTGTTTACAAAGGAAGTGCAACCATGCTTCCCTTTCCGTGCAACCTTAGATCCTGTTTTTTTTTTTTTTTTTTTTTTTGGCAAAACATTTCTACAATTCCTTTTTTTTAATATATAAATATTTATTAAGATTTTAAATACAAATGCAAAAATAAAAAACAATGTAACATGTATCATAACATAGTTTCATAGCTTCCTTGGACTCCCTCACATCTCCCGTTCCCACTTACATCATTATAGATTTTTACCAGCAATTTATCATCTTGTTTGCGTTCTTATGTCACGCTCATTTAAATATAATCTAATAATTCTCCCAAAAAATTATATTTTCCTCGATCTCACTTGTCATCCTAATTCCATCTAATTTAGTGGTGCTCAATTATTTATGATCTGGCATCCTTCTTAACATTCAACCAAATTACAGTATTTTTGTAAATAAATCTTGAATTTCTTCCAGTCTTCTTCAACCTTCTCCTCTCCCAGGTCTCGGATTCTGCCGGTCATCTCAGCCAGTTCCATATAGTCTATCAGTTGCATCTGCCATTCTTCCAGTGTGGGTAGATCTTGAGTTTTCCAATGCTTGGCGATGAGTATCCTTGCTGCCGTTGTTGCATACAGGAAAAGAGTTCTGTCCTTCTTTATCACCCTCTGGTCGACAATACCCAGGAGGAAGGCCTCTGGTTTCTTAGGGAAAGTATACTTAAATACCTTTTTCAACTCATTATATATCATTTCCCAGAAAGCCTTCACTCTAGGGCACGTCCACCAGAGGTGAAAGAATGTTCCTTCATTTCCTTTACATTTCCAGCATTTGTTGTCAGACAAATGGTATATTTTAGCAAGTTTAACTGGGGTCATGTACCATCTATATATCATTTTCATTACATTTTCCTTCAAAGCATTACATGCCGTGAAGTTCAACCCAGTGGTCCACAACCTTTCCCAGTCCTCAAACATGATATTATACCCAATATCCTGTGCCCACTTTATCATAGCCGATTTAACCATTTCATCTTGTGTGTTCCATTTTAACAGCAAGTTATACATTCTTGAAAGTACCTTAGTCTTAGGTTCTAACAGTTCTGTTTCCAATTTCGATTTCTCCACCTGGAACCCTAACTTTCTATCATTTTTAAAAACTTCTTTAATCTGAGCGTAGTGTAACCAGTCTCGCACTTTATCCTTCATTTTCTCCAAACTCTGCAATTTCCAATTGTCTCCATCTTTTTCTAGTATTTCCCAATATTTTGGCCATTTGGCCTCCATATTGGGTCTTTTTCGGGCCTTAGCTTCCAGAGGTGAAAGCCACCTTGGAGTTTTGTTTTCCAATAAGTCTTTATATTTTGTCCAGACATTAAACACTGCTTTTCTGACAATATGGTTCTTAAAGGCCTTATTGATCTTAACCTTGTCATACCATAAGTATGCATGCCAACCAAAAGCATTGTTAAAGCCTTCCAGATCCAGTACATCAGTGTCTTCGAGAAGTAGCCAATCTTTTAGCCAGCAGAAAGCTGTGGCCTCATAGTACAACTTTAGGTCTGGCAGGGCAAAGCCTCCTCTTTCTTTCGCATCAGTTAATATCTAAAATTTAATTCTGGGCTTTTTGCCCTGCCAGACAAATTTAGAGATGTCTCTCTGCCACTTCCGGAAGCACTCCGTCTTGTCCACAATCTGTAGTGTTTCAAACAAAAACAACATTTTTGGCAATACATTCATCTTGATAGCAGCAATTCGGCCTAACAAAGAAAGTTTCAATTTTGTCCAACTGTCTAAGTCTCTCTTGATTTCTGACCAACATTTTTCATAGTTGTCCTTAAATAGACTCAGATTTTTTGCTGTTATGTTTACCCCTAGGTACTTTACTTTTTTAACCACATTTAATTCTGTCTCTCTCTGAAACCGTCCTGACTCTGTATCTGTCAATTTTTTTCCCAATACCTTGGTTTTCTGTTTGTTTAATTTAAATCCCGCCACCCGACCAAAGTCATGAATCAATTGTAATACTCTTTTCGTACTAGATTCTGGCTCCTGCAGGGTCAAAACTAGGTCATCTGCAAAAGCTTTAAGTTTATATTGTTTCGCTCCGACCTGAATTCCTTCCACCAACCGGTCCCCTCTAATCATATTCAAGAGCACCTCCAGAACCGAAATAAATAGCAGAGGGGAAATAGGGCAGCCTTGTCGTGTTCCTTTTTCGATTTTAAACTCTTCTGTAACCACATTGTTGACTATCAATTTAGCCTTTTGTTCTGAGTATATTGCATCAATCCCATTCTCAAAACCCCGTCCCACTCCCATTTCTTTTAAATTTCCCTTCATAAATTTCCAGGAGATATTATCAAAGGCCTTCTCCGCATCTATAAAAATTAACACTGCTTTTGTATTTATATCTGTTTGCAAAAGTTCCAAAATGTCAATAATTCCATCTCTTAAGGCTGTTGCCTGATCATAGCATCATAGAATCATAGAATCGTAGAGTTGGAAGAGACCACAAGGGCCATCGAGTCCAACCCCCTGCCAAGCAGGAAACACCATCAGAGCACTCCTGACATATGGTTGTCAAGCCTCTGCTTAAAGACCACCAAAGAAGGAGACTCCACCACACTCCTTGGCAGCAAATTCCACTGTCAAACAGCTCTTACTGTCAGGAAGTTCTTCCTAATGTTTAGGTGGAATCTTTTTTCTTGTAGTTTGGAACCATTGCTCTGTGTCCGCTTCTCTGGAGCAGCAGAAAACAACCTTTCTCCCTCCTCTATGTGACATCCTTTTATATATTTGAACATGGCTATCATATCACCCCTTAACCTCCTCTTCTCCAGGCTAAACATGCCCAGCTCCCTTAGCCGTTCCTCATAAGGCATCGTTTCCAGGCCTTTGACCATTTTGGTTGCCCTCCTCTGGACACGTTCCAGTTTGTCCGTGTCCTTCTTGAACTGTGGTGCCCAGAACTGGACACAGTACTCCAGGTGAGGTCTGACCAGAGCAGAATACAGTGGCACTATTACTTCCCTTGATCTAGATGCTATACTCCTATTGATGCAGCCCAGAATTGCATTGGCCCAGAATTGCATTGATACCCCACCCCACCCCACCACCGCCACCGCCAGGACTCTAGACTCTTCTTAAAGCACCACCTGCCTCCCTGGAGGAGCCTGACTGTGAGAGAGTACAGAGTGAAGGGACCGTTATGCTGTAAACATGGAGCTGCAAACTTTCCTGTACAGTGGATGCTCGGGTTGCGAACGTGGTCCGTGCAGGATGCACGTTCACAACCCGCAGCATCCGCAACCCGCAGCAGCGTGCCTGCACACGAGTGGGTTGTGATTCGACGCATCTGCACATGTGCAAAGTGTGATTTAGTGCTTCTGCGCATGTGCAACCGCCGAAACCCGGAAGTAACCCGTTCCGGTACTTCTGGGTTTCGGCGGTCTGCAACCTGAAAAAACGCAACCTGAAGCTTTGAACCCGAGGTATGACTGTACAGACATAACTGTTGACATGGAATGGTCCCCGAGCCCCTCTCTGAAATCCTCTTTGACAGAAAGACCACACCTCTCTTCTCCCCTCTGTGAATTACTGCCTTTAATTGCTATTTTATTGATTAGACATTTGGTGCTCTTCATTAGTTTCTCATTACAGGAATACTCCTTCCCCTTCTCCTTCTTTGAATGGTTCATTCTTTAGTATAAATTTATTTATTAGGTTTTTCAGATTAAAATTTTACAGCCACATACGCAACATACAACATAGAAACAAGATTCCAAAGAATCTCCTGGACTCTTCTCCTCCCCTTTATGGGTCCTATTGTTAATCATTTCCTCCTGCATCTTTTATGATACAGGGGTACCTCGGGTTACATACGCTTCAGGTTACATACACTTCAGGTTACAGACTCCGCTAACCCAGAAATAGTGCTTCAGGTTAAGAACTTTGCTTCAGGATGAGAACAGAAATCGTGCTCCGGCGGCGCGGCAGCAGCAGGAGGCCCCATTAGCTAAAGTGGTGCTTCAGGTTAAGAACAATTTCAGGTTAAGAACGGACCTCTGGAACGAATAAAGTACTTAACCTGAGGTACTACTGTAATCCAAATCTTTTACCTCTCCATTGTGTCCACAATTCACCATTAAACTACAAGCGTTATTCCACTCCAACTAAAGGTTCTAACTGTTTACAATGGCCTTTAATATAAATTATAAATTTTCCCCATTCCTTATTAAATTTTTGTTCTTCCTGATTTCTGATTCTTCTGGTCATTTTAGCCATTTCGGCATAATCCATCAACTTGATCCGCCATTCTTTATCTTCTTTATCTTTAGCTTCATTCCATCTCCGGGCCATTGTCTTCTGTCACTTCTGGGTATCGCTCTACGCCAGAGGAGGATGCTCTCAATTCAGGTGATTAATTCTGAAGGCCCTCACAGAAACATAGAATTGTAGAGTTGGGAAGGCACCCAAGGGTTATCTAGTCCAGCCCCCTGTAATGAAGGAATCTAAGTTAAAGCATACATGGCAGATTGGCATCCAACCTCTTGCTTAAAAAACCTCCAAGGAATAATCATGGTCTGACTCCTCTGGCTCCTCTGGTCTGCAGTAGTGCGACCTCTTTGCTCTTCAGATGTGCAATAAAACAACACACATTTGGGGTGAAGACAAAGGCTGCTTTCAAATGAGTGTTTATGGTGGGAACAGTGTTCCTCATGCCTTTCACGGCACCCACACTATTGGTTGTTGACCAATAACGCCACTCTGTATCTTCCCTCCCCAGTTTAATCCAGATTTACCCTTTCCGTGGGAAATCTGCAAGTTCTTTTAAATAACAACTACAACCTGTAGACCAGGGGTCAGCAAACTTTTTCAGCAGGGGGCCGGTCCACTGTCCCTCAGACCTTGTCGGGGGCCGGATTATATTTTGAAAAAGAAAAAAAAAAGAACGAATTCCTGTGCCCCACAAATAACCCAGAGGTGCATTGTAAATAAAAGCACACATTCTACTCCTGTAAAAACACCAGGCAGGCCCCACAAATAAGCCAGAGGTGAATTTTAAATAAAAGGACACTTTCTACTCATGTAAAAACACACTGATTCCCGGACCATACTTGGGCTGGATTTAGAAGGCGGTTGGGCCGGATCCAGCCCCCGGGCCTTAGTTTGCCTACCCATGCTGTAGACAGCCCCCTGCTGGAAGTACCCTAAAGCAGATCACCTGTTGACATTGATGAAGGTAGCTTTGCTACCTTCACTTACAAAAAAAATCTAACACATGGGGGATGACTGCCTCTGAGCATGGGCCAAGTTCAAGATAAAGAAGTGTGTGTTTTTTTTAAAAAAGGACCTAAAGGCAAAGTACCTCAAAGCATGCACAAAGTGCCGGGGGGGGGGGAGAGAAACTTGTTTTCTCACCTGTCTAAGGTGTGCTGTGGAAGCTACTACCATGCACTGCTCTCCAGTGGTGTAGCATGGGGGAGAGTGTTACTGGGGTGATTGCCCTGGGTGCATTTTTTAGGGGTGTGCCTCTGAAGCTGCCGCCCCAACAGGAAATGCTCTCCATCCTACCCCCCACCTCACCTGAGCAGCGCACCGAGCAGGAGTTAGGAGAGAATTGGCCCTTGCATCCCTTGGCCACACGGCGTCCTGTGGCAATCACACAGGGTCCCCGGATGTTTGACAGTCTATTGATCCCTGTGCCACCACTGTGATTGCCTCCTCGCTGCCACCAACCCGTTTCTCTCTGTCTGGACACGGAGTCCAGACAGTTGTTAACATTAACAAATAATCAAGTTTATTTTATAGGCACGAACAAGTTTGTGGCTTCAGATAATTTTTCTTGTCAGATTCTTAATCTTAGTTTCTTTACTGACCTATACGTTCCTACCAACTTCAAACTGATTATCCCAACTATCTATCTGACTCCACCTAACAGTTCCTCTCACTCTCTCACAACACAACTCGACCAACCCACAGACTTATCTTCCCTCTTACTTCTCCAACTCCCAACTCTCAACTGACTTTCCAACAACTCCAACTCTAACTCTAACTCCTCCCCTTGGGTTTCCACTGGCTAATCACTTCACACCCATTTAACCCTTTCCTTATGACCCACCTAGGAGGCAAACGCCACAGTCCTCTGCTGGTGGGGGGAGTTGGGCAGACGGCGAGATTTGTGGTGGCAGTGCCCCAGCCTTAGGGTACACAATACTTTCCTTGTCCTGGGCACTGGCAACCCATGCTATACCACTGCCTCTCTCTCTGTCCCTGCTTGCTTGTCTAGGGTGGCAGTGGCCCCAGATGCAGCACGGCCTGAGGCCCTCTTTGCTCACACTTCTGACACCACCCCGCACCGTTCCCTCCGTGCTGAAGGCACAGCTGTCCCATCCCTTCGGTTGCTGGCATCTGTCTGTCTCAGGAGACCATGGAGGAGTGCGCCTTTGGGGGTGAAGTCAAACTGTTGGAAGGTCGCAGCACCTGCTGTGGCTGTAGAGACCGATACAGGAGAGACATGTTTCGTTGCAGCTGGGGCAGTTGAAGGTGTCCGGTTGTGCTGCTTGCAGATGGATCATGGCCTTTCTTCTTTCCATGCTCCTCCCTTCCGTACTGTGGGAAAATCCTAGAATCGTAGTAATAAAGATTGCTTACACACACACACACACACACACACACACACCCTTTCATTCCTGCTTGCAGTCTTTCAAGAAAAGAAATATTGAGAAAAACCAGGGGTTGAAGTGTGGGACGAAGTTGGAGGCTGAGGCCATTCCAGGTGCAGGAAGAGGAGAGAGAGTTTTGGTGTCATGCATCCATGTTAGGAAACCCACTGGAAGGGGCAATTAGCATAGACAATGGAGTATCTTTTTCAGCGAGGGAGGGAGGATAATTAAATGTTCCTTCATCAAAGCCATGACAGTTTGCAAGCTGCTCTCCCTTGTAACTCTATCACGTTCACCTCCTGAGAGGGACTTTTCAGGTGGGCCAATTGTCCCCCAGGCTGCAGATGCATTTGAGTGCCGGGGGGCCGCCTGCGAGGGGTATGAATTCTGCTCTCAGAGGTGAGCGCGAAAGGTATGACGTGCTGGGTGGCGGCGGGGGAAGGATGCCAGTTGTCACAAGGTGGAGGGCAAGAGTTTAAAGAACGATCCAGTCACGGGGGTGGGGTGGGGGGACGGACACAGGTGGTTGGTGACAACGGGAGGACTGCAAGGTCTCCAGTTCTTATTGCAGCCTAACTTATTACTCTCTGCCATTGTGAGCTCAGGTCAAAGGTCAAGGAAGCTCACCTCTTTGTCAGTCTCTGACCAGGGCATGCTAAGAATAACTAGGAAGGGGGAAACAGCTCAAATCGTGGCTCCTCCAAAGGTTTTGAAGGGACAGTCCCGAATTTTCAGAAGCCATTCTGCTTTCTGCTTTGATCCTGGAATGTCCCGATTTTCCTTAGGATGTTCCTATTTACATCAGAGCAATGTATGGAGGTAATGAGTTATGCAACCCCCAAGGCAAGGAGATGAACAACTATTTAACCTGTAGAAGACATCTGAAGTTTTATAGGGAAGTTTTATTATACGCGCGTCTGCGCACGTGCGGGTTGTGATTCGGTGTTTCTGCACATGCACAAAGTGTGACTTAGAGCTTCTGCGCATGCGTGACCGCCAAAACCCGGAAGTAACCCATTCTGGTACTTCCGGGTTTCAGTGGGTCCGTGTCTGTAACCCGAGGTATGACTGTATAGGGAAGTTTTATTATGTTTTTATATATGTTAGAAGCCACCTAGAGTGGCCCATTCAGATGGGCAGGGTATAAATAATAAAATTATTACTATTATTATTATTATTATTATTATTATTATTATTATTATTATTATTATTGAATAGGATATCCCTATTTTCATCATATCCCCATGGTTTTCCCAGTAGTAATGTAAGGAAGTGAGAGCTGGACGATAAAGAAGGCTGATCGCCAAAGAATTGATGCTTTGGAATTATGGTGCTGGAGGAGACTCTTGAGAGTCCCATGGACTGCAAGAAGATCAAACCTCTCCATTCTGAAGGAAATCAGCCCTGAGTGCTCACTGGAAGGACAGATCCTGAAGCTGAGACTCCAATACTTTGGCCACCTCATGAGAAGAGAGGACTCCCTGGAAAAGACCCTGATGCTGGGAAAGATGGAGGGCACAAGGAGAAGGGGATGACAGAGGATGAGATGGTTGAACAGTGTTCTCGAAGCTACCAGCATGAGTTTGACCAAACTGCGGGAGGCAGTGGAAGACAGGAGTGCCTGGCATGCTCTGGTCCATGGGGTCACGAAGAGTCGGACACGACTAAACGGCTAAACAACAACAACAATTTTCATCAGAGTCATGTTGCAGGGTATGAAATCCAGCCTTCACTAATCACAATATTCTGTTGTTGCTTTTTTTTGCCACATCAACAAGCCCTGGATGAAGGGGTGATGGAGAGGTGTGTGTTTGTCATGCTGAAATCTCCTTGCTGCCAGACTCCCGAGGAAAGACCTGAAGAGGTGTCTGTTTACTCAAGGCATGACAATGCAGTAAGTGCCCTAATGTACTGCTGAGGCCCTTGAAGTAATGAAGAGGAATAAAGCCATCGTAAAGAGAAAGAAGGGAGGCTTTTAAAAACGCTCATTTCCTCTTCCTTCAAGAAGAAGCTGGGATGCTAGCTGAGCCAGGGAGAACGAGGGAGGAAAACGTTTTAGCACCTGCCTGTTAATGTTTTCCCTGGCTAGGATTGCAGAAAGTGCCGTCTGCGGCAAATGATTTGTGTTCAGAAGCACCCTCACATTCCCTTGTGATAGTTTCTGTCCTCTCTCCATAGGACCTTCATGGAACACAAGGGCTAATCTTGGCTGGATTGTTAAGGAACCCACCCTTCGAGGTGGATTTGTGTAAAAGTTTCTCAGAAAAGAGAAATGTTGCTACGTGCGGTTTTCCTCTCACGGTGCTGCCGTTTTGGAAGCCAGTGCTATCGCCGAAGAATAATTTTTGTTTGGTGAGTTGAAGGGGTGTGGGTTTTTCCCACCTGAGAGAGAAATTATTTGGAGCCTTCAAACAGGGATCTTTGTTGAGAGTTTGCAATTTAATACATTTCACTTCAGCTGCTGGAATGATTGATAAGCTGTTGGAAAAAGCTGTTTAATTAAAGCTGGTGTTTTTTTGGTTGTTGTTTTTTTAAAAAGCTCTAATTTGTTTATGGTGCTGCTACAGCTGAAGCCACAGTTAAACTATGTGGCTTGTCTCATACAACATCCATTTCTCAGGCTTGGAGAACTACAGACCCAAACCCCAAATGTGACTCTTCAGAACTCCCTATCAGGCCCTTAGGACTCTCCCAAGGCCACACCCCTTCTTCTCAGGCCACACCCCTCTTCCCAAGCCACACCCCTCTCCAGCTCTATTTCACAGCATTGAGTGCTTTCACCTGTCTGGAATGTGTCCTTTGACTCAGATAAATGCCTCTTGGTTGTGTGATTGGAGGGCAGAGAGGGGTGTGAGTTTGTGCAGAAATGAGCCTGTTGAACAAAGCGTGTTCTCCATCACGGAGAGCACGTGTTGCGGTTGGGGATTCCAAGACACCTTGCTGTTTCTGGGCAGATGGTTTGGCCAACTCGTAAGCAGGGGCGGGCTGTTACTGGGGAAAAGTACATGTTGCCATTTAGTGATTGACAGCCCTATTTGTTAAATACAAGGCACGCAGCAACGGACATCCTCTTTCGCTGCGTGCTTCGGATCACCCGCCCTCCCTTCCCTAATGTTAGGCTGTTTGCTTGACCTTGCTATTGCCTGTCATGGGGTCGTCTGCTTTGGGGCAGGGGCCCGGTAGGAATTTTGCCATTTGGCTGATTAGTGTGTGCCACTTGGTTTTCGCCTACCGTGTAGCAAAGCGTCACAACTTGTAAGGTTTGCGGTTAGGCATTGGTCTGGAATTGGTTGCTGGGGGGGGTATGGATTTGGCTATGCCTGCCCCCCCAAATGCTGCTGCTGGTGAAGGGGTATGGATTCGGCTGTGCCTGCCCCTCCAAAATGCTGCTGCTGCTGCTGAAGGGTTTTACCGTTAAAGGAACCCAGGGGCTCCCCCATGCTTTTGTCCGAAAACCCCTGGCAAGGGGCTAGGGCCACGCAAGCCCCTGGGAGCATGCTGGGGAGAGGTGAGGCATGGTTCCCAGTCCCGTCTCTCTCCCCAGGTGACTTACCCTTCCTGACTTCGCGGGGGGTGCGAATGTCAGAGGTGTCCCCGTGCGGGGGCAGTTAGTGCTACCAATGCCTAAGCAACCATTGCTGTATTTGAACAAAGTTGTGGCCAAAATTATGCCAAGAAAATTAAACAAAAATTAAGTGTCAATTGTGTTTTCCTTTGGGGTGTATTGGGGACCTCGACACGCAAAGATTAAAAATTACACCCACGTCCAAGTCTTAAAACAGGAGAATCGGTTTAATATAGAAGTTTTGTCTCCAATGTGAGAAGAGAGTCCCAAATGTGAACATCCAAGTACATAATGTCTATGTGGCCTTGGATAAATGGCGCTATATCATTGATCCTGGGTTTCTCTGCGTTTAGAGTGGACAGGCTGGTATTTACTAGCCCCGCAGGGCATGGAGAGCTCATTAAAGTTTAAGAACTGCTCCAGGACACTTGGCACTTAAGGAGGCCCAAGCTACCGTAGTCTGTTGTGTGCCAATTCACCATATGGCTAGGCTGGAAATGGAGTTGGTACGCTGCCAGGCTTTTGGACAAGAGTCTCTGTTGTGCCATTAGCCACAGGAAGCGACAGAACCGAGATCACAGGGACAGCGTTTCTTTGAACCCTAGGAGATCAATGTTATCAGGTTTCATCTCTGAAAACCAGTGTGGTGTAGTAGTTAGCAGGTCAGATTAGAATAATACAAATAGCAGAGTTGGAAGGGACCATGAAAGTCATCTAGTCTAACCACTTGCGGTGTAGGAATCTTTTGCCCAGGGCGGGGCTCAAACCCATGATCTTGAGTTAAAGCATCTCAGGAGCTCCCAAAAGGAACAGACCAGAAAAACCCAGGTTCTTTGGGGGAATTATAGGGACAGAACTACCTAAATATTGCATGTTACTACAGCAGCAAGAGGGACACAGGTGGCGCTGTGGATTAAACCACAGAGCCTAGGGCTTGCCGATCAGAAGGTCGGCGGTTCAAATCCCCGTGACGGGGTGAGCTCCTGTTGCTCGGTCCCTGTTCCTGCCAACCTAGCAGTACAAAAGCACGTCAAAGTGCAAGTAGATAAATAGGTACCGCTCCGGCGGGAAGGTAAACAGCGTTTCCGTGTGCTGCTCTGGTTTGCCAGAAGCGGCTTAGTCATGCTGGCCACATGATCCGGAAGCTGTATGCCGGCTCCCTTGGCCAATAAAGCGAGATGCGCGCCACAACCCCAGAGTCGGCCACGACTGGACCTAATGGTCAGGGGTCCCTTTACCTTTACCTTTTACAGCAGCAAGAATGCTATTTGCCCCAGAGTGGAAAGAAGCAGAAGTCCCAGCAAAAGAAGAATGGATACAAAAACTTATGGAATATGCAGAAATGGCGAAACTTACCGGAAGAATAAGAAATCAAGATCACAAACTTTTTATAAAAGAATGGAAATGGTTTTATTGAATATTTACAGATAAATTGCAAACAGATAAAAACATTGGCAGGATTATTGTAATAGCCTGCAGCTTTATAGGAGTATATATTTAAAGTAGATAATTAAATGAGCAAATTAAATGAATTTGGATCTGCAAAAGATGTTAAAAAATAAATTTAAGGAATTACAGAAAGAGAAGGAAGGAAGTCAAGTTTTGAAATGTTAAAATGATTGTAAAATTAGTGAAATATATAAACCTGAAAAGCAAAAATATTTTTTTTCAAAAAGTAAAAAAACATAAAAAGCAGATTGCAGTGACTTGATTTGATTTTTTATATTACTATGCCACAATTCATTCGAATGAATCCCAAAGTGGCCTACAAATAATGAATAACAATAACATGATAGAACATAATGGAACATCGCTAGTACAGCATAAATCAGAGGGGGAAGGGAGTCAAACTTGGAAATGTTAAATTGATTGTAAAATTAATGAAATGTATAGACTTGAAAAGTCACAAAACACAACAAACCCAGGTTCAAAACCCCACTCGGCCATGAAGCACACCCAAGAGACCACATTTACCCAACCACTGAAACTGAATGTACATCAAAATACACCTTGTTGCTTGGCAGGACTATTCTGTGGCAAACTACACATGGGGGCAACAGACCCCTCTGTATAAACTCAAGCCCTCTGCAATCACATAGAAAGCAGCGGGTGGGACATACACTTCTCCTGGAAAAACTTTCCAGTGTTTGTGACTTGAAGTACAATCCTGATTGTTCAGGGTTCTAAATTGCAAGGAGAATCGGAGGAGTTTACAGGGCCATGTAGCTCACGTCTTCAAGCTCAGGAAAGGAGAGGGTGTACTGGAGAGGGTGAAATTTGGTAATGCACCTCTTCCCCTCCTACATTCATTTACACATGAGTAGGGGCGCGGATGGCACTGTGGGTTAAACCACAGAGCCTAGGACTTGCCGATCAGAAGGTTGGTGGTTCGAATCCCCGCAACGGGGTGAGCTCCTGTTGCTCGGTCCCTGCTCCTGCCAACCTAGCAGTTCAAAAACACAAAAGTGCAAGGAAATAAATAGGTGGGAAGGTAAACGGCGTTTCCGTGCGCTGCTCTGGTTTGTCAGAAGCGGCTTAGTCATGCTGGCCACATGACCCGGAAGCTGTACACCGGCTCCCTTGGCCAATAAAGCGAGATGAGCGCTGCAACCCCAGAGTCGGCCACGACTGGATCTAATGGTCAGGGGTTGCTTTACCTTCACCTAGAGCTAACGCTCATTTTTTTGCTGTGGTCAGTGGCGCAGTTAATAACGTGGTTCTTGGTGCCCCATCATTCTGCAACTCCCCTTCTTGCAATTCATGACTGCACTGCCATTATAACAGTTGCTTTTGCTCTAAAGTGCAAAGGCAAAAATGAAAACGATGGATCAATGTTTCATTCCATTTCCCCACCTCCACCAAAACACAACTGTGCAAATAAAATATAAGGAAAGAAGAATGAAGGTCCCAATACAAAAAAAAAATAATGTTTTGGTGGCTGGAATGGATGCAGGAGACAGCTGCTTAAAGGGCTTTTAGCTAAAAAATAAAAATAAAATTCTCTTGTCTTTAATCAGGACGGGTCCCTAACTCACCACATGCTTTTCATCCGGGTTCAATACTGGCTTTCCCAGCTAAATGTGAAAGACCTCTCTGCCTGGAGCCCTGGAGATCTGTTACCATCAGGAAGAGTAGACAACCTGTGTGTAATTACTCATTTCCTCAAGTGACGCAGGAAGGAACTAGTTGAGTAAATGACTAATGAAAGGACTGGTATCTGGGAAAAGCAAGAGCCACCCCTCCCTTCTCAAAACACCTAAATCCTAGCCACACTTCCTAGGGAATAAATCCCACTGAACCGATTGGGACTTACCTCTGAGTACACAGACTTAGGGTCTTGCCTCGGGCGACAGGCATGGCTCAATGGTTAACGGGGCTATTGTATTACTTTAAGCGTCAGGAGGAACTGCTTTTTTAATTATACCTCTAGCTTTCACTGTAGGAGCAGCGCCCAAATGCCGGAAAAACCTTGTCCCCAAAGGGAAAAGGGGCAATTCCCTAAAACGGAGGTGGCCAATAGAGTTACCACCCATCCCTAGAAAAACATGATCTTTTCTTTTGGAGAAAAGTATCCAGTGTCCTGTTTGGACTTCAAACGGGATGCCTTTTTTCATGTATTTGAGCTCCTGTGTCTCCTCCTCGAAGCTGCCTAGGCAGAAGATGGGTCCAGCAGCAGAGCAAGAACCTGAGCAGGAGTTTGTGCAGGCAGAGGTCCATGGGGAGGAGAGCTGAGAGTGACAGCGAGAGCTATCACAGGATACGGGCAGAGGGTGTGTTAGGGCAGGGCTGGGAGGAGAATTTTCAGAGAGAGTATTTGCGCAGGCAGAGAATGGGTCACGGAAATTGAGAGAGGGTTTTCCTGCACACAGGCCTACTGGGCTGGGGTCTCGGGTTCTGCGTGGGCAGTGGGGGCGGCCGGTGGGTCAGACTTGGAGAGTGAGGGGCGGGGGTTCCACAGCCCTGGTGAAGAACGGGGGCAAGAGAATTTTGTGTGGGCAGGGGCTGGTGGGAAAGAAGACAAAGTCCCTACCAGAGAAGAATGGCAGATCAAGTTGATGGATTATGCCGAAATGGCTAAAATGACCAGAAGAATCAGGAAGACCAAAATTTTAATAAGCAATGGGGGGATTTTATAATTTATCTTAAAAACCATTGTAAGCAGCTAAAATTGTTGGTAGGATTGGAACGACACTTGTAGTTGAATTTTGGACATAATGGAGATGTAAAAGATTTGGATTATCATAAAAGATGTAGGAGGAAATGATTAAGAATAGGACCCACAAAGTCCAGGAGATTCTTTGGAATCTTGTTTCTATGTTGTATGTTGGAAATGTGATTGTAAAATTTTAATCTGAAAAAAACAAACAAACAAATAAATTTAATAATGAGGCTGGTGGGTCAGAAATGGAGACTCTGAGTAAGACAGCCAGGGGTTTGGATTTTTTTGCACGGACCTGGTCCATCCATCTAGGGTAGAGCAGGAATCTATGAAATCATTTCTGCACCAGGTAAAGTAATTTTCAGTCATCCCCCTCCCAACCTTTCCTATATTTTGCCCAACCAAAGGTGGCAACCATAGTGACTAACCCTCCATCTGTTGTTGAACTACAGTTTGCAATAGCCCCAGCCAGCACACCCACTAGTCAGGATGGATGGGAGTTGTAGTTTGGCAACATGTAGAGACCCGCAGACTAGCCAACGCAGCCCTGAAACCTCAGCCTTGATGTCCACAGCCTCCTCCAACCAGGTCTTGTTGGCTGTGGGTGATGGGAACATCGTCTGAAACAACGTTGTGCAATGGAGGTTGGGGGAGGATGTTCTAGAGCAGCCTTTCTCAACCTGTGGGTCCCCAGATGTTGTTGAACTACAACTCCCATCACCCCTAGCTAGCAAGGTCAGAGCTCAGGGATGATGGGAGTTGTAGTCCAACAACATCTGGGGACCTGCAGGTTGAGAACTGCTGTTCTAGAGGCATGTCTTTAATTCTAGTGACTATACCCAGCAACCAAAAAAATAAAATCCCCTTCTGATCTCATCTAGTATTCTCTGCTTATGAGACTTTGAAGACTAAGAAGGAGGACTGACTGGGCAGTCAAGCCATTGCATGCCTTAGTGCTTCATAATATCCACCATTCTCCATGGTTGACTCTGCTTCTGATCTAAACCGCCACATGGCGTGTTACAGAGATGTAATTTTCTGTCCTTTGCTACGACCCCTTGCTAATGCCTCTTTCTCTCATCCTTAACTAATAGTGATGGGAGATACTCCCCCTTTTGGGGTGCTTGAATGTGGTCCCTGAGTAGATGGAAGTGTGGCTTTTATCACAAGTCCAAACCTGGTAACTGTCCCAGGCAGGGTTTTTTTTTTTCTCTTTCAACTGGAGCTCACTGGAGCTCAGCAACTGCTATCTCTCAGGTTGGCTCCATTGCCATTTGAAGAGAACAAGGGAGAAGTTCATGGTGAGCTCTGGCACCTCTGTTTCTAGAAAAATAGAACTGGTCACAAGCACCTTCAATTTGGGGGCTCTGTGTTGCTACACCAGACCCAATAACACCAAACAAGAGAAACAACTCTAGCAGAGAAATGGCAAGCTATTCTAGACAGCATCTTAAAAAGCAGAGACATCACCTTGCCAACAAAGGTCCGTATAGTTAAAGCTATGGTTTTCCCAGTAGTGATGTATGGAAGTGAGAGCTGGACCATAAACAAGGCTGATCGCCGAAGAATTGATGCCTTTGAATTATGGTGCTGGAGGAGACTCTTGAGAGTCCCATGGACTGCAAGAAGATCAAACCTATCCATTCTGAAGGAAATCAGCCCTGAGTGCTCACTGGAAGGGCAGATCGTGAAGCTAAGGCTCCAATACTTTGGCCACCTCATGAGAAGAGAAGACTCCTTGGAAAAGACCCTGATGCTGGGAAAGATTGAGGGCACAAGGAGAATGGGACGACAGAGGATGAGGTGGTTGGACAGTGTTCTCGAAGCTACCAGCATGAGTTTGACCCAACTGCGGGAGGCAGTGGAAGACAGGAGTGCCTGGCGTGCTCTGGTCCATGGGGTCATGAAGAGTCGGACATGACTAAACGACTAAACAACAACAACCATTCTTCATTTATGACTCCGGTTCTGACCTGAACCCAGGGAGGAATTCCCAAAGAGGAAAAATGAGGTTTATTGCCCATAGAGGGGAAAATAAGGAAGAGGCAGTGCTTTTTTCAGCCAGAGGGTGCCGGAGCGCCAGTGCCGGATTTATGTATAGACTAAGTAGGCTGAAGCCTAGGGCCTCTAAATCTAGAGGGCCTCACCAGCCTGCCAGCTCCCCAATGGGCAACCTCTCCTCTCCCAAAATTGCAAAGCCAAGACTTCATGCGAGGGCAGGGCAACTCAGGCCTCTGAATCTAGGGGGCCTCACCAGCCTGCCTGCTCCCCAGTGCTGCAGTCTCCCCTCTCCCAAAATAGTAAACCCAAGACTTCATGCAAGGGCAGGGCAACTCAGGCCCAGCAACTATGAGACTCAGGGCTAGCCTGTGGGGCCCAATTTGAAGCAGGAGGCCCAATGTGAATTTGTTTTGTTTTTGACAAACGCTGGCTCCCTCAGTCTGAAGCGAGGTGAGCGTCGCACCCCAAAGTCGCCTTTGACTGGACGTAACCATCCAGGGGTCCTTTACCTTTTACCTTACTTCTGAGAAGCCCAAAATGAACATTTCAAATCAAAACGGAAGCTGTGTGAGCCTATACTCTTTTTAGATCTATGACTCCACCTAGCTCCTACCCACAATTGGTCCTTTACTTCAATCCATCTCCCATGTAGGGAAAGTGGGTTTTAAGCTTTCCATTCATGTCTCTAGGGTTGCATGCATGCGTGTTTGCACGAATGCCCTTCTGAGCTGCTCTAGCCATATGCCTGAATCTAGGAGAACGAGCATTTATTTGACCTGCAGCATAACCAGGGGATACCCCACCAAACCAGCAAGGGACATGGCTTTCCATAGTTTTTAGCAGGTCATCTTCTTGTTGTTGTTGTTTAGTCGTTTAGTCATGTCCGACTCTTCGTGACCCCATGGACCAGAGCACGCCAGGCACTCCTGTCTTCCACTGCCTCCTGCAGTTTGGTCAAACTCATGCTGGTAGCTTTGAGAGCACTATCCAACCATCTCATCCTCTGTCTTTCCCTTCTCCTTGTGCCCTCCATCTTTCCCAACATCAGGGTCTTTTCCAGGGAGTCTTCTCTTCTCATGAGGTGGCCAAAGTATTGGAGTCTCAGCTTCACGATCTGTCCTTCCAGTGAGCACTCAGGGCTGGTTTCCTTCAGAATGGAGAGGTTTGATCTTCTTGCAGTCCACGGGACTCTCAAGAGTCTCCTCCAGCACCAGAATTCAAAAGCATCAATTCTTTGGTGGCCAGCCTTCTTGATGGTCCAGCTCTCACTTCCATACATCACTACTGGGAAAACCTCTACAGGCGGTGAATGCATCTGTTGTCAAACCAGCATTGGTTCAGGGCTGCTCCGATTCACCCGGTGACTTACTGTAACCATGGTGAGTTCTGGCAATATTTTTCCTTTGGAAAAGGCACTGGGGAGAGGCATGAAGGCTCTCTCTACCAGAAAGCTCTGTCTACCATCAAGACAGAGGTAAAGGATGGCAATGGGATACAACTGAGGCTTAAACTTGCATTTATATGCAAAATTCAATTGCACTATTAATCCAAGCGGGAGGGGGGTGTTCGTCTACCATTGACAACCCCAGCATTAATTACCATGGGGTTCCTCCCCCAAGACACACACGCTGACCTTCATCTAGCCCTGATCCAACTCTGCGCCTCTCTCCCTCTGGGAACCACCTCTTGGTCCTCAATAGCATTTCCCTCAGTGCCTGTAGAAGTCTGCAAAGTGTCAACCTCAGCTTAGTTTTTAACCTGGAGTGATAGCTTTACTGATTTGCCACTTTACTACTCTTGTTAATGAATTTTTAATCTTCTTAATGACATTAAACACGGAAAGTAATTAAGGAAAACAAGTTTGAAACTGCTGACTTAAACCCTTTATTCAGAACTATTTAATGTAGAATTAATTTGATTTTGCCCATTATTCAAATGAACGCATTACCTTCCCAGGCATTGGGCTTTTTCTTCTCTTCACCTCCCCCCCCCCCCCAAGCAAACTATTTTATTAAATATATCATACCACAGAGTTTGTTCTTTCCCTGGTGAGCTCTGACATCTACTGAAGGCCGGGGCAGATGCCTCCAGGGTCTCATAATCCTGCTGCAGAAAGGATTCGATCGTTGTAAGTAGCAGAGGAAATGTGCCCAGGCCAATGCCAGCTTGGCACGATCTTGAAGTGGCCTAGGCCAGGAGGAAAACAGCATTTGACGCTTTAAAATTTTATCTGGGGGAGAGAGAGAGCAGAACCAATTCATTCCAGGTGGTGATCTGCAGAGGCTCTGCGGATGGAAAAGCCTTTCCCTAAAGAGATGCAAGACTGAATGGCATTTGCATGCCTCTGATATAGACTACCAACCGTACAGTCTGTTTCGTTGAACCTGACAGCATCTTAGAAATCTCCGGGTTTCATTTTCTTTTCACCCTCCTGTGGTCGCACAGCAACAACAACAACCCTAAAATATGTGAGCAGTTTACACCAGGGCCAAAAGAAATATGTTCTTTTGAGATATTGAACGGCCCTCACTTATCCCCCCTGTATTTGTATGGGAATGTCACCGTCTGGGAAAAACAAAACATTGCTATCTTTTGAGAAAATGCCTGGGAATTGAGTGTTTTCTGCGGACGTGGCTTCACCTTTTCCACATGAAAGCGTCCAAACGTCCCCCAAAAGTAGCAGGGCAATGCCACGGACGGAGAACTATACCACTTAAAAATAATTTCTAAAGACAGAATGGAGCTTGGCTGGTTGAGGTTTCTAGTGGATAGGGGCAATTTTTTTTGCTCAGTACAGCTCTTGATCCACCTACTCTCAGCCACCAGAAACATCATAGCCAGACACTGGAGATGTGTGCTTTTATTTAAAAAGCATCTCTGGGTTATTTGTGAGGCATAGGAATTCGTTCATTTCCCCAAAAAAATATAGTCTGGCCCCCCATGAGGTCTGAGGGACAGTGGACTGGCCCACTGCTGAAAAAGTGTCTGGCTCTGTCCAGTGTGATGTTTCTGGCGGCTATGATGTTTCTGGCGGCTGAAGAAGAAGAGGAGTTCAGATTTGATATCCTGCTTTATCACTACCCAAAGGACTCTCAAAGTGGCTAACATTCTCCTTTCCCTTCTTCCCCCACAACAAACACTCTGTGGGGTGAGTGGGGCTGAGAGACTTCAGAGAAGTGTGACTAGCTCAAGGTCACCCAGCAGCTGCATGTGGAGGAGCGGAGACACGAACCCGGTTCCCCAGATTACGAGTCCACCGCTCTTAACCACTACACCACACTGGAGAGACCTGTCAGGAGTAAACATGGACCAATGGTACCAAGTAGTATGGGAAACAGCCCTATTAGAAAAAATAACCAATAAGCTGAAACTGACATGGGGACAAATGGAAGAAGATGCCTTCACCCCAGTATGGCTCCCCTTTATCACATACACAGCCCAACAAGATGACAAGAATCCACCAACAGCATATGAATCAATATGGCTAACCTGATTCAAAACTCCCAACCCCCCAACTCACACATGAAAATAAAGTTCACCACCGCCAGTCACAAACAAATAACCACACCCTAGGCCAGGGGTCAGCAAACTTTTTCAGCAGGGGGTCCCTCAGACCTTGTGGGGGGCCGGACTATGTTTTTTGGGGGGAAATGAACGAATGCCCCACAAATAACCCAGAGATGAATTTTAAATAAAAGCACACATTCTACACATGTGAAAACACCAGGCAGGCCCCACAAATAACCCAGAGATGCATTCTAAATAAAAAGGGCACATTCTACTCGTGTAAAAACACGCTGATTCCCGCGGGCTGGATTTAGAAGGTGATTGGGCCGGATCCGGCCCCTGGGCCCTAGGTTGCCTTCCCATGCCCTAGGCCAACCCCAACCTCTCTCACCACCAAAGGAACACAAGCGAATAGTAAAGAGAACCTGCACAAGCAATGCTGACACAAAACCCCACAGATACATTAAGTAAAACATCGTCACCTGACCCCAACCCCACTCACCTTGGCCCCCTCCACCTCTTTCCCCCTTTTCTTCCTAATGCAACGCTAATGTCTCAGCAAATGAAACTGATCTGTAGAAAATGTAACTTGAAAAAAGAGACATTGCGCATACTTTTGTAAACCAAGAAATCTTTAATACAAAATTCATTTTAAAAATATACAGCTCTTGATCTCCAAGCCCCTCCTCTCAGTGCCCCTTCAAACGCCATTCTTATTTGTGCTGCTCTCCATGAAAATATATAAACCCGCCCAAACTCAGAAAGCAGCAAATTATCATTATTTCATCGTTTTCTAATGTATTGTTATTGCATAAAGTGAGTTTTCTGACTGCAGATTTGCCCCGAGAGAGGCAGAACAAAGTTGTACCCGTAGGAACCAACTCCTAGGGGTAGAGGTATCTCTCTGTATCTATCTATGTGATGTGTGTGTGTAACAATACTTTATTATATATCAACTATGGCATGGGAAATATCCTTTATTTAAACAATGTAAAGAAGATGACATTTGGACATCCACTGAAAGCATTCAGTTGGCTTTGACGTTTATTGGTAAACGTCAGATTTTTTTAATTTTTAATTTTCATTTAACAACTACAACAAAAAATGACAGTAATTTAACATTTCAAACCTCAACTTCCCTCCCCCTCTTTCTGCGGTTCCATAAATTTATTTTCATCTTTACCTGCACATCCCAATTATCTCTAGTTATTCTTTTCTTCGTCTATTTACATATATGTTTTGGAAAAACTGCAAATTTTTACAATGATCTTGCTAATGTCTTAATTTGTTTGTAAAATACCAATACAGTGGTACCTCAGGTTAAGTACTTAATTCGTTTTGGAGGTCCGTTCTTAACCTGAAACTGTTCTTAACCTGAAGCACCACTTTAGCTAATGGGGCCTCCCGTTGCTGCCACACCACCGGAGCACGATTTCTGTTCTTATCCTGAAGCAAAGTTCTTAACCTGAAGCACTATTTCTGGGTTAGCAGAATGTGTAACCTGAAGCGTATGTAACCTGAAGCATATGTAACCCGAGGTACCACTGTAAACAATTTCCATTCCTTAATAAAAAGTTTGTTATCTTGATTTCTTATTCTTCCGGTAAGTTTCACCATTTCTGCATAGTCCGTTAATTTCTGTAGCCATTCTTCTCTCATCGGAACTTCTTTCTATTTTGAGGCAATTTCTATATTGTTCAGGTAGCTCTGATTCGATAATCTCTAAAAGGAAAGCTTCTGGGTTATTTATTTTTTAAAATGTAATCTTAAAGATCTTTTTCAAGTCGTTATATATCATTTCCCAGTAAGCTTTAACCTTAATGCATGATCACCGATAAATGGCAGAATTTATTGATATTACCCTCTTAATATCATAAGAGTTACTGGTAAAATGACTATGATTATCAAAAATTGGACACATTGTAACATTTACCTAATAGCCAGTTTCCACCTTTTTCTCTCATTTTTAAAAGTCCAGGTTCTGTTAAGCTCTAGCATTAAACAAGGAATACCAGACTAGAACAAGCATATATAAGTGATGTTCTGGGACTCTGTAATTAGAAGCTGTTCTGTTCTCAATAACTCTCATTGAATTCTACAGAACTGGGGACATTTCTCACCTAGCTGTTTAGTTTTGGATTGCTATCATTCATTCACTCACTTTTAATGGATAATCCAGATAATATTATTATCATCATGCTGCTTCTCTTTTTTTTCTTCTTGTCCATACTAAATCCACTTAGCTGGATTATAAAGCTGGACTATAAAGAAGGCTGATCGCTGAAGAATTGATACTTTTGAATTATGGTGCTGGAGGAGACTCTTGAGAGTCCCATGGACTGCAAGAAGATCAAACCTCTCCATTCTGAAGGAAATCAACCCTGAGTGCTCACTGGAAGGACAAATCCTGAAGCTGAGGCTCCAATACTTTGGCCACCTCATGAGAAGAGAAGACTCCCTGGAAAAGACCCTGATGTTGGGAAAGATGGAGGGCACAAGGAGAAGGGGACGACAGAGGATAAGATGGTTGGACACTGTTCTTGAAGCTACCAGCATGAGTTTGACCAAACTGCGGGAGGCAGTGGAAAACAGGAGTGCCTGGCGTGCTCTGGTCCAAGGGGTCACGAAGAGTCGGACATGACTAAACGACTAAACAACAACAAAATCCACTTAAAACTGAGACTGTTGCCTGATATAAAACAGTTTATAAATCATATAAGTTTTAGTTGATTAATCGTCCAATTAATCAACTAAATACATACAATTTTGCATATAAAAAATATGATGGGTTGTATCTAAAGGGAGCTTTTTGCCTCGGCAGAAATCACTTCGGCTCATGGAAGTTACTTTTGCAGATTCCATTACTTCCCACATTGTGCCCCCCCCCCCAAAAAAAATGTTCCTGAAGATTGGAAGATTCTATTAGGATAGGTTATGGCATAGAGGACTACAGAAAATAGGGAACTGACAAAATTTGGGTAGTCCATTTTCAACAAACAGATGCACTTTTTGCTAAGTCAAAGGCACAACTGGATACAAGAGAGTAAAAAAAATCATGTTTCAACAGTCATCATTGTGGAAGAGGCACCTCACTTTCTCACACAGGGTGGAAAGCCAAGTTTAATGTAAATTTTTGCGTAAATTTTCAGCACTTACTTTTTTCTTTAAGTATCTACTGACTTTTTAGTTGCTCAGAATGCTACCAATCCAGTAATTCTGCAGCCCAACTTAAAAAGAAGATTCTTTTGGGAATTATAGGGACAGAACTACCTAAACAGTATAGAAATGTATTCTTGTATGCAACTACAGTGGCAAGAATGTTACTTGCCCCAAAATGAAAAGAGGCAGAAGTCGTCCCAGGAAAGGAAGAATGGATACAAAAACTTGTGGAATGTGCAGAAATGGCAAAACATACTGGGGGGGGGGGAGAGAAATCAAGGTAACAAACTTTTTAATAAAAGAATGGAAATGCTTTATTGAATATTTACAGATAAATTGTAAACAGATAAGAACATGGGCAGGATTAATGTAATAACCTGCAGTTTCATAAGAGTATATATGATGTACAAATAAGATGTACATAAGATGTACAAATAAGATGTACATAAGATGTACAAATGAGCAAATTAAGTTAATTTGGATATGCAGAAGATATTAAAAATAAATTTAAGGAATTGCAGAAAGAGGGGGAAGGAAGTCAAGTTTTGAAATGTTAAAATGATTGTAAAATTAGTGAAATGTATAAACCTGAAAAGCATAAATATTTTAATAATAATAATAATAATAAACATAAAAAGCAGATTGCCGTGATTTGATTTGATTTTTAATAATAATAATAATAATAATAATATCTTTATTGTCATTGCCCCCTCTCGGGGACAACGAAATTACTTGGCTGCTCCGTCCACCCAGGTAGGGCACTCCACTCAAAATCAGAACAACTATAAAAACACTAATTAAAACAATACAGTATAATACAGCAAGGAAGATTAGATGACTTTCAAAGTCCAGGTTTCCCATTCAGGGCTGAGATCGCTCTGGAGAAGAAGCTGTTCTTGAGACGGCTCGTTCTTGTCTTCATCGTCCTGTATCTCCGTCCCGACGGCAGGAGCTCAAAGAGACAGTGACCAGGATGCGATGGATCTGTTACTATGTCCAGTGCCTTCCTATGGCACCTTGTGGCATAAATCTGCTCTAAGGTGGAAAGTGGATATTTATATTACTATGCTGCATTTAATAACAATAGCATGATAGAACACAATGGAACATCGCAAATACAGCATAAATCAGATAGAGTAATTAAAAAATCGCCAATAAGACAGTTACAATTTATAAATCACTCTTAATGAAGCAACAATGAACACATAGGCAAAACGTCACAATTAAACCAAACATCATATTATATAGGTTTTGGTATAGGGACTATAGCACCCTTAATTAGAACATTCCTGTTCACTACTGCTGCTTATAATTGCTCCCTATTCAGCATGGCAGGGGTATGAATGATGAATTGCCCCTTAATTAGTTTCCTTTTTTTATGAAACGGAGTAATTTCTAGTTTCTTTGAATAATGTATTCTTTTCTTGTTATGGAAAAGTAGTGCTGTTTTGCAATTTTTTAAAAAATAAAAAAGCAAGAAGAGGAATCCAGTAATTAAATTTTCCTCCAAGGGAAACAGGAACTGATTAATTAGAAGTCAATTCATCACTGCCTCCAAATAGCACAGAATAAGAAGCAATTAGAGGTAGAAATAACAAAGAGAGAGCTTCTGAACGTGTGTTGCAGGGGAACTTTTCAAGATGGAATTTCTTTTGATTAAAATTTACAGAAAGATCTCGGCCATCATGATGGATACTGATGGGAAATACAGTGCCATGCAGAGAGCCATATGGAACGATCATTCAAAATCTACTTCCAGATGACCAAAGAAAAGCAATGCCTCAGGTGGACAAAAGGATCCTAGTGCAGAAGAAGCCAAAATAAACATGGCTCTGTCTGGGGCACAGGAGAACAGCTCTTCTGGATCAGACCACGTTTGTTCAGTTGTTGTTGTTGTTTAGTCGTTTAGTCGTGTCCGACTCTTCGTGACCCTATGGACCAGAACACCCCAGACACTCCTGTCTTCCACTGCCTCCCGCAGTTTGGTCAAACTCACACTGGTAGCTTTGAGAACACTGTCCAACCATCTCGTCCTCTGCCATCCCCTTCTCCTTGTGCCCTCCATCTTTCCCAACATCAGGGTCTTTTCCAGGGAGTCTTCTCATGAGGTGGCCAAAGTATTTGAGCCTCAGCTTCAGGATCTGTCCTTCCAGTGAGCACTCAGGGCTGATTTCCTTAAGAATGGAGAGGTCTGATCTTCTTGCAGTCCATGGGACTCTCAAGAGTCTCCTCCAGCACCATAATTCAAAGGCATCAATTCTTCGGCAATCAGCCTTCTTGATGGTCCAGCTCTCACTTCCATACATCACTACTGGGAAAACCATAGCTTTTACTATACGGACCTTTGATGTCTCTGCTTTTTAAGATGCTGTCTAGGTTTCTCATTGCTTTTCTCCCAAGAAGCATGCGTCTTTTAATTTTGTGGCTGCTGTCACCATCTGCAGTGATCATGGAGCCCAAGAAAGTAAAATCTCTCACTGCCTCCATTTCTTCCCCTTCTATTTGCCAGGAGGTGAGTTTGTTCAGTAGCCTTTGGTAAAAGTCCAAATAAATAATTCTCAGAGTAGTGAAAACAGAGTTAAGACTATATAAGTTTAAACTATATATATGGCTGACACCTTTGGAAATTAAACCAATGTCCAGACTTTAACATTCAAAAACTTTACCTGCAGGAACTTATAGATGAATTAAAACATAATATTTACAGTCATGCTTCTCCAAGCATGGGCTTGCAGTCTCTTCTTCCAACTTCCAAAAAACTGTATTTTCTTCTCTTTCCAGAACTCAGCACTCAGTCTTCTGTATCCCATGCCTCTCAGCTCCTATGAGAAATTTCTGCTTTTGCCTTCTCCTGCAGTTTTGCTCTCTTTCTTCCAAACAGAGAAGAAACACCGCAACCCTCTATTCAACTTAGCAGTGTTCACAGTGGATCCTAAAACACGGCCATCTTGCTTCACATAAAAATGGAGGCTCTCCTTCACTAGATGTGAAGTGACCAACATTACATGTGACCAACATTAGCCGATCACATGAGAACTGCTAAAGAACCCTATAGAATTCAGTTACCAACTACTCAAATTTAAACACATCGTAATGCGTACAGGCATTTACAATTTCAGTGAATTAAATTACTGTACTTAACAATAATGTCTACCAGGCACTCTCAAGAACTCTAAAAGGTTATTGATGTACCTTTGTGGAAGCCATGCTGGTTCTTCCTCATCAAGACTTGTCACTCGAAATGCTTGATAACTTAATATTTAGTCATGCTTTCCACTAATTTACACAGAAATGTTAAGGTAAGTGGTTTTTAATTTCCTGGATTGTCCAGGAACCTTTAAATAATAATAATAATAATAATAATAATAATAATAATAATAATAATAATAATAATAATGGTGTTACTTTGTCTGGTACAGAGGCTGACCTAACAATATCTTATAGTTAGGAGTTTCTACTAAATCTGCCCCCTGGCCCTGATGAGATGAGAACGCAACTGCAGAGTCCTTCGCGACTGGACCTAACAGTCAGGGGTACCTTTAACTTTACCTTGACTGAGCAGGGGGTTTATGTAGCTGAATTTGGATTGTCTTGGAAATAATTCAAGCCATTCCCCCTGCCCTCGCCCCCAAAGTAGGTTGGCTTATTTTGAGCCAATCCAACACAAACTATGAGGTACTCACCATTTGCTACCCTGAAGTACTTTCCTATGTTCTTGCATGAGCGACTCTAGCTAGCTTGAGAGCTGCTTCTAGAGCTTTCCGTCATCTATCCATCAGCAAAAAGGGGACATGGGGCCTTGAAGTTGCCCATCAGAAGCTAGTATCTTGACAGCAGCCTGAGCAGGCAGGTTCTCCTAGACTGTTCTCCTAGTCACCATCTTCCCTCCCTCTGGTGAGACGTATTATTTTTCTATTAAAATTATAGTAATTATTTCTGAATTTGCATCTATACATATAAATTCACACCTGCAAAATTGTCACATTTTGACCTTTTTGGCATTGCATAAGTGGACAATTTCACGAAAGAGGAGAAAACTATTCGATAGAGTGTTCCATCACCTTAACGGACTGGAGAACTGGGCCAAAACAAACAAAATGAATGGGGACAAATGTCAGATTCTGCACTTAGGAATAATCAGATGCACAGATATAAGATGAGGAAGACCCAGATTGGTCTTGGTGGACCACAAGCTTAACAGTGTGATGCAGCTGCAAAAAAACACACCAGTGGCACTTCTCTATTTTCTCAGACTTTGAACTTTTGAGGATAACGTTTTAGTGCTGCTGCTTGACCTTTTGTATAATTTCTCTGATCTTTTGCTGGTTCTATTATTCTGATTACCTTGTCGATCACACTGGAAATATTCATATGGAAGGGCAGTTTACAAATCATTGAAATAAACAAACGCCTATATTGGCATTCAGAAATATCAGAGTGTACTACCTGGGAGCAGAGTTCTGTGATTCTTCTTTCAAGATTATCACACCATTCTGTCACTTAGGCCCTATTCGTATGCTTGAATTTGAGGTAGTACGCTCTTCTTTTTTCATAAGGGCACAAATGTCTCTTCAAATGAAAATGACTGCCACCAGCCCTGCTCTGCGGTCTCTCCTTAAGTGCTTTTGACCAGCTGGAAGACACACAAAGAAAGAGGTTCACTGGTGGGTATAAACCTCTGGATTTTTTGCACCTAGAATGTAGAGGTAAAGGGACCCCTGACCGTTAAGTCCAATCATGGACGACTCTGGGGTTGCAGCGCTCATCTCACTTTAGTGGCCAAGGAAGCGGGATGTGGCCAGCATGACTAAGTCGTTTCTGATGAACCAGAGCAGCACACAGAAAGGCCTTTACCTTCCCGCTGGAGTGGTACTTATTTATCTACCTGCACTTTGACGTGCTTTTGAACTGCTAGGTTGGCAGGAGCTGGGACTGAACAACAGGAGCTCACCCTGTCGTGGGGATTCGAACCACTGACCTTCTGATTGGCAAGCACTAGGCTCTGTGGTTTAACCCACAGCGCCACCCGCGTCCCTATTTCTCAAGAAACTACAGGCTATATATGGATTGTGGCTGGCACCGGGTGTCCTCAGTTTCAAACACGGGGTAGGGGGGACACACTGGAACCAAAGCAAAGGGTAATGCACAGGATAGCTCAGTCGGTAGAACATTGTTGTTGTTGTTTAGTCATTTAGTCGTGTCTGACTCTTCATGACCCCATGGACCGGAGCACGCCAGGCACTCCTGTCTTCCACTGCCTCCCGCAGTTTGGTTAAACTCATGTTAGTAGCTTCGAGAACACTGTCCAACCATCTCATCCTCTGTCATCCCCTTCTCCCCTCCATCTTTCCCAACATCAGGGTCTTTTCCAGTCTTCTCTTCTCATGAGGTGGCCCAAGTATTGGAGCCTCTGCTTCAGGATCTGTCCTTCCAGTGAGCACTCAGGGCTGATTTGCTCAAGAATGGATCGGTTTGATCTTCTTGCAGTCCATGGGACTCTCAAGAGTCTCCTCCAGCACCATAATTCAAAAGCATCAATTCTTCGGCGATCAGCCTTCTTTATGGTCCAGCTCTCACTTCCATACATCACTACTGGGAAAACCATAGCTTTAACTATACGGACCTTTGTTGGCAAGGTGATGTCTCTGCTTTTTAAGATGCTGTCTATGTTTGTCATTGCTTTTCTCTCAAGAAGCAGGCGTCTTTTAATTTCGTGGCTGCTGTCACCCATAAGACCTTTAATCTCAGGATCATGTGTTTGAGCCCACACTGGGGAAAAATATTCCTGCATTGCATGGGGTTAGACTAAATGACTGTTGTGGTCTCTTCCAGTTCTACAATTCTGTGATTCTATGGTTCTCCCTTTTCTCAGGCTTCTTAGGGTCAGCTCGCAATATCCCAACCGTTTCGTCTCCTCCATGCTAGCCATAATAACCAAAATGACAGGAGGGTACTTTTCCCCCTCCAGGAAAGAAAGCAAAATTCATTATTTTACATTTTCTTCAAGAAGCAGGTCCAAACTTCCACTCTGCAGCAGGGAAGCTTGCCTCTTCTCTGGTACTGGCACACACTGTCCCTTCTCACCCACACTTGTCAGAAACATGGAGAGGAATTAATCTTCAAACATATAGGAAACAATGAAAAAAAAAGTGAGAAAGAAATTATGTTTCTCTCCTCCGGCAAAGGGGGGGGGAGTAGGGTGGGTACTTGATGGGGCGGGGGCTTGCGGAGGGAGGAGGGTTGCTTTGTTTTATTGATTAAAAAAAAGCAGCCCCACGCGCGCACACACACACACACACACACATCCCAGAGGCGCCCAAAAGCACAGGGCAATGATTAATGTCCCCTCAGAAAAAGAAATTATATAGAATAAATTAAACTACTGTGGCAGCAAATTGAAAAATAAGGATGTAAATGAGGTTTGAATACTTAATATCTGAGAAGGGGAAGCTAGTCAGGGGCATGGGTAGAATGAGCAGATTTTGTTAGGGACTGTATATTAGTTCCTCTATAGGGAGAAGGACTTGGGGTAAGGGGAGGGGTGGGGGTGAATGGGAAGAAGACAAACCCAGTCCGTACCGACCTCAGTCCTCCTCCACCTAGGACAGAAAACCTGTGCACTGCGCACACGCAATGTTTGTTCATCACTTATCCTGGCGAGGGTCAGGGGGAACTGACATTGGTCCTAACGTTCTGCTGCAGGCGCTTCCATGTTTTCTTCAAGAGGTTTCCGTCCAGTAACTAGTGCAAGAATGAGGCCGCTGCTTCTTGGTCTGGAGAAGTTTGCCGAGAGTTTGGGGTCTGTGCGACGTGCCCACACATCCCATTGCTGTCTCCTCAGCGTCCATTTGGAAATGAACGAAACGGCTCAGAGGGCTACTCGCCCTCCCTCACAGGGAGCACTTACAAAGGAAACACCATTGTAACAGAGGGGTTACCTCTGTGCAACTGAACTCTGTGTCAGGGTGTGATGGCCTGGGACTCAGGCTCGGACTCGGAACCAGAGGAGTCTCAGTCTGCACCGGATCCTTTGCCTCAGGAGTCATCTGAACCAAGTCTGGGGCCTGATCCTGAAGAGCCCCAGTCTGCACAGGTCCCCCTGCAACAAGCACCAGCTGGGCCGATTCAGGGGCCTGAGCCTGCCCTGGCTCCAGATGCAGGGATTACCTCGTTGCCTTCAGCTGGGCCATCGCTTACAGCTGCTCCACTACCGTTTGGGTCAAGGATGCCTGAGGCGGCCCCTGGGTCTAGTAGCCCACTGACATCTCCCGAGCTGCAGAGACTAAGGTCTGAGAGGAGATACAGTGGTACCTCAGGTTAAGTACTTAATTCGTTCTGGAGGTCCGTTCTTAACCTGAAACTGTTCTTAACCTGAAGCACCACTTTAGCCAATGGGGCCTCTTGCTGCTGCTGCGTCGCCGGAGCCTGATTTCTGTACTTATCCTGAAGCAAAGTTCTTAACCTGAAGCACTATTTCTGGGTTAGCGGAGTGTGTAATCTGAAGCGTATGTAACCCGAGGTACCACTGTACCTGAGTACTCGCAGGAGGAGTGCTCGCCTTCAGGTGAGACAGGGAGGTGAGTCACCAGGGGATCAGGACCGGCCGTTACCCCGACTAAGATAAAAGGCTGTCGCACCCCACCCCAGGTTGTGGGAGCAACATTGCTGTTTGCCAGATCCTGCCTGAGAGTCTGTACCTGACCTTGCCTGGGTTCCTGCCTCGTGTCTTGCTTAGACCCTGTTGGACCGGACCTGGACTGCGGTGCTCAGGTTACCCCTGGGCCCAGCACACAGGGACTGGTCAGAGGAGGAATGATGGAGATTGCCTCCCCAGCCTGACCCTTCTAGAGAAGACGGAGACAGTTCAGGGGTTTGAGGGAGGTCACAGCTCAGAGGCAGAGGAAAAGCTGTGAAATAATGGGAAAGGAGGAGGAAGAAGCAGCACCAGGGGAGAGACAGCTGATGGACTCGGTGTCTTTAGAAAGCATTCCAGACCACCTTCTCCCAGAACACGGCAGGCCTTGAAAGTAGGAGAGCAAAGAGCTCAAAGGCAGAGGGCACTGTCCAGCACAGTGGGGTGCCACAGGGTTCTGTCTTGGGCCCGGTCTTATTCAACAACTTTATCAACGACTTGGATGATGGACTCAAGGGCATCCTGATCAAATTTGCAGGTGACACCAAACTGGGAGGGGTGGCTAACACCCCAGAGGACAGGATCACACTTCAAAACGACCTTGACAGATTAGAGAACTGGGCCAAAACAAACAAGATGAATTTTAATAGGGAGAAATGTAAAGTATTGCACTTGGGCAAAAAAAATGAGAGGCACAAATACAAGATGGGGGACACCTGGCTTGAGAGCAGTACATGTGAAAAGGATCTAGGAGTCTTGGTTGACCACAAAAAGCTCGACAGGAGGGAGAAAGGTTGTTTTCTGCTGCTCCAGAGAAGCAGACACGGAGCAATGGATCCAAACTACAAGAAAGAAGATTCCACCTAAACATTAGGAAGAACTTCCTGACAGTAAGAGCTGTTCGACAGTGGAATTTGCTGCCAAGGAGTGTGGTGGAGTCTCCTTCTTTGGAGTTCTTTAAGCAGAGGCTTGACAACCATATGTCAGGAGTGCTCTGATGGTGTTTCCTGCTTGGCAGGGGGTTGGACTCGATGGCCCTTGTGGTCTCTTCCAACTCTATGATTCTATGATTCTATGATTCTATGATTCTATGATTCTATGACCTGTAGCGATGACTCATGAAGAAGTGGGAGGGGTGGAGATTCACTCTCATGAATGAATGAGCCAGCTCCCAAGGAAAGGTTGCTGCCAACTGAAGAAAGCAGCCAAGTACAGAGAGGGTTAACTGCCCGGCAGGATGAGCATCGACTAGCGCCAACTCCCCCGCCCCTCGGAATGCCGGCTGATAAGGGAATGGCGGGGAGCAAGCGAGAACACAGTCAAAGCTAGCCGGAAGCACAAACAGGCAGGAAAGTGTTAAGAGACAGCCTCTCAGAGAATGGGGATAAGGAGGGAGGCTGAGCCACTCAGTCCGAGGTCTCGACGAATGGGAGGACTGCAAGACAGGAAGCAAAACGAAAGGCGTACGAAGCGAAAGTTCAGTTGCTTCTGGTCACACCGAAAGCAGTCTTCAGAAGGGTCGTCTTGATTGATGAGGGCAAAGGCTGTGTTAAGCCGTCCGGAGCTATCTGTTTGTTTTGACAATGAATCTTCCGTTTTAATTAACTATGCTCACTGTGTTATCAAGCGGGGGACTGGACATTCACTCAGAGCAACGCCATTATTCAGAGAGGCCGCATTCCCAAGCCTCTCTCTGTGAATATTGAATAAAAGCAGATGGTAAGGATTTTTCACTGTCCTGTCCGTTCATGGCAACCTGCTGTGGGGGTTGGTTCCTCTGCTGCCTGACACTGTGGTACCTGCACTGACCTCAGGTGCAGAATGGAGCCAGTGGTGGCACAGCGGTTAGAGTGTCAGACTAGGACCTGGGAGAGCTGGGTTCGATTCCTGACTTAGCCATGAAGCTCATTGGGCGACCTTGGGCCAGTCACTAACTCTCAGCCTAACGTACCTCACAGGGTTTAAATAAGGAGCAGGGAAACTCTGTAAGCCACCTTGAGCTTCGTGGAGGGAGGGAAAGTTGGGAGATAAATGCAACAAATAATAAATAAATAAGGTGGGTGCAGAGGAGACTGTGGAGTTGACAAGGGAGTGCTGCTGGGAATAATAATAATAATAATGATAAATTTTTATTTATACCCCGCCCTTCCCAGTTCAAAAACTGGGCTCAGGGTGGCTAACAACAAATTGAAAACACTTTAAAACACTTAATTATAAAAGCAGCATAAAATACAGCATAAAAACATGAATAACAATAAAAATCAAAAATCAATTAGATAATGCCCAGGGCTAGCTGGCTGAATTGGTCCTACTTGGGCCAGCGAGGAGGCCGGGGAGAATTAGATATGGGATCCCAGAGCGGGTGATCTTCATAAAAGGGGAGGGGGAAGGAAGAGAAGGGAAATAAAAGATCAGGCTGAATTCAAATTAAAGGCCAGGTGGAATAGCTCTGTCTTACAGGCCCGACGGAAGGAGGTTAAATCCTGAAGGGCCCTAGTCTCATGGGACAGAGCATTCCACCAGGTCGGAGCCATCACTGAAAAGGCCCTGGCCCTGGTGGAGGAATGTACTGATAGTAAGCCATATTACATTAAAATGTTTGTTCATTAGGCAAAATAAATTAAAAAATTGTCCAGCAGCACCTTAGAGACCACACTTCTTCAGATACACTGAAACAGAAGTCATCAGACTCTCCCACTATATATATAAGAGTCTGGTGACTTCTGTTTCATTATATCTAAAGAAATGTGCATGCACATGAAAGCTTTTACCCAGAACAAACTTAGTTGGTCTCTAAGGTGCTGCTGGACATTTTTTTTAATTTGTTCATTAGGCAGGCAGCATGACTTCAGATGCACTATCTCGAAGGGCTGGATGGGTTAAATTTTAAAATAGACAATGAAAACAACATTTTAAAATAAATAAATGAAACAAAACTATCTTTCAAGTGAAGCTGAAATAAATTTGTTCCTGGGGTGGGGTGGGGGAATCCTTTGCGAATTTTGATAGCGAATATTATCCGAACACTCTGCAGGCACGCAAATATTCTCCAGTAATTTCAGATTATTTCAGAGACGACATGGCAGCCACCGGGTGATACTTTGTTGTCACAACTGCAGACAAAAAGGAATGATATGTACCAGCTGCTGCTGCTGCCAGGACATGGCAAAGTGATTTTCAGGGTCTGCTCTAGAGAATAAGGAGATCAGGCATTTGCCAGATTCCCAAGTCCAGTAAAATGTTCCGTGAGGAGCCTTGCTTGCTGATCTACAAAATATTGGGTGCTGGTACAGTGGTACCTCAGGTTACAGACGCTTCAGGTTACAGACTCCACTAACCCAGAAATAGTACCTTGGGTTAAAAATTTTGCTTCAGGATGAGAACAGAAATTGCACGGCGGCAGTGGGAGGCCCCATTAGCTAAAGTGGTACCTCAGGTTAACAACAGTTTCATGTTAAGAACGGACCTCCAGAACGAATTAAGTTCTTAACCCAAGGTACCACCATATTAGGGATGTCATAACTACTCAATTTCAGTGAGTCAGTTGAGACATGAGGCCTGTAAATCACACAAGACAGACTTACGCAATAGACCCCTTTTTCAGACGTGACAGGGGAATATTATTTGATGGGTCCAAGCAGTTTTTCGTTTGTCCCCTCACTCTCCCTAGGAAAACCAGCTGTTTTAATGCTGAATAGGAACAGATGTCAATCCTACAAAACCTGATTGACGTTTATTCTGATTCAGCAGTAAACAGAAGTTTTTTTCTGGGCGAAAACAGTGACACAAGTGGAAGTCTGGATGAGACCATCAGTTAGAAGTTGCTTTGATGTGGAGCAGATACAGAAACTAACAGTTGAAACGGCCCCCAAAATGCCCAGCCCACATTCACAACCAATAACCCTCACTAATTCATATCATTCCCCCCCCCCATCCACTATATTACCTGGGTGGGCTGAGTACTTGGTTCTGTATAAATTGAAGCAACAGTAGAAAAGAAAGGGAACAGCCCTCAGGTGTAGCAGGCAAACTTGTGCAAATTAAACTTGCCTTTGGGTTACATGAAGATGCACTTTTGCTGCAATTCCTTTGCACAGAATTTTTCAGTGCAAAAAAACAAGAGCCACTCTGGCCATGTTACACAGACCTGTTTACAAAGCATGCTTTCCTTTTCTGGAATGATGAATCTGGAAGAGATGCTTCTCCTTGCTTCTCATTTCACTTCGCATAACCAAAGACAAACATCATCAGTTTATATGTTAAAGGTGGCGGATGTTCTCAAAAGAGCGTATTGTGAATGAACAAAACCTGCCCAGTCTCAAGCACAATTTATACAGTCAAGGTTCTCCTTCACACACTCATTTTTCCATGATATACAAACATGCAGATATGAGCATTTTTGCAACGATTAAAGCGCATTTTGAACCATCAACACCTTTCCATTTTGCTACAGTCACCAAGGCTATATGAAGAAGGTGATGGATGTGTGTGAGGAACAAATTAATCCATATTTATCTGTACATGCATACTTGACTATGTCTCTCACACACATTAGATGACAAACACTGCATGAATCTTTTCACACTTTTGCAAATTGAAAGTATTTCTACGTCCTTTAGGATAGTCCAGGTCACACTCACTTTTCCTACAGCCCAGCAATACAGTCGTACCTCGGAAGTCAAATGGAATCCATTCCGGAAGTCTCTTTGACTTCAAAACCGTTCAGCTTCTGGGTCATGTGGCCAGCATGACTAAGCCACTTCTGGCGAACCAGAGCAGCACACGGAAACACTGCTTACCTTCCCGCCGGAGCGGTACCTATTTATCTACTTGCACTTTGATGTGCTTTCGAACTGCTACGTGGGCAGGAGCTGGGACCGAACAACTGGAGCTCACTCCATCGAGGGGATTTGAACCGCCAACCTTCTGATTGGCAAGCCCTAGGCTCTGTGGTTTAGACCACAGCACCACCCAAGTCCCCTCAGTGGGACTTAGTTCTGAGTGAAATGCTTAGGATTGCAGTGTAAGGTGACACAGTCATTACCCAGTTACCCAGGAGTAAGCTTCATTGAATACCACAGGACTTACTTCTGAGTAGACAGCTTAAGGCTCCACTGCCAATGACAGAATCAACACTCCCTGCATTTCCTAAGAAAAGGCTGGCTGCTGGAGCACTGCAATTAAAGGAAGCAGGTGATTTATCATCTTGCCCAACCCCCTGCAATGTAGGAATATGCACTGTTCCTTACGGGGATCGAACCTGCAACCTTGGCGTTATCAGCACCATGCTCTAACTAGCTGAGTTATCCTGCATCTTTCCCTCCATTGCAACATGCAGAATCAAGCGATCCTTTAGCACTTTTGTGCAGGGCTGCATTTGACAGTTAGTGAAGATGGAAAGTTGTGTGCTTATAGAAAAAACCTCAACATCCATCCCAAGGAGAAAAGTACAGTTGAAGTTTTTGACCATTGGCCAGGACCCTCAAAGACTCCAGTTCTTGTTTAAAGAGTGATCCACGTCGTATTATATTTTATTTTATGCTATGGCTAGATAAGGGTTCACACACACTCAAAAATGGCATGTGGGGAAAATCTGACTCCCCTCCCCTCAACATTGTTGCTACTGCTGCCATCCAAAATTCTAGCTAAAGTCCCCCCCCCATATTTTTTTTATTGATTTTCCAAATTTATCACAAAAATGACATAACAAAACACACAACCAAAAAAAACACATTACACTACAATAAACTAAACACAAAGAAAAATGGTTTCTTCAAATACCTAATTCTCATTACATTGATAACTGACTTCCTCAAATCCCCTCTAACTGAATTTCATTATGTCACCTGTATAACAGTTTTCCAAATTCATATTTCTAATAATATTAACTCCTTTCATTTACTAACCTCTTCTCTTTTATTAATATTTTAATCCTTAATATTTACTACCACATATTCTTATTCTACCCCTAAGCCTATTTATTATTTCCAAGAATTTTCTATTTATCTTATATCGCAATATTTAGCTAAATATTCTTTAAATTTCTTCCTATCCTCTTGTATCTCCTCTTCTTTCTGGTCACGGATTCTTCCAGTCAGGTCGGTCAGCTCCAAAAAGTCCAACATCTTCATCTGCCATTCTTCTATTGTTGGTATTTCTTGCGATTTCCAGTTTTTGGCTAATAAAAGTCTTGCCACTAGTGGCATACAAAAACAGTCTAACATCTTTTTTGGGCAATTCCAGTCCTAGTATTCCAAGTAGGCTTCTGGTTTTTTAATAAATGTATTTTTCAACATTTTTTTCAACTTATTATAAATCTTTTCCCAGAAGTCTTTCACCTTAGGACACGTCCACCACATATGATAAAAGTACCTTCTTTTTCTTAAGTGATTCCAGTCCTTTAAAGAAGCCCAGAAGTACCTTTCCCAAGCCAAGCAAGAGCAAAAGTCCACAGCTTCCCCCATCCTTTGCTCATTCTCTTTTTAGTGAGAGAGCAGTTGCTGTTTTCAACTTGTCAATATCTGTTTCCACGTTCTTTATTTCTATGTCCAAAGAATTGCAGTAATACCTAACTGCTGTTCCAGCCTATTCGGCGAGCATAGAAAAGCGTTACTGAAGTATTGCCTTTAATTTAAAATATCCTGTCTGCAGTTCTTGACTGTTGACCACAGCTAGGTAATTTGGGATGAATAACCTGCTAATTGTGCTCCAGAGTTGCTTCTTATTCCGGGGGTAGTTAGCAGCCTTAATTTCTGGTTTCCTCTTATTATTCCCCTGTGCCCCCCCCCTGCATAGTGAAATAGTGGCTTTTGTTGTAAAAAATGAAAAGAAAAAAGTAATGCAAGAAAACCAGTAATTAAAGGTTTCCCGACCTGTCTGAGAACAAAAATTGGGGCAATTTAGTGTTGTTGTTGTTGTTACAATTACTTTTTAAATAATCTTCTAAACCACCATTTCAAGGCAATTTGCCCATAAAAACAGTTAAAAATGCAAAAACAATAGACATTTGAAACAGGAATAAAGCCCTAACAAGTAGACACTTGTGATAAATTAGTATTAGTAGTATTAGTATTAGTATTAGTATTAGTATTAGTATTAGTATTAGTATTAGTATTAGTATTAGTATTAGTATTAGTAACTCGTCTTTTCCCTGACAGGACTCAAACAGAAACAACTAAAAACATACAAAAGGAAAAAAACAATTGAAGAGTCAAGTGTGGCTGGTTCTTGCTTCTCCTGCCATGGAAAGCTGTCGAGTGCGAGAGAGGAATAGCTGTCCGCTATCTCCATCCCCTGGTTCCTCCCCAAATATCATGTGATGTCATATGCCACGGGTGTGACATCACACACAATACCACACATCACATGTGTGACATCACAAACAACACTGAGCATTGTGGCATCATCCGGCCCTCTCCATCTTTGGCACAAGTTGGTGCCTCTGGCACATATTACAGAAGATCTTAGCGTTGCTGGGTAACATAGAGCTATTATATTAAGCGATCTGTGGTACCTCTGTTTTCAATCCCAGTCACAGCTAATTGCAGAACAACAGTGCCTCAGCAGTTGAAAGGGCTTGAGTGTGGAAGCAGCCCAAGGCAGGTTCAAATAAAAACACCATAGAAGTAATCTGTTTGGGATAATTAGTCATTACATTTTTATCCCACTCCTCAGCCAAGGAGTTCTCAATTGCTTATACTGCTCACCCAGCCAACTACCCTTTTTATCCTTCAACCAGCTCTCTGATGTAGGTTAGGCTGAGAATGAATGGCCCATTTTAGAGGGTGAAACTTAAATTTGGCCAATTTCTTCAGTGAGGGGGGTCTTAAAAATAAGTTTTTAGGTCTGAGGAATTCAAATCTGCTGTTAGTTTTGTGATTGGGAAGCATTTTGCTTGGTAAGTCTACGTCTGATGAAGAAGCACTGCTTTTGGAGAACCAAATAATTTTAATTTTGCCTTCTGAATATGTCAGCTAATGCTAAATAATAATAACAACAACAACAACAACAACAACAACATACATTATAATTGCAAGTACTTGGCCATTGTTTTTAATACAATTTTTCGCACATTTCACTTACCAAGCAAAGCTAAATTATATTAATCCAAATATATTTTGAATTCCCAAGTCATATTACAGTATTTTAGCACCCTTCATTTGGGGAATGTGAAAGTAGAAAAAAAAACCCCAGCAAGTCCTACTGGCCCAACATTACCTGGTTTGCTTCATAGTGGCATGGAGATTTGAACCCATGTTTTTCTAGCTTTATTTTGCTAAAGACTTTACTACCCTGGCTCTCCTGGTTAATATGACAACAAGAGGCCCAATGACAAGACAGAAATATCTCTGCAGCCGGATGGCTGATGCGATGGTCTTCTCAGAATCATGGAATTTTTGCAGAGTCCTTTGCAGAATTGCGAAAAGCTCTGGGGGAAGAAAAGCTCTGCGTTGAGAGCAACAGGCGTCAGAACAGAAGTGAAAACAAGGAAGAATGAATTTTTAATATGTCCCCCCCCCCTTTTGTCCGTGTATCGGAGAAGAGGATGAGACTGGACAGAGCTGGTCCCAAGGGGTGTGTTATAAGGCACTTCTCCAACTCGGGGGTAGCATATTTTGTTCGCATTAGCAAAACCAAGGGGCCTTTTCGCTGCCGCCCTCATTCCAGTGGGTTACTAAGGAACAAGATGAGAGAGGCCACATTGGCTGAAACTGGAGACAACAAACAGCCATTGTGGTTTCTGGTTCGAGCAATAAGCCAGGTTGCCATTGATGGCTGAATCAGTGGGGTGTGGAGGAAGAGACCTTGCTTGCACCTGGGGAAATGGCACGAGAGGAAGGCAAACGGCAGGTTACAGGAACGAGAAGGGAGAATAGCGAAACAATGAGATGCGGGGAACCAGATCCTCCGTAAATCTGGTCCGCCTAATTGGCTCTGTGCCATGTGACAACAGCTGAGAGAGCCTGGCCCTTTGGGCAGTTTAGCAAACAAAAGGCGAAGGATAAGGCAGAAGGAGAGGGGAGGAAATGTCCCATAGAGAACATTTCGGGTTGGGCTGGGGGGGGAGAGGGGGACAGTAATTGCACAAAGCTCCTTCCTTCCGACCTTTCAGCCATCACGGCAGCTTCACCTCAAGCATGGCTTTTCCCAGTGCATTTTTTCTTTAAAATATAAAAATAAAAATGTTGAGAGGTACTCTCATTTTGACTCAAGAAAACTGCCATTTCATCATTCAAATTGGGAAAAATAAAGACAGTAAATGGACAAAAGTACAAAGATTCACAAGGGATGTGGGTGGCACTGTGGGTTAAACCACAGAGCCTAGGACTTGCCGATCAGAAGTCCGGCGGTTCGAATCCCTGCGACGGGGTGAGCTCCCGTTGCTCGGTCTCTGCTCCTGCCAACGTAGCAGTTCGAAAGCACGTCAAAGTACAAGTAGATAAATAGGTACCGCTCCGGTGGGAAGGTAAACGGCATTTCCATGCGCTGCTCTGGTTCGCCAAAAGCGGCTTAGTCATGCTGGCCACATGACCCGGAAGCTGTACGCTGGCTCCCTCAGCCAGTAAAGCGAGATGAGCGCCGCAACCCCAGAATTGGCCATGACTGGACCTAATGGTCAGGGGTCCCTTTACCTTTTTACAAAGATTCACAAAATGTTTAGGGGTATCGGTCCCCCCAGAATAAAAGCACTCAATGTTCCCCTAACCCAATGGGAAATTCACAGCTCACATTTTGCCACAGAGCTGCTGTTAACCATTGCTGTTACTTCACATCTGGCTGGGGTAGAAAATTACCTGTCTCTTCAGGTCCCGCGCCCCAGCCTTCTCCTCTCCCTCCTGTTGCGAGTTGTGTACATGCTTTCCTTCCTTGCCGCCCTTGTCTTCTTCTCTTCTCCTCCGTCGTTTTCCACCTGCATCCTTCTCTCCCCCCCGCCCCCAATACACACAAGAGAGAGACACTTCTTTTCCTCCCTCCGCCTCATTTTCCTGTGTATATTTGCATGCTCTTTCAAGCACTCTCCTCTTCTGTCTTTTCCGTTCATATATATTTAGTATTTATTTACAAGCTTGGTTTTTTCCCCCCCTGGATGTGAAGCCAGGCATGTACAGAAATCCTTAAGATGCTATAAAGCTGCTGAGGTATAAAATGGAAAGTGCTTACCCTGCCTGTATAGAAATATCTCACTGCATGGCAATGGGAGCCACCAGTGCTGGGCACAGTAAATCTCGCAGAGTTTAGCCTGTTTGTTTACACCATGACGAGGAGGCTGGGGGAGAGAGAGAGAGAGAAAGAGAGATTCTGCTTCCCTGTCAAGCCCACTGAACATGTCGGCCCTTGCATTTGGCATCGCCTTCATTGCATGCACGGGGTCCTAACTAACAGTCAGGAGAACGCTCTTGCTCCATAGCCCGTTGCATGAGAAGGGGTGTGCGTTATCCAGGTAGCAACAGTGTTGGTTTCTCTCCTCACCCTCGAACAACTTTAAAACACTCAGGGCCCCCTTTTTTATTAAAGATTTTCTTGTTTTACAGAAGTATGTGTAATGCATAACTGTCAAGCATCCCTTATTTGGTGGGACAGTCCCTTATTCCAGCACCATGTCCCACTGCTGTCCCTTATTGATGATGTCTCTTAAATAAGCTACTGAAGGTAATGGGGCCCATTCTATGTCCAGCTTGCTTTGTCAACAACAAATTGTTGCTGTTTTTTTTGTGTTGAATATATGCTATATGGTAATTTATGGACCTAATAGGTATCTAAAGCCATTTGCACGCAACAAAATATGTAGTAGCAGTATCAGTCAATTTCCTTTATTCGACTGATAGTCAGAGATAAAACACAATACAGAATTATAAACTAAAACATCATAGGGGTACATAAATAAGGTAGGGCCACAGTACTAAACCTCTCACAGATAACCCACATCAAAGCATTCAGTTATACGTTTCCGACACTTGAGTGCCAGGAAAAGGAATTTAGCCACTGACAAAGTTGTTTTCCCAGAAGACTTATTTAGCAGATATGCTGTCTGCTTTCCTCTTTGTCGGGGACTGAGCTGGGGTAAGTATGGAGTTATAAGATACTGTATTTTATCAAAGTAATTGTTGATCCCTTATTTTGGCTGCTGATCCCTTATTTTCGAGGCTGCTGGTCCCTTATTTTCAAATCTGTAAGTTGACAGCTATGGTGTAATGTCTCTCATATTTTTTCCATGTAACATTTTTACAAATCAGTTTCATTTGTTGGGACATTAGGGGGTGGAGGGGGGGGGAGAAGGGTGGGGATGGGGTTGGGTGGCGATGTTTCTATTTTGCTTAATGTATGTAGGGTTTGGTGTCAGCGTTGCTCGTGCTAACCAGGCACTGGAGAGACCTGTCTGGAGTAAGCCTGGACCAATGGTACCAAATAGTATGGGAAACAGCCCTACTAGAAAAATTAACCAAGAATGTATTAGAAAAATTATATAGAAAGGTTTATTGTTTTGTGTACATTCAAATGTAAGATAAAACATACGCAAAGGGACTTGACAGGAAGTCAAAGTTGAAGAAAAGATTTTGGAAGATAAAAGGGGGAAAATATTTACTTTCATTATTATCTTTTTGTGTGCGGGTGTGGGTATGTGGGCGTCTGCACATATGTGTGTTGTATGTAATGTTTGGGAGGAAATAAGATGGTAAATAACAAATAACAAGCTAAATATCGATGTATGTAATTTTTATTTCTTGATTATGTTTGGTGGTAGTATGGCTGTATTGTTTTTTGTGGCATAGAATCATTCAATAAAAATTATTTTTAAAAAAAGAAAGAAAAATTAACCAATAAACTGAAAGTGACACAGGGACAAACAGAAGAAGACGCCTTTACCCCAGTATGGCTCCCCTTTATCACATACACAGCCCAACAAGACAAAGACAATAATCCACCAACAGCATACATATTAATATGGCTAACCTGATCCAAAACGCCCACCCACCCCACTCACACATGAAAACAAAGATCACCACAGCCAATCACAAACAAACAACCACACCCTAGGCCAACCCCAACCTCTCTCACCACCAAAGGGCCCCCTTTTTTATAGCCGGAACTAAGTTCTGGCACATCTCCTGTGGGTGTTATTGCCATTCTAAGTAGGGCTGCCATATCCCAGGATTTCCCTAGACATTATCGGGATTTCAAAGGCGGAATTGACGTCCGGGGGGATTTCCAAAAGTCGGCGCTTTGTCCTGGATTTTAGACACATCAAAAAAACAACAACAACAATGCATTGTTTTAGGGGGTTTCCTTTTAAAAAGCTCAACAATTTTTGGGGGTGTCCCAGTCTGAAATGTGCACTGCTAATTCTAAGAAAACAAGGGAGGTGTTCATGGTGAATTCTGGCACCTCTTTTTCTAGAAAAAGTGCACACAGTGCTTTTTTCTGGGGGGACGCAGGGGGACGCATACCCCTAAACATTTTGGGAATCTAAGTTTGGCCTCATTGAGGGGCGGTATTTCAAGATGAGCAGGAGAATGAGAGTACCGCTAAACACATATTTTTAAAGAAAAAAAGCACAGCATACATACACCCTTTTTTTAAGCAGGGCACAAAAACCTCACCCAAAGTTGTGGGCGAATTCTGGAAACATTCTAGGGCCGTCGAAGTTTCACCTCAACATCTGTATGTGTCGGAATGGAACAAAGCAACCTGCATCAAGTTCTAGGAATAGACAAATCTGTCCAGTTTTGTTTCTGCCATTTTCCCAATCTTAAATGCGCTTCTCCACATTTCCGCAGCTTATTTGTTTTTGAAATCATCATCACTTTTAATTTGTATACCATTTTTCTATCTTACAATACCCAAGGTGGTTTGCAAGCTGAGGAAGCAAAGAATGTACACGCTAAAACATAACTTTAAAATACGCAACCTACACCAATTAAAGTATCATCGAAGATTCATTAGAATAGTATAGAATAATATTAAATATTGGTGTATAAAAATAAAACAGAAATTCACTCTTTAGCCATTACAATAAACAATTTCTAAACTACAATCGATAAAACAATGGCAAGCCACAGCGCATAAAATAATATTTGTTTTTGAAATCCTCAAATGGAACTGCACTTCGGAACTCCTGGCCTGTTTACATCAGGCATGTCCCTTGGCTGTACTCTTTACAGCACCTGCTTAAAGCCTTTTTGTTTAGGCAAGCCTGGGAGAGGATAGCTCAGTTGGTAGAGCCTGAGACACTTAATCTCAGGGTGATGAGTTCAAGCCCCATGTTGGGCAAAAGATTGCTGCATTACATGGGGGTTTGACTAGATGATCCTTGTGGGGCCTTCCAACTCTACCTTTCAATAATAATAATAATAATAATAATAATAATAATATTTATTATTTATACCCCGCCCATCTGGCTGGGTTTCCCCAGCCACTCTGGGTGGCTTCCAACACAACACTAAAATACAATAACCTATTAAACATTAAAAGCTTCCCTAAACAGGGCTGCCTTCAGATGCCTTATAAAAGTCTGGTAGTTGTTGTTCCCTTTGACATCTGGTGGGAGGGCGTTCCCCAGGGTGGGTGCCACCACCGAGAAGGCCCTCTGCCTGGTTCCCTGTAACTTGACTTCTCGCAGTGAGGGAACCGCCAGAAGGCCCTCGGCGCTGGACCTCAGTGCCCAGGCAGAACGATGGGGGTGATGATGCTCCTTCAGGTCCTTTCTATGACTCACATTCTATGTAGATATTGATGTGCTTTGATCTCTCCTTAGCCTGCTGTTGATTTTGATCATCCTTTAAATGTCTTTAACTATTTGCAACTGATAATTTTAAATGTTTATTCTAAACAGCTTAGGGGTTGTTGTCTTGTTTCACAGTCAAGCGGCATGTAGCTTTTCTTAAAGAAATAAAATGAAAACCCATTTCACCGCAGATTTCTCCTAAGGAATGCCATTTTGACTAATATGTACATTTTTGCAAACTGTTCTCCCCAATGCATAGCGTTTTTGCGTGTTATTTTCCTGAATGGAAGCATCTTTGTGCATTTTCCTGTACTATATACATTTGGTACATGTTGGCTGGTTGGAGAAGCACTTTGCAAAATTCAGCACGAATTTTGAAGAATAGCTGTGTTTTGTTTGCATATTGGTTCACGAAGTGTGAGTTAGGTAGATTTACAAAGAAGTGCAAACAAAGCCCAACTTCTTCCTCATCCCCTATCTAGGTCTGACAGGAGCCCAGATTCCCATTCTAGGGAAGGAGAAATTTGCAAGGAGCAGCCAGTGCAATGGATCGTGGATGTCCCACCTGCTGCTCTCAGATCCCTGGACCTGCTGAGTGGCATTTCCCATCGGGTCCTTGGCTAACATAACCTGATTCCTAACACTCCCTCATGCCCATGGTGAGCTAAAAGTTCCAGGCTGGTCTAGAACCAGTAGCAGCTGGTGAGAGGGCATGGGTAGGGCACAGTTCCCCAGTTCCCAACACAGTTGGCCATTGGCGCTTGCTGAGAGGGAAGGGGCAAAGTTTGGGGCACCCAGTGTGGGGCAATGCACCCAGTGTGGAGCATTGTGGCAGGAGTATTAGATTGCATCCACCAGACACTACACTGGGCCAGACTCCCCACACCTTGCCTCTCCCCTCTCCTTCTCAGTAAGGTAAAGGACCCCTGGACAGTTAAGGCCAGTCAAAGGCGGCTATGGGGTTGGGACGCTCATCTCGCTTCAGGCTGAGGGAACTGGCATTTGTCCGCAGACAGCTTTCCGGGTCATGTGGCCAGCATGACTAAACCGCTTCTGGCACAACAGGACACTGTGATGGAAACCAGAGTGCATGGAAACATCGATTACCTTCCCGCCAGAGCGGTACCTATTTATCTACTTGCACTGGTGTGCTTTTGAACTGCTAGGTTGGCAGGAGCTGGGGCAGAGCAATGGGAGCTCACCCCCTTGCGGGGATTCGAACTGCTGATCTTCCAATCAGCAAGCCCAAGAGGCTCAGTGGTTTAGACCACAGCGCCACCCGTGTCCCTCTCAGTAAGCAGCAGCGACTCACTGGGAAAGCAATGGTGCCTTGCCTGCACCTCCTCACAGGCTGCTACTGCCTAGAGCTCATTCTGGGATAGGGAAGAAAGGATATGCTCAGATTCAGGAGAAGATTAGAGCAGTGGGGGGGTCTAGGGGAGCCCTGAGCATAGTGTCCTCTGGTGGGGACCTTCCTCCATTAGTGGGCCCCAATGGGCTTACCCGGCCACTCTGGGTGATGCTGGCAGCTGGGTCTAGCCACCCTTTCCATTTGTCACAATGCCCCAAAGCAACACTAGGTCGGAGTCATTGCGGTAAAGTAAAAAAATGGACAGAACCAGTTGCCTGGTGCTTCAGGGAACACTGGGCCTGAAAGAAATCTAAGGAGGACCCAAGGTGGGCACTCTTTGCGAAGGACCCTGTCAGGGTGCTGGGCACCTGAGACTGCCCAAGTTTGGATTTGATATCCCGCTTTATCACAAGGGACACGGGTGGCGCTGTGGGTAAAACCTCAGTGCCTAGGGCTTGCCGATTGCATGGTCGGTGGTTCGAATCCCCGCAGCAGGGTGAGCTCCCGTTGTTCGGTCCCAGCTCCTGGTCACCTAGCAGTTCGAAAGCACCCCTAAGTGCAAGTAGATAAATAGGTACCGCTTTATAGCGGGAAGGTAAACGGTGATTCTGTGTGCTGCGCTGGTGCCGGCTCGCCAGAGCAGCTTTGTCACGCTGGCCACGTGACCCGGAAGTGTCTGGCCACGTGACCCCGGCCTCTTAAGTGAGATGGGCACACAACCCTAGAGTCGGACACGACTGGCCCATACGAGCAGGGGTACCTTTACCTTTACCTTTATCACTACCCGAAGGAGTCTCAAAGCGGCTAACATTCTCCTTTCCCTTCCTCCCCCACAACAAACACTCTGTGAGATGAGTGGGGCTGAGAGACTTCAGAGAAGTGTGACTGGCCCAAGGTCACCCAGCAGCTGCATGTGGAGGAGCAGAGACGCGAACCTGGTTCACCAGATTATGAGTCCACTGCTCTTAACCACTACACCACACTGGCTCTCGGCGAAAATTGTCAGACGCTAGGCAGCTTCCTCTCTAACCAACCCCAGAAGGAGCTACTGCTGCCTCTACTGTGCTGCACATTGAATGGGGGTTCATTCTTTTTGGGAATGGGGTGGTAAGTGGGGGCCCTCCTGGTGGGCTTTGGTTCCCAGGCAGCTTCCCGAGCTGCCAATGTGTTAAGAGCATTCCTTGAGAGAGAAAGCGAACGCCAGATTTACCCGCCAATTTCCTGGTCAAATGAGCCCGTCTTCCTCCTGCTGGTTGTCTTAGCTTCCCCTTTAAGAGATTGGGAAGGTTGTCAAGAGGATGGGGAGGTCAGGGCCGCTCTGGCATTAGGAACCAGGCCTGAGACAGCTGCAGGGAAAGGGGATGGTGCACTTCTAAATGTCCTGTGCGCTCTACATATTGTGAAAAAAGCTGTTGCATTCATCAATGTCAGGCACAGAGTTTGAATAAATTTGAATGCACTCAAGCGTGCTCCCTGCAGCTTTCTATAATATCACTTTCCAGTTTGAATATTTCACTTACTTTTTTTTCAAATTTCTTTTTATCCACCTTTTCATCTCCTTTCTCTCTCCCTCCTCCCTCCCCACCATTTTCCCAGGACGCAGAAAGGGGCCTGCAGATGCGTTTGCCTCTCAGCGATGCCCATGTGTGCCAGCCAGATTGTGTTGCCGGGGTCTCTGCGCAGCGGACTTCTTCCTACCAGGCTGTGGGGAATTAAAGCCGTAGGAGATGAAGGCACTACCTGGCTCACAGAAAGAAAGGTGCAATGGGCCACCTTCACACGAGAGGCTTTAACCTTTCATTGGCTTGTGCAGTGCTGTGAATGTAGAACTGTAGAATGTGGCCCCCATCTCTCTTCTGCGTATTCTCCCTCACTGGGAAAGGTCGTATGTGGCATAGAAACATGAGAAACTCACATGTCGTGCAAGATAACTAAAGCATTCTGGGAAATGATCTACAATGAGCTGAAATGGCGAACCTGACTGGGAAAATTAGAACCCAGGAAGAGAAGAACTTTAAGAAGGAATGGAGGAATTTCATAATGTACTTAAGAGAACACTGCAAACAACTAAAAACCTTCGCAGGATTTGAGAAATGCTTGTGATGTACAAAAAGCTATGGGAAAACGGATTACTATTCTTTTAACAAATTAGAGAAAATAAGATAAGCAGATGAAAAGAAAGATTGGTAATGGTAACCATGGAAGGGCAGGGGGGAGGGGAATCAAAGGGATTCAGAGAAGCCTAAATGAGAAGGTGAATGATATGATTGAAATTAAATTTGTTATGTACAACTTAATAAAAATATATTTTTTTAAAAAAGAGAGGAACTCACATGTCACATTTTAATCCTATTTGTGAAAATGGTCTTAGCCATGAACTGCCCATTCCACTCGGTCGGGTCACTCTGATTTCCCATCCATCAGAAGTCCTCCCTTGAAACCCCCCACAAATAAGTGCAAATTATGCCACTGCCATGTATTTAGAACGACTATCTAATTCATGACACATATTGATGCATTCAGGCACACGGCCTTATTTTATGCCAGCAAATTTTGATCTCCAGCTGATCACGAACACCCCATGGCCTGAACTTTGGGCATTGCATTGCAATGGCCCCGGCTGAAAGTTGCGTGGCAAGGGGGGAGTGACACATGGGAAACATTTGTGCAGACCAAAGCCACAGGAAAACAAGGGTCACTAAGAGGCTTACCTACTTAGCAAGCCACAGGACTCCAAAGGGATGTAAGACGGCATCGTTTTCCCTTTCATTCTGCACTCATCACATGCAACACTGGAGTTCAACTTCCACTGCAGTTCAACTTCTACTGAAAACTACTGTATTTTGCCGTGTATAAGACGAGATATTTTTATTTAAAAATAATACTAAAAATTGGGAACTGGTGACTGGGAGCGGCCGCCAAGACCATATAACACCGGTCTTGAAAGACCTACACTGGCTCCCAGTACGTTTCCGAGCCCAATTCATAGTGTTGGTGCTGACCTTTAAAGCCCTAAATGGCCTCGGTCCAGTATACCCGAAGGAGCGTCTCCACCTCCATCGTTCAGCCCAGACACTGAGATCCAGCTCCGAGGGCCTTCTGGCAGTTCCCTCACTGAGAGAAGCCAAGTTACAGGGAACCAGGTAGAGGGCCTTCTCGGTGGTGGCACCCGCCCTGTGGAACGCCCTCGCACCAGATGTCAAAGAGAAAAATAACTACCAAACTTTTAGAAGACATCTGAAGGCAGCCCTGTTTAGGGAAGTTTTTAATGTTTAATAGGTTATTGTATTTTAGTGTTTTGTTGGAAGCCGCCCAGAGTGGCTGGGGAAACCCAGCCAGATGGGTGGGGAATAAATAAATAAATTATTATTATTATTATTATTATTATTATTATTATTATTATTATTATTATTATACACAGATAGTGGAGAGTTGGCTTGGGCAATCGGTGGCTGCCGCAACTAGGAGATTGTCAGCGGCATTTTTGCGGGTTATTGGTGGGTACGTCAAGGTCTATTGACGCTATTGGCTGCTGCTATTGGCTGCTGCTATTGGCTGCTGCGGCAATTGGGCGGGCAATTGGCACTTGCTTTCAGTGAGTGTGCAGGCTATTGATGGCTTTGTTGATGTGTGAGCGATTGGCTGTGGCGGTCCTGTGGGTGAGCGATTTTCAGCAACTTCCCCCCCCCCCAAAAAAGCTCAACAAGTCTGGGCAATCCCCCCCCCCCCGACAAAAAGCTGTGGGTAATCTCCCCCCAATTTTCTCAATTTTTAGTCCCAAAAAAGAGGGGGCATGTTAAACACGGGTGTGTGTTATACATGGGAAAATATGGTATGTTGTTTGTCTTGCTGCATGCAGTTGTGAAATTGCGTAACATGTCAATTACATAATTATGCAAGTTACATTGTCATGATTCCGCCCCACACATTTCAGTGGGGGGGGGGGGATGCAGTGCAAAGTAGGGTGGGAAATAGGATGCAAAAACCGGATGCAAAATATTGTTCATGGATTGAAAGTTTCAGTCCCAGACATGGGACAAATAAGCAAACACTGGCAATTTCTGTTTTTGTTGGAATTTCCCAACAACCCCAGCTCAAGCCCAGGGAGCAGGGAAATTTCATTTTGTATTTTGATGCAAAAGTCCTTGATTCACACTTCACTAAAGAGTATGTGACCCAAAACACAAAATTCGCCCTTCTCCGAAATTTGCTACGCAAATGAAAAAAAATGTGTATACTAAAGGGAAGTGTGCATGAAAGAACGTGAAAATAATATGCAAAAATGGGTTACGTGAAGGAAAAATGTGTGCAGAAATGTGTATATCAGGATAAATGCACACTAAAATGCTGACAAATTCTTGCAATGGCTTATTATTATTATTATTATTATTATTATTATTATTATTATTATTATTCGAAACTGATGTGGAAATGCAGAGAGCCGAACTGAAGTCTGAAAAATGAGGAAACTGAAATAACTCAACATTTAAAATTTAGCCATCGCTACTGGAGAGAGAAGGGACGCAGGTGGCGCTGTGGGTTAAACCATAGAGCCTAGGACTTGCTGATCAGAAGGTTGGTGGTTCAAATCCCTGCGACGGGGTGAGCTCCCGTTGCTCGGTCCCTGCTCCTGTCAACCTAGCAGTTCGAAAGCACGTCAAAGTGCAAGTAGATAAATAGGTACCACTCCGGCAGGAAGGTAAACGGCGTTTCCGTGCGCTACTCTGGTTCGCCAAAAGTGGCTTAGTCATGCTGGCCACATGACCCGGAAGCTGTACGCCGGCTCCCTCGGTCAATAAAGTGAGATGAGCGCCGCAATCCCAGTGTCGGCCACGACTGGACCTAATGGTCAGGGGTCCCTTTACCTTTACCTTTACTGGAGAGAGAGTTGAATTGGATTTAGCAGATGATAGGGGGAAGTCATTGTTCTTAACCGCAACTTCAGATTGACAGACAACAAAAACAACAAAAGCCACCCTGGTACTATTCTGGCTGAGTGGGACGTATCAGACACCCATATGATGTTCCTGGAATTTTGTTTCGCAGCGTGTATTAACAGAATGTATTGGAAAGGGATCAGAGAGTGGTAACATGTCACAGAGAAGTTATAGATGCTGCAGCTTGGACTGAACATTTCTTTCTCTCCCTGATTGTGAAAACTCTCCGATGGTGTGCATCTCTCCCTTGCTTTCCCTCTCTCTGTTTTTGATTTATATCCCATTACTTTGCCTGTTTGTGCCTTGCAGACATGAATTTTCCCCCTGACATCCTCTACACCGCTGCCGCCACATCAAAACGTTTGATAAAATAATAGCGGCGAGGAGGTTTGTATGGCTGTCTTTATATTTTCAGGGGATATAGACATCAATTAAAAACACTTCACAAGATCTGATCCATCGTTATTAACAGCATTAATACTGCCACACCCCTCATATTAAGTGCTGTTTGCTGGGCAATGCAAGAATTGTTGGTCTCGCTGTCCACGTGAGGCTCGTATAGAAGCTACCAGAGGAACATGATTAAAAGGAAAAAGGGGTGTCTGGAAAAAACATAGGGGGCCCATGTAGGTGACGCTTGTTCACTCCGCAACAAATAAGTTTATACCGGAAGCCTCTGAGGCAAGAAAATGACTACAATCACACCATTGACAACTGGGGAGCCAGTTTCATAGTGTATACATGGCTGGCAATGTGCTTTCTGCCTTCGAGTTTCATAGCCTCATTTTAGCAACAGCTGAAAAAAGAAACATCCCATACATTCAATGTCTCGTGAATGTTACAAAATTCAGATCAGGGCTTTCAAAATGCAGAAAAATAAACGGGAGTGACTCCATATTGAACAAAATCTGATGTTAAAGACTCTTGGTGCACTTCCCAAATTTAACACATCCGCATTCTTCACGGGCAACGCTCTAATTATTTTTTCTAAAACGTTTCCAAATATCTCGAATTCGGAAATCCAAATGTTCCAGGTGTGAATTTTGGATTTGAGAAGCAAACGTTACAAAGCACAAATTTTGCATTGGACTGAAAACGCCTGCCCTCATCCTAAATTTATTTCAGCTCCAGTTCACAGCTAGGTTGATCCGAATGTGGCTGCTCTGTGCAAATGTTCAGAACTGCAGTCAAGTTACTCTTGCAGCTCAAACTGGTATTTTTGTTTGTTTTCACAGTCTGTTCTCCTGGTACAATTGTACATGTGTAGAGCCTGTTCTCATGTTTCATCCACAACATCAAGCGTGGGTCCAATGAAATTCATATTGGGGGGGGGGGGGAAGGATGTGTTTCCTGGAGCATGAGAAGAAGACTATAGACTCTCCCACTCCAAACCTGAAGAAACCTCAACATTTGTGTGTTGCACAAGCTGTATGTAACTGTGTAGAAGCTGCACTGTGGTGTGGACAGTCATATGTTGAATCTGCCTGGAAGATAGCCTGGTTCGTATACTCCCACAATGCTATATGTTGATAGAAAGCACACACACCCATATATTCTCTGCCATGGCATCCAAGCTTCTACCTTGGCAGGTGGTAAGTTCTTGGCATTAGGCTAATCTATCTCCTTTACCATTTCGCCAGATGTCCTCTTTTTCATGGTGTGTAAAATGAGAGTCGTCATAGAGGTCCATGGTTTAAACAAGAAGTCGGCAAAAGTGTCCTCATTTTTGTTGGCTATTTGCAGTTTAGTAGCGCTGCAGAGAGCTTGCTGGGGAGACCATGCATAACAAGGAACTAAAAAATAACTTTAACAAGGTTTTAATAACAAAACAAAAACTCCTTTTACACTAAAGATAACAACAACAAACATGACCCAACCACCAACCCATCCCCCAGGGTAATGGGAGAGCTAGGTGCTGCTCCTCCTGTGCCCAAATGCTGCCACAGCTTAATTAACACAACCTAGCAGCACCTGCTATGTTTCACAGCTGCAAGACTGGGTCTTGTTATTTGCCCTGGCCCTTAAAGACATACACAACTTGTGAAACAATAACGAACCTTCACATTTTACAGTGACCATTCAATATTTTTTGCTCTTCAAAATATGGCAACCCTAAAATGTTGAGCTCAAATTCTGCCCTTTCCTTCTTGCCTAAAACCTTTCTCACACAGCACTAGGGATATTTTTCATGATAGCTTTCTAAACAACAAATTCTGAAAATCAAAGCAAGCTTTACAGAGGTTCAGACATTACATTACATCAAATCAGAGCAAGAGTCCAGTTAGTTATCACAGACAAGATAACTCGGAAGATTTCAGTGGCAATAAGATTGCGCTGCCAAGAAACAAGAATCTCCTTCTAGAGCACATTAGATACCACAAACAAGCAGAACTCGTTTTATTCACAATTTGAGTTCAGTGTGTAAAATTCTCCTCTACTTCTTCCCACTGTCTTCCTGGCTCGAGCTCCCACAGCCTTTAGAGCACCCTCACTTTCCAAGCAAAAAATTTACCTGGCAATGCTGAACCTGCCCTTTGCTGAAGACGATCAGTGGTTTGTGATGAAGTCGTGTCTTTGGTGAGCATAGATGAACAGCTAGCTATTCGTTAAGACACACCCACAAGATTAAGAAACACAGTTTGAGGTGCCAGTGAGGGAGAGAGAAATCTGGGTTTAGCAATGGGCTGGAATAAGGGATTCCAAGCATATCCTGTTTTATTGTTTACTATTTAATAAATTTATATACTGCCTTTCAGCTGAAGAGCTCAGGGCAGTTTAAAGTAAAAAACCACAAAATTTGAAGAAGAAGAGGAAGAAGAAGAGGAGGAGAAGAAGAAGAAGGAGAGTTTGGATTTGATATCCCGCTTTATCACTACCCGAAGAAGTCTCAAAGTGGCTAACATTCTCCTTTCCCTTCCTCCCCCACAACAAACACTCTGTGAGGTGAGTGAGGCTGGGAGACTTCAAAGAAGTGTGACTAGCCCAAAGTCACCCAGCAGCTGCATGTGGAGGAGCGGAGACGTGAACCCGGTTCACCAGATTTCGAGTCTACTGCTCTTAACCATTACAGAAGAAGAAGAAGAAGAAGAAGAAGAAGAAGAAGAAGAGGAGGAGGAGGAGGAGGAGGAGGAGGAGGAGGAGGAGGAAGAAGAAGAAGAAGAAGAAGAAGAAGAAGAAGAAGAAGAAGAAGAAGAAGAAGAAGAAGAAGACTGGAAACTAAGCTTTATGAAGAATGGTTAAAGGAGCTGGGTATGTTTAGCCTGGAAAAGAGAAGACTGAGAGGAGATATGATAGCCATCTTCAAATATCCAAAGGACTGTCACATGGAAGATGGAGCAAGCTTCTTTTCTCCTGTTCCAGAGGGTAGGACTTGAACCAATCGCTTTAAGTTACAAGAAAGGATATTCCCAGTAAACATCAGTAAGACATTAAGAGCTGCTGGGCAGTGGAACAGTCTCCTCGTGAGGTTGTAGACTTTCCTTCCTTGCAGGTTTTTAAGCAAAGGTTGGATGGCCATCCACCATGGATGGTTTAGCTGAGATTCCTGCATTGCAGGGGGTTGGACTAGATAACCATTGAGCTCCCTTCCAATTCTATCAGGAGGAGGAGGAGGAGGAGGAGGAGGAGGAGGAGGAGGAGGAGAAGAAGAAGAAGAAGAAGAAGAAGAAGAAGAAGAAGAAGAAGACGACAGTTTGCACAATCTGCCTGAGTGCTTGGCCAAGTCTATGATGCTGATATTTTCAGTAAACAAATACCACAAAAATGCCCAGTGAGGCAGCCATCTCTTTGTCCCCAAGCAGGCCTCTGGAAAGAATTCTGCAGCATAACATAGCATTTTTGCCTTGGGACGTGGTGTCTCCAGTTATAAAGGGAATGTCAATGGGCTTCTGAGGGCAGATGAGTCACTGTCTGAAGGCTCCTTTCAGTTTGAGATCAACTATCACGTATTGTATGTATATTATATCTACATGACATCATAAATATCATACTGGACGGGCCTCTTCATCACTCTTGTTTCTTGCCATCATCCCCCAACGACTAGGCAAACCTGGCTGTCCGTGGGTTTTGCTGCCACAGAATGTACAACCCCCCACTGCCGTTGCTCAAATCACCTCTCTAAAGGAAATGAAATGCATGAGATTTAAGAATATGACTTTCTCAGTAATAGCTCCGAGGCTCTGGAATTCTCTTCCTGTCCCAATACGCCAGAGTTTATATTTGCTGAGGTTTATAAATCTGTACATTTCGGCTCATTTACACCTCAAATGTTATTATTAAAAAAACACCAAATCGCACCCACTTCTTAAATCGGCAGTAGAATCGCTCTCTCACTGTAGCCCAAACCCTGGGCAAAAAAAGAAGCACCTGTACCAGAGTGACCCCTTTTGACCTCCCCGTCAGGATTCCCCACCACCTCTGACAGGCCTCCCCTCCAAAAAGCAACGTCTGCCTTAGAAGAGTCTGCCAAAACATCTGGATATAGCTAAGTCCCTCAAAGGGATGAGGTTTGCTTCTTGACTCAATGCCAGTTCCTGGCTCCCTAACTCAGCTCCAAGCACCCCAAAAGGTCAGCTGTGCCCACGCCTCCCCTGGCACTGATTTTCCTGCTACCGCTCCTGCCTGCTGTCTAATATTTAGTGGTAATAAATCAGGAATTCCACGCAGCAGACATTCATCAAAAAGCCACTTGTCTTCGGTGGCACAGAAATCAAGAAATTCAAAAGGGGGGACATTTTCTTGGAGGGTGGGCATGTTTCAGTCTGAATATCCTCATTCGGATGTTTGGCTCTCTTTCCTTAGATTCCCCCCTTCATTAAATGGAGCCTATCTCCCCCCAAACATTTCTCCTATATGTTCGAAGCAAAACATAAACCACTGTTTTCCCCCTTCTCCTCAGCTGCAGTTTCATTCAGGTTTGAGGGGGAAGTTGGTACATTTGGTCTGTGTCCCACTTACGCACTCTGATTTTTAAGCACTAAGGTGGCTTTTTGTTGTTGTTGTCGTTGTTGTCGTTGTTGCCTGGGGGAGTTTTGAGGGAGCATGTGTCTCTCAGGCACATGGCAGCCCTGACTGGGTAACGGTGCAGAACATAAAGTGTTGTCTATTAGGTAGAGAGACTGGTTAATACAAAGAGTTGTTGGTAATAACAATGTCCTTTCAGCGTTGACAGAGATAAAGCACCTGCATGTGGTGTCTACCACTGCGTGCAGCGACTGATGGTCGCAGGGAAGCATTGGAGAGCATTTGAATTTCACATCCAGGGAGAGTCGGCCTATCATTAAAAAACCCTAATTTCAGTGTCAGGTGGAGTTCCAGGTAATCGATCATGGTGTCAGCAGACACAGCCTCTTCCTAGCTGCCTCTCCTCCAAGTCAGCCTTGGGGTTTCCAATTAAACTTATGGCACAAATCTGGAAGGAAGGCGAAGAGAAGCCGGCCGGAGAGATGTGGAACTGGAAGCATTCCGCACCGGGACTGGGAAGGTGGAAAGGCAGGTAGGCAAGCGACACAGGTATGGGCCGCACAAGGTGCTACGAAAACCCACAACCTGGTAGAAAGAAAAGTACAGCGAAAGGGAGCGGTGTTTGATAGGTGGAAGCGAACGATTCTTGTGCCCCGATTTTGCCATTCACCACCACACCCCAATGATCTTCTTATGGTTTGGCTCATATGCTGCTTGAAGCAGACTGCCACAGAATTCAATGGGATTACTCAAGAGGAGGGTTTAAACACACCTGGCAATTTCAGCATCTTGTTTTTCCAACCTTCAGTATAGTTCATTTCCAAGTCAGTTTGCGATTTGTTAGTTTGCTTACAAAAATGTTCTCACAAAAAATAGAACAGCATTGCAGGACCCGTTTCTTATAATATACACATATTTCAATGGCGGATTTATGTATAAGCTAAACAAGCTACAGCTTAGGGCTCCACTCTCTTGGGGCCCCCCAAAAAATTAAAGGAAAAGAACCTGAATGTACATTTCCAAAATATAAGATAAAAACAAATAAAATAAAACCTACATACAGCAACAGTGTTTTGTGTTGTGTAGGCTCCTGTGATGTAAATAATGGGCCCCGCCTGCTAGCCTGCTCCCTAAAATATCACTGGTTTGCTCATTTCTATATATAGGGTGCCTACATTCTGCATGTGCAAATGGCTTTAGATACCTATTAGGTCCATAAATTACCATATAGCATATATTCAACACAAAAACCAGCGATAGTTTGTTGTTGACAAAGGACAGCTGGACATATAAAGGGCCCCATTACTTTAGGGCCTCATCAAACCTAAATCCGGCCCTGACATATTTGTATGCAATTTTCTCTAACATACACATTTTGCAAGCAATTTCCCCTAATATAATTTTATATGTTATATTCGCTAATGCACGCATCTTTATACAAATTTATGTACGCATTATTTGGGTGGAGAACTGCATCACAAAATCCCGGGAAGTGTGACTTTCTTGGGATTGTAGGGATACTGTTTTGGAAAATGTGGAAAATTAGTTTGGTTCACAATCTTAGAATCTGAACTGACCACATCCCCACCCCCATTCCTTCTCAGTCCCTACATCGTACCTAATCAGCTATCTCAGAGTCTCTGACGGTGATGTCAGACAAGGTTTTTTTTCTTGAAATCAGGGGGAATATAGCAAATTCCCGCAAGTCCATTGACAGAAGGAACGTTGCAATTGTCTGATGCTTTTAGTTGCACTCCTACACCCATTTACTTGGAGGCAAGTCTTCCTGAAATCATTGGGATGCCTATCTCAGTAGACACAGGCCCCAAGTATCTGACAGATCATCTCCTTCCTTGGAGACCCATGTGGGTGCTAAGATCAGCAAAGGGAGCCCTCTTGGTGGTCCTGTGTTACGGACAGCTGAGCTAGAGCAGAGCCTTGTGGTGCAGTGCCTCAGAATTCCACCAGAGGGCTGGAGACTCTCTGTGATTGGCTACCAAGACAGCTAGTCAGAGGGGGTGGAGCCAGAACTTTGGGAGGGGATATAAAAGGAGCCATTTCTGAGAGAGCGTTCATATGGTTTGGGGAGGGAGAGCTGGTGAACTGGTTCTGGTCTGCGTGTGTAACATCCACTCTGAGGAAGATATTTGGAGCTGGAGAAAGGAGTCTCTGAGCTTAGATAGAAAGGCGGTGTGGGAGGCTGAGTTTGAGGGTAGGACTAGAACCAGTGCCTTCAATCTACAGGAAAGGAGATTCCGACTAAATATTCTCATCCACTTGGAGTGCGCTTCTCTTTTAGGGAAAACTTTGTGCAGGCAGAAATGGGTATAATTTGCTACAAAATATGAGCCTTACAAAAAAATTGACATCATCAAGTTGCTTAGCAAGCACTTCCCAGAACAATTCATGGATTGTTGCATTTTAGTCTGTTTCCTAATCTTAATTCTGAATTAATAAACCCTTATTTGCAGGGTTTTCTGAACTGTGTTTTCTCAAGTTCTCTTTAATTCAAGAAGATAGCTCCTCGCACCTCCCCAAGTGTAACTAAAACAAGCAAAAGACAGCTGTCTCAACTTTGGAAGACTATTTCAAGGCAAGCTAAACCAAAGGTGTGGGGGGGGGGAGAGAAGAGGAAGACCGTGTAGATCCAGAGCAGATTTATGGTTGAGAGGAGCCCAAAGAGAGCCCAAAGACCATGAAATTTAGGCTGTTGCCCTGTTGCCCCCAGCAATATCAATCAACAAAAGTGTGAGTTTTTTGGGGAAGGGCAGGAAAACAACTGCCCACACAGCTTCTCAAGTTGCACTGATTAGGAAGGAACGGGTGAGGGGTTAACATGGCTCCACATCAGTCAGGAGGTGGCCCAAATGCAATTGTTCCTTGACTGACAACAGTCTGCATCTGTGAAGACTACCCAGCTCACGGCTTTTGATCTACTTCTGCCTCCAGATATTGCCTGGACAGTGAAACGTAGGACGCGATGGCCACAAACTCCACCTGTATTTCAACTTTTGGTGTGCCACTTTGAAAGCCTTTATGGAAAAAAGTGACATAAAATGGAAGTTCATTTCTTTAAATATTTAAAACTTGCACATTCATCGAGTGTATCAAGGCAGCTGACGGCATATGGAATTTAATAAAAACCAACCCATAAACACCTACAAAACGTCCCTGGAAAAACATCAACAAAACATCAGTAGATGCCGGCTGGTTAGAATGATAAATTCATATTGTGAAGGTCTGTCTGTATGGTACACTTTTCAGAAGCAGTCTGAAAAGAAGGCAGGGGTGGTTTCTGCTGAACTTCTATTTGCAAGGAGTTCCACAGGGCAGAGCCTGACATGCTAAAGCCTCGGTCTCTAGTGAAGGCCAACTGAACTCAACGGGTGTGGGGAACCAACAGTATATGGAATCAGGTCCTTGGGGTACTTTGGGCCAAGGTTGTTATGTCTGTGAATTAATTGAATTTCACATTATTGCCAAGACCAGCATAAACAGTCCAAGCTAATGCAGTTCCCTGAGATCAGCAAAGCCATTGTCTCTGTTGTTTCCAGTTATTTCCAGTTTTCTCTGATGAAGATGGGTTGAACAGCTACTGCCGCCTTCTTCTTCTTCTTCTTCTTCTTCTTCTTCTTCTTCTTCTTCTTCTTCTTCTTCTTCTTATCATAGAGTTGGAAGAGACCACAAGGGCCATCGAGTCCAACCCCCTGCCAAGCAGGAAACACTATCAGAGCACTCCTGACATATGGTTGTCAAGCCTCTGCTTAAAGACCTCCAAAGAAGGAGACTCCACCACACTCCTTGGCAGCAAATTCCACTGTTGAACAGCTCTTACTGTCAGGAAGTTCTTCCTAATGTTTAGGTGGAATCTTCTTTCTTGTAGTTTGGATCCATTACTCCATGTCCGCTTCTCTGGAGCAGCAGAAAACAACCTTTCTCCCTCCTTTATATGACATCCGTTTATATATTTGAACATGGCTATATCATATCACCCCTTAACCTCCTCTTCTCCAGGCTAAACATGCCCAGCTCCCTTAGCCATTCCTCATAAAGCTTCTTCTCCTCTTCTTCTTCTTCTTCTTCTTCTTCTTCTTCTTCTTCTTCTTCTGTGATCACTCATAGCCGAGTAAGATTGTCTTCCATAAACACAGTTTTAACAAGTCCGTAAGTGACTGTGGAGGCCAATTCTGGACCCACACATCCTTCCACAGTGGGGACACTGGTTTCTGGGCGGGAGTTGATCATGGTGTGGATTTGCCAAGTGTGCCTTCCTCTTAGCATATTTCTCCCTTGCGTCCTGAGTTTGAGTGTCTTCAAAGCCCATGACACCTTTGGTAAAGGCTGTTTTCCAACTGGAGCACTCACAGGCCAGTGTTTCCCAGTTGTTGGTGCTTATACTACATTTTTTAAAAAATTGCCTTCTAGGTAGTGAGTGGCTTTGCTTCTGAGCTGTTCCTGCTCACATGAGGAATATCCCAGCCTGTCCTCCCACCCCAAGAGACAAGATGCTCTGCTTGCCTGCAGGAGTTACTGATGTGCTGCACACTTTGATGACCCCTTTCTCTCCATTCACAACATGTGGCCATTTCAGTGAGCTGGACCGGTCTCTTTCGGGAGCTCTGAAAGTCAAAGGATGTTCCCCCAGCCTGGTGCCTTCATGACCGTTCCAGAACATAGTGATACTTGGTCCTTCTGTAATTCAAGTTTCCCACCTCAGATGTCGGGCAAGAGAACCAGTGGGGCAAAAGAGATTGCTACTCTGTAGAATGCGAACTGCTCTGGTGATGAGTCAAGGCAATCCAGATGGAATCTCCTTCTTACGGGCAAATAATGGCCTTCACATTGGTTAAGAAGATGCTCGATTCCTATGCGTGCTTATCCTTTGGTCAGTAAAACCCCACCACTGTTTCTGGGTCATCTTAACGCTGCCTCAGGACAGTGAGTTTTCTTGCAACTCCTTCAAAACCGTACCCTCCAACATTTCTCCAGTGAAAATAGAGATGTCCAATTCCATTTTGATAATTTTACTATTTATACCCCATACATCTGACTGCATTGCTGCAGCCACTCTGGGCAGCTTCCAACATACATAAAAACATACTAAAACATTGAACTTTTTTTTAAAAAAAATACTTCCATATACAGGATTGCCTTCAGACGGCTCAGGGGCCGGATAACTCCATACCCTCCAACATTTCTCCAATGAAAATAGGAACATCCTAAGGGAAAGCGGGACATTCTGGGATCAAATCAGAAACTGGGATGGCTTCTCTAAATCAGGGGTGTTCCTGGAAAACAAGGGACACTTGGAGGGTCTGCAAAATTGCAGTGTGTACAACAAGTTTGCTCTACTAGGGTTGCCATATTTCAAAAGGTGAAAATCTGGATACAGAAGTTTTTTTCATTTTGCCCAAAGTTGTTGAGCTTTTCATGCAAAATCTCAAGGGAAAAAAGAGAGGTTTTGGTCTATTTTTAATGAAATTTACGGAAATCTACACTATCAACGGGATGCGGGTGGCGCTGTGGGTTAAACCACAGAGCCTAGGACTTGCCGATCAGAAGGTCGGTGGTTCGAATCCCTGTGCCGGGGTGAGCTCCCATTGCTCGGTCCCTGCTCCTGCCAACCTAGCAGTTCGAAAGCATGTCAAAGTGCAAGTAGATAAACAGGGACCACTCCGGCGGGAAGGTAAACGGTGTTTCTGTGTGCTGCTCTGGTTCGTCAGAAGCAGCTTAGTCATGCTGGTCACATGAACCGGAAGCTGCTCCCTCGGCCAGTAAAGCGAGATGAGCGCCGCAACCCCAGAGTCAGCCACGACTGGACCTAATGGTCTGGGGTCCCTTTACCCTTTACCTTTACACTTTCAACATGGGCAAGTCATACGTCCGGATTTACCAGGACATTTCAGTGATGTCCAACCAGATGCTGTTTACGAGGGCTGAATACCGGCTATGTCTGGAAAATTCTGGGCCTATGGCAACCCTAGCCTCCACGATACTTCATTTCCTTTTCTTAATGCACGTTCAGTGCCTCCAGCATCTGTCTGATGTATCTTGCAACTAGATGCACGTGGTAAACATAAACTGCAATATCACAACCACCTCAGAGGGTATGTTGTTTTCATTATTCCTGTTTTACTGATGGGGAACTGAGGCCGCAACGCTTTCCATCTGAGCAAACACAAAGGATCTGAATTGCAGATGTCCTAACCAGTGGCAGCAGGCTTGAATCGGAGATGATGGTATGGAGAGATATAATAGGAAGGGGAGGGGCCAAGGACACTGCTCACCGCAGCTCCCCTTCCTCTGAATCAGACTTTCTTTGACGTACTTCCTGGAAGATCCTGTTCAAGCAAATGAACCAAGCCTCAAACTGCACATCAAGGCCAAAAACCTACAGGGTCGCTAGTCTGAAAGTGCCAATATTTCCACCTCAATGTGTCAGTTTCTGATAGAAAACCTATGATTTTTGAACCCATTTGCCTCGCCCAGCAGGCTGCCTCTCTAAATCAGGTACATTTATTACATTTTCATGGGTCGTAAGATGTTGGAATGTGTAGTCAAAAACAGGTCTCGATATATGTGATCGCTGTGTCCTCCGACCTCGATATGAACTAAGGTGAGATTACAGACCCTCCTAGTGTCCCTATTTTCCGGGGACAGTCCCAGATTTACAGAAGCTCTCCTGGTTTATGATTTGATCCCAGAATGTCCCACTTTTCCTTAGGACATCCCTATTTTCATCAGAGAAATGTTGGAGGGCATGGAGTTATATGACCCCCGAGCCAAGGACATAACCTTTAGAAGGCATCTAAACGCAGCCCTGTTCAATGGAACCTCTACTTACAGACGTAATCAGTTCCGGAGGTCAGTCTGTAAGTCGATTCGGGTCGCTGGTAGAAGAACCATTGTGTGCATGTGCAGATGGCGGCAGCCGCTTCTGCACGTGTGCGAATGGCGGAAAACCCGGTATTTACTTCTGGGTTTGCCGCAGTCGCAACTTCGCAACTTGGGTCAGGCGGTCGTAAGTAGAGGTTCTACTGTATAGGAAACTTTTTCAACGAACACTTCAATCTCCCAGGACATTCTATACAAGATCTCAAAGTAGCTGTTTTACTACAAAGGAATTTCAGAAATAGACTGGAAAGAGAAGCTGCTGAATTACAACTTATCACCAAACTTAAAACCATGGAGAAACCTGGTCTGAACAAAGACCTTGGATTCTTATCTCATTATACATGACAAAGCCATTTTTCACCTTCTCACCCCTTGCTTTTTCCTGTAAGACCTATTGCAGTCGTTAAGAGTTGTCAACAGGCTCATCACAGCTATCTGCCAATCACCCATTCCCACCACCCTTCTGAGTAATACCCCTCCCCACCTTCTCACTATATAGAAGGGTCTGGAAACTTCTGTTTCAGTGTATCTGAAGAAGTGTGCATGCACACGAAAGCTCATACCAAGAACTGACTTAGTTGGTCTTTAAGGTGCTACTGGAAGGAATTTGTTTTGTTTTGATGTTTTATTGTTATTATTTTATATGTTGGAAACTGTCCAGAGTGACTGGGGCAATTCAGTCAGATGTTTGGGGTATAAATAATCAAATTATTGTTATTATTATTATTATGGAATAGAACGTCCCTATTTTCACCAGATAAATGTTGGAGGGTATGATAGGGTGGGACTTTTCCTCATGAGAAGTCAATGTGTGTCACCCACCATTTTCAAATATGCTGTTTGGATTGACCTCTCTTAGGGTAGATCTACACAAAGAGAGAAAAACCGCTGTAAATTAGCCATTAATTAAATTATAACCAAAGGGGGGGGGGAAACGCTATGTAAAATCACATAGAAAAGTTTTGTGCTCTACAGTGCCATCTTGTGTTGCATGTTTATAACACATTCAACCCCCCCCTTTTTTTACTAATGTAGCTGAGTCCTTACATTCATAGGTGCTGCAAGTACAGATAGAAACTTACAGCACAAATACAGATTCAGTGGACAGTGGGCCCTTTCCTTATCTGCTGCAAGAGCCACCGTGGAAACCCAACACAAAGTCAGGGTTGGTTGGTGTTTGCCCTAGACTCAGCTACATTAGTAAAGAAAAAGCGTTATGAATGTGTTATAACATTGTGACACCAGATGGCGCTGTAGAGTTCCATCTTTCATCGATGTGATTTCCCATAATGAGGTTAATAATGCATTTTCCAGAATCTTTTTTTTTTTTTTTTTTAATATGTCTAGATCCAGTCCCAGCCAGCTGCAGCAGTTTCCCTATGAGGGACCAGTGTTCACTCAAAAGGTGTTTCACATTATTTCCAATATTACGCCGCAATCCCTTCCAGCCAATTTGGCTCTGGCCTTGTTATCATTAGACTCAAATTTAGGCAATAACCTTAAATGCAGAGATTTGGTATCCCCCCCCCCCCCTAGTATCAGCTGGCCACTTAACAATAGGCCAATACTGGAAACAATTGCTGAAATAATATTTGGAATCTGCCTCTATTGGAACGCTTTACTCACCACAGAAGGGCAATTAATGACATTTCAGGAATAGAGGCATTTTACCTTCCTTCCTCTTCCTTTATAAATGAGACAGAAAATACTTTTATTCTACCCACAACACAAGAATGTCTGTGGAGAGGATATTTGAACTGATAAGAAATTTTAAAAATAAATAAATAAATTATGCCTTAAGTTTTACATTTTTTATCACAATAACATCATATCAAATAACACAAAATGCAATCCCCAAATTCCCCCCTCCCCCTGACTTCCCTCAACTTCTTCTTCTGTTTTTTTTACATATTAACTTCTCCTGCTTGCTTTATTATATCTTAATATTAAATTCTTTATATTAAGTATCTTTAGGCTCTTATCGTTTTAACATTCTCTTTATAATTTCTGCATTTGTTTTGTTAATTGTAAGTGTTTACTCAAATCCTGCTAGTGAGTCCATTTCTTTACATTGTTTCTGTAGATACAACGCAAATGGTTCCCATTCTTTTTTAAAGTCTCTGTTGTCCTTGTCTCTAAGTCTCTAAGGTAGCTTCGCCATTTCAGCGTATTCCATCAAATTTTGTTGCCATTCTTCTTTAGTTGGTAATTCGTCACTTTTCCATCTTTGGGTAGCGATATCCTGGCCGCAGTTGTAGCATACATAAAAAGTTTCTTCTTTTTTTTGGCAAGTCTTGATAAGACAAAAATAAATGTTTTTTCTTGTGCACTGTGTATTGCATATGAAACTTAATAAGAATGTACCACTGGCAAATTACTGTAGTTATATGTTGTTCTTGTATTTCCATGAAAACCAATAACAATCATTTGGGAGGAAATAGTTAATAGACCAAACACAGTGACATTCCTAAAAAGTTTTTTAAAAACGAGTAAGTTGTGTGAATTACCCGTATTTTTCACTCTATAAGACGCACCAGACCACAAGACTCACCTAGTTTTTGGAGGAGGAAAACAAGAAAAAAAATATTCGGAATCTCAGAATCCAGAACAGCAAGAGGGATTGCTGCGCAGTGAAAGCAGCAATCCCTCTTGCTGTTCTGGCTTCTGGGATAGCTGCGCAGCCTGCATTCGCTCCATAAGACGCACACACATTTCTCCTTACTTTTTAGGAGGGAAAAAGTGAGTCTTATAGAGCAAAAAATACGGTAAGTAGAGGGAGCAGCAGTGAGGTCTTGGAGTTTTCTGTGCTACACAGCCTGCCCTGCACTTGCTGATGGTCTCCTATATATATAATTTTTATTGGTTTTTACACATGTAAAACATAACATCCCATTTTAAACGACATAACAAACCTTTGGAAATCAGAGCCCAAGACTTCCAGCAACCTCGACTGATAGTTTTTTAACTTCCTTTCTAATTTTGCATTTTATTATTATAGTTATTGCTATTAAATCCAAATCCTAAATAAACTCCTCCTTAGCCCTCTTTTGCAATCATTCATATAGTTCTCCTTACAAAACTTCTTGAACCCTGCAAGCGATGTCAATGGATTACAATTGTCTTTCAAATATATCGTGAATTTCTCCCAGTCCTTCAGGAAAGGCACAATCCAGCAATTTCATCTGCCACTCCTCTTTTGTTGGCAATTCTTCCTCCTTCCAATGTTGGGCTAATAGTATTCTTGCTGCAGTTGTCGCATATAAAAACAATTTTTTATCACACTTATGAGTACCCACAATACCAAGTAAAAGGGCTTCTGGTTGTTTTTTTACAAGTGGACCATAAAGAAGGCTGATCGTGGAAGAATTGATGCTTTTGATTTATGGTGCTGGAGGAGACTCTTGAGAGTCCCATGGACTGCAAGAAGATCAAACCTATCCATTCTGAAGGAAATCAGCCCTGAGTGCTCACTGGAAGAGCAGATCCTGAAGCTGAGGCTCCAATACTTTGGCCACCTCATGAGAAGAGAAGACTCCCTGGAAAAGACTCTGATGTTGGGAAAGATGGAGGGCACAAGGAGAAGGGGATGACAGAGGACGAGACAGTGGACAGTGTTCTCGAAGCTACCAGCATGAGTTTGACCAAACTGTGGGAGGCAGTGGAAGACAGGAGTGCCTGGTGTGCTCTGGTCCATGGGGTCACGAAGAGTCGGACACGACTAAATGACTAAACAAAAACAACAATATTGCTAAGATGGTCTCCTGTCCTCTGGCGCAGCAGAGGACGTTGCCTCATCTCCAGAGCTGAAGTAAATGTCAGCTGCCAATCTGGTCAAGTTCTGTATCGTAAAAAGGAGAGGTGGCACTGGCACTTAAACTAGTAATCATAGGATGCATCAGGGAGGGATAGCATGTCTCCAGCAACAAAACTGGACAGCTTCAGACCCGGTGCTGGGAAATGGCAGTCTCCCCATAAAAGAAGTGGATAAACATCTGGATTACCCTTCCCCACATGATCTGAATTGTAGAAGCCCACCGGTGTGTATGCTACACTGCAATGAAACTGCAATTTCATATTCATTTGACTGATTGTGCACCGTGCATTAGTAATGACTGAACTGGAGCTGATATCTCATGCCGCGCACATTTTACGGCAGAAGAACCTGGGAATTGTTATTTATTTGGCTGCATTTTGTTCATGATCCTATGGAATCCAGAATATTTGAGGTGTAAAGGCGCCAAGGCCAGTGGCGTAGCGTGGGGGGTGCAGGGGGGGCCGGCCGCACCGGGCGCAACATCTGGGGGTTAGGGTTAGGGGGCGCATATCCACGGGTTAGGGGGCACAAATCCACGGGTTAGGGGGTGCAAATTACTTGCCTTGCCCCGGGTGCTGACAACCCACGCTACGCCACTGGCCAAGGTTGTCCTGTCCTGTCCCCCCCCCCCAGCACTTATTTTTGCTCTCAGATCTGCTCATAAAAACCTGTCATCCAACTTTGTTCTTATTTACATCCTGCCTTTCCTCCATTCCTGTTCCTATTTTATCCATACAACAACCCTTTGGGTAGGCTAAACTGAGATATAGTAGTATTATGAGTAGCATTTAGAGGTCCCAAGGTGGGTTACAACATTAGAACATAATAGTAGTAGTAGTAATAATAATAATAATAATAATAATAATAATAATAAATAAAAATAAAAATAAATTTTATTTATACCCTGCCCTTCCCGGTTCAGGAAACCGGGCTCAGGGTAGCTAACAACAAATTTAAAACACTTAATTGATGCTACCAAAAAAACCAGCATAAAATACTGTATAAAGCGTAAATAATAATAAAATCAAAAATCAATTTAGGGGGGAAATCCATCCAATAAACATTAGATGATCACCAGGGCTAGCTGGCTAAATTAGTCCCACTTGGGCCAGCAAAGAGACCAGGGGAGAATTAGATGTGGGATCCCAGAGCGGGTAATATTCACAAAAAGGGGAGGGGGAGGGAAGGAAGGGGAACAAAAGATCAGGCCAGGTTCAAATTGAAAGCCAGGCGGAATGGTTCTGTCTTTCAGGCCCTGCGGAAGAAAGTTAAATCCTGCAGGGCCCTGGTCTCATGAGACAGAGCATTCCACCAGGTCGGAGCCATCACTGAGAAGGCCCTGGCCCTGGTGGAGGATAATCAAACTTCCTTAGGGTCTGGGACCTCTAAACTATGATTATTCATGGACCTTAAGGTCCTCTGCGGGGCATACCAGGAGAGGCAGTCCTGTAAGTACGAGGGCCCTAAGCCACAAAGGGCTTTAAAGGTCAAAACGAGCACCTTAAACCTGACCCGATATTAACAGTGCTTTAAAACAACTTGCCCTAAAAAATATGCGCCACAAGTGTCAAATGCCAGGGCAAAGAGGTTCTTTTTCAGCATTTGCCAGAAGCTGTATAATGAAAGTGCTGGAGACACCTCTGTGGAAAGGGAATTCTGAAACCTAGGGGCCACCACCAAGAAGCCCTCTCCCAGGTGACTACCACCCTGAGCTCCTGAGGGTAGAGGAACCATGGAGGTCTCCTCTCCTGACCCCAGCACCTAAGAATATCTGAAGGGAAGGACATGAAATATCTTGAGGGCAATGGCATGGACTCCTTTGCGAACTGTGGAAGGGTTGTAACGCAACTGGATTTCCATACTAACAATCACCTTCCTCACAGTTCTTACCTGCTCTTTTACTGATCCGACCAATAAACCCACCTTCGAGCAAGGTGTAAGAAAAAAAATCATTAAGATTTTGGAGCCGGCCTGAGAAAGGTGGTGGTCTTCTTTCCTAACCCCACTGCTGGTTTTGACCCCGGTACTAAAGCAGCCAAGCTGTGTACCTGACCTTCTCGGGCTTCCATCAGCTTTTGCTACCAACTCAAAAAAATCCCCGGATCTGCGCCTGATCCGCCAGTCCTGCTTATAAGAATCCACCAAGTTCTACCCCACAGCTCTGCCCAAGGACTTGTGAAGCCGAACATTGGCAATCCTCTCTCCACCACCTTCCCCTCTTCCATCAACACCAGTGGTGTAGTGGTTAAGAGCAGTAGACTCGTAATCTGGTGAACTGGGTTTGATTCCCCGCTCCTCCACATGCAGCTGCTGGGTGGCCTTGGGCTAGTCACACTTCTCTGAAGTCTCTCAGCCCCACTCACCTCACAGAGTGTTTGTTGTGGGGGAGGAAGGGAAAGGAGAATGTTAGCCGCATTGAGACTCCTTAGGGTAGTGATAAAGCGGGATATCAAATCCAAACTCTTCTTAGCAGTCCCATGAATCTGTCAGTATTACTGCTGGCCTTTTTGGCACAGTGGGACACTGGTTTCTAAGTTGGCCATGTGGATGGTGGAAGGAAAGAAAGAAGGAAGGGGAGTCACAAATGGCTTGTTGTTGTTGTTATTATTATTATTATTATTATACCCCGCCCATCTGGCTGGGTTTCCCCAGCCACTCTGGGCGGCTTCCAACAGAATATTAAAATACAGTAGTCTATTAAACATTAAAAGCTTCCCTAAACAGGGCTGCCTTCCGATGTCTTCTAAAAGTCTGGTAGTTGGTTTTCTCTTTGACATCTGGTGGGAGGGTGTTCCACGGGGCGGATGCCACTACCAAGAAGGCCCTCTGCCTGGTTCCCTATAGCTTTGCTTCTTGCAGTGAGGGAACCGTTAGAAGGCTCTTGGCGCTGGACCTCAGTGCCCGAGCAGAATGATGGGGGTGGAGATGCTCCTTCAGGTATACTGGGCTGAGGCAAAGTATACCTTTGTGCAAAGGAGATCTTTGCAATGGTCCTCTCCAAAGGCACTATGCTTCCACCACCATACTGCCTCCTCAGGGCTGCCTCTGACAGTGAACCGAGTGCACGAGCCTCTGCCCCAGCTTCTTCCTGGAAATTCCACCCCTGAGTGGTCCATTTAGCTCCGATGTTTGTCCGGCTAAGCGAGGTCTGAGAAGGAAGCCGCTGTCCGCTTGCTGAGCTGGGATGCTGCCTGTTTGGCTGTGTGTGTGTGTGTGTGTGTGTGTGTGTGTAGCTCATGGTCAGAACTGGTGGAGGGGAGGCCCCTGCCGGCCAGCCTTCCGCACCCTTTGCTCCCCCCTCCCCACGTCCCCTTAGCACCAAGCGGAGCCTGCTGTTGGCTGGAGAGGCTCTGTTCCTGCGTTGCCACATTGTGACAGATGATTGACTCGAAACAATATCTAAGGCGATCAGGATAAAGTACCGACCATTTCAAGGCTCAGCAGAATTCAAATTCTAATTAGACTTCTCACCACATTCCAAATAAAAATTGTTCCCCTGATATCCTTTTTGCCTATCAGGTGTCTCTCCCTGATCGCTGGAACAAAACGCATAAAGAAAGTGATTAAAGCCATAACAAAGGCATAAAATTGAAATTATTGCTGGCATCACATCTGGGAGTAGAAAGTGTCACCACACACATCCCTCCCTGTCCCCTCCCCTCCCCCATTGCACCGGCTGGAGCTCCCCTCCCGAAACACACACAAAGCATTGAAACTCTTGGCCAGAGAACACCTCTGGCTTTCCTCCCATCGTTCCCAGTCCGGGTCTCTCTTCCTCTCCCCCATGACCTGAATCACACACAGGGTGGTTGTGTATTTATTAGAAGTGCTTATTTGTCTCTCTATCTTTTTTAGAACGATTCCAATTCTGCCGGCGTTTTTTTTTTTACCATCTCTATCATTCCCATCATTTCCTGCATCCCTGCAAAATGCGTCATTGTCATTATTTTATATGGCGGTGACGGAGTCTTACAGATATTTTCCACAACGCCACCAAGCGAATCCGCGGTTGAGGTAGGATGATTCTTCCGGCTGGCAGTCCAGCGTTCTGTTTAATGGCACCCACGGTGCATATTTCACCTGCAAGCCCAGTCCTGCTAAGCTGTTTGTTTCTTCTTAATAACCGTCGCCTGATGATGACATCATAAGGGGGTCATATTATGCCCAGCAACATGGTCACCTGAAGGATGAAGGTACCTCCATCAACTCGGCAAACCCTTTGAATTTGTCTTAGGGCGTCTTCATAAGCAAACGCAATACAAAAAGCACACACACACACACACACACAAACAAACAGAAAAACGCTAAAGCATTCAAGCCAAAAGCAATATTCACGTATATTCAACATTCACTAAAAAGTCCTATTTTGTCATCCAAGTCTGAGACATCTCACCTTTTGAAGGCAACTTCATCTCACAATCTGAATGCCCTATAGTGAAAACCCGCACATCTACTTGAGTTCAGTGACCCTTATTCCCAGGTAAATGTGTACAGGATTGCAGCCTTAGACTCGTTGGCACCTCTCAGTTGTCTGGATTTTGGCAGGCTTTTAATACCGAACTTTCATAAACATCACATTTCCATTGCATGTCACCTACCAAACGCTGTCAGCTAAAAACATACCATTACATGTCAGCCATCAAACAACAACTCATATCAAATATCTAAAACACATATCATTTGCTGTAAAATATGGATGCAACCTGGTGGCTATTCAGAAAATAGCTAGAGAATATCTGCAAAATATAAAACTCTTAAGGGATTTTGGTATGGTGGGTGGGATTCATTTCAGACCTACAAAATCTAAACCGTCATATTGCTGACAATAAACCCAATCGTATGTATCATTTGTATAGGAGATACATACAAAAATGTGATATTGCAAAATTCATCAAAGTTCTGCCACTAGGAAGCAATGCTCATTTCTTTAAGAGCTCCGGGGCTGGGAGATATTTTGACTATGTGGGGCTCTGAGCAACATGTACATGTACCACAGACAGAAAAAATGGGGTGGTGGTGGCCATTTTTCAACTTTTGTACCTTTAAACACATGAATTTAGCAGCTATCATTGTTGTCCATCCTTGATACTCACAACAGCCCTCTGGGGTAGGCTAGGTTTCATGGTCTCTCCAGTCTTAAGCTATATATAGATGCTGAATGAATCGTTACAGTGAGAAGGTGATTATTTTTCCTATTCGTGTTTTTCATGTATGTGCTTTTTACGGGACGTGAAGAGACTAATGTGTTCTAAAAGGAAGAGTACTCACCTTAGATACTTTGAGACCATGATGGGCTTCTGTGGTCTTGTCAAGCCACTCACTCGCAGAGAATACAGTGTTCCCCACCTGTGAAATGGGCTCAATAAAACAGTGTTCAAATTATCAGCAGTGGGGCAGTGGTGGTGGTAGTAGGGGCAGGAGGTCCCTGGATGAAAGCAACAGCTCTACCCCCTGGCCCTCCACCCCAGTTTTAACCGAATTATGTGGCCTATAAACAGCACTGCAAAAGAGAAGGGGTTGGTCTCTGCGTTCCCCACCGAGCACAGATGAAAATAATGCAAGCATACAATATCTGTTTTCACCGACTGCTCAATGTGCAAAACATAAAGCAGGTGTTTGTGTGTGAGAGGATATGTCCCAACCTGGATGCGTTCAGAGCACCACCCACATTTTCAAAATATATGCAAACATACCCATGCAACATCAATATCATAAGACTAGTGAGGCTCGTGCAACTCATAGACACACACACACACACACACTGTTGTTGCATTCGCCTCTAGCTATGTGTCTCAGGGTCCTTCTGCGCTCTGATGTGAGAGGGCATAATGCACATTATTCTCACGGGGCTGGTCCCATTTCCCAACGAAGACTTGCATACACGTTCCATTATTTCCCCAGACAAATGTAATATTCTGTGTTAGTTGTCCCTTGTTCCACTGAGGCTGCACTTCAATTCCTCTGACCTGGAAGGAAGCCATAGTGGACTCCGTGGGACTTGCTTCTGAGTAGGGATTGATCGATTGATTTTAATATTGATATCCCCCTCTTAATCCAAAATATCAGGACAGGGGACAGAATATCTTCAATAAACAACCATAAACACCAGGCATAGGATTGCATTGTAAATTCTTGCTTGCCTCTAGTGAAGTGAATTCTAGACAGAGAGAAGTTAGAGGTAAGGACTAGAGACAACAACGTCTATATCAGGGGTAGGCAAACTAAGGCCCTAGGGGCAGGATCCGGCCCAATCGCCTTCTAAATCCGGCCTGCGGACGGTCCGGGAATCAGCATGTCTTTACATGATTAGAATGTGTCCTTTTATTTAAAATGCATCTCTGGGTTATTTGTGGGGCATAGGAATTCGTTCATATTTTTTTTTCCAAAATATAGTCGGGCCCCCCACAAGGTCTGAGGGTCAGTGGACCAGCCCCCTGCTGAAAAGGTTTGCTGACCCCTGGTCTATATGCAAGAACATGTGTAATGGCACTGACTCCTGGATCTATGCCTATCCTGGTTCCTTACAGGGTACCCAGGGCTGAGAAACATCCGTACTTCCTTCATAGACCAAACCTGGCATCTTCCTACAGAGATTCTGCACATACAGAAATAAAACTAATGTGTGAACAGGGTAGTCCTGGATTTCCCAGGCTCAAGCAAGTTTCACTGAGCATAGCACTCGGGCATATCGGAATGCCTTTCTTGCCCTTTCTCCCTTACACCAGTGCCCTGAATCGATATTTCACCTCACCAGTGGCCTAGCCAGCCCTTTTAGCTAGCTGAGGGGGCACCTCCAGAAGAGAGTTAGAAAAAGAAAGGAGAGGGAGGGAAGGGGAAGGAGGGAGGGAGGGAGAAAGAGAGAGAGAGAGAGAGACTGAGACTAAAGCGATATAAAATTAAAAGGTAAAAAGCAGGAACGCAAATGGGAGCACTCTTTCAGCTTTCACATTATTAATGACTCTTCAAAAAATCGGCGAGTTTTCCAATCTTCTCCGAGAAGCGCTTGAAGGAGCTCACAGATGAAACTGACCTTCAAAATGTTCTTTGGTCTTTAGTTAAGAAATTCGCTCGCCATTATGGCATCATTAGGGAAACAAGGATAAAATTACTCCATGGTTAATGACCTATAGTATCTCCCCACCAAAATTTGTTTCAGATCTAATAAAACTGTGCTTAACACACTCGGATGAGTTATGAGGACTGTTCTGCAGGGTATTAAAATGTGGAAAATAGATTTTCCGAAGCTGGGGGGACTGGACTTTTCGAATCAGATAGCAGAATGGAATTTTCTGGGCAATAAATTCTTCCATGTCTCAATTTCATCTCGCTCGCTCGCTCGCTCTCCCTGTCTCTCTCTCTCTCTCTTTCCCTCTCTCTCTTGCTCTCTCTCTCTCTCTCTCTCTCTCTCTCTCTCTCTCTCTCTTTCTTATTCAACTCTCCCCCTGAAATGCAAAAGCAACATGGAAATCTTTATAGTGCAGGCACTTATATAAACTTGGCTTGAGAAGGAAAGATCCCCCTTTCTGCTTTTATGTTTTGTGTTCAGGTGGAAGTTATTATTGCTCCCTTCATCTAAGCAATTCCACTGCCGTTCTCTTTTGGTGTAGCAGTTTTTATTTTATTTTACCTTAGTTGGGTGTGGCATTAGAATTAAACTTGTGAAGGATATTGCGGTGGCTGGGGGAGAGGAGGAGGTGGCGTTCAAGATTTGCACCAGAAATAAAGATCCCTTTCCCTTTCTCTTCCTTTGTGTCCCGAACCAGTGAGGGTCACCCCACACCTTAAGGATTTTGACCCACACCAGTGTGCAGAATCTAAGGAGACAGGATCCAAGCTTGCTTGCCAACAGGTATGAAGTGGTGGACTGACCTATGGAGAGTCCACCAGAGAGTTCATGCTCAGCATGGAACGCACACATGCCGCAGCAGTTAGGAGCATCTGCAGAACGCAAAAAATAAATAAAAATATTGTGATGCATCTCTCTATAATTTGGGGTCACCCGGATCCCACAGATGGACTGGGGGTAGTGGATGAACCCAGTCAAATCTGTTGTTGCCTGAAGCAGGAGCCCGCGTCTCTGGTGGTGCTTCTAGGTTAGCGAGGGCTAGTTACTGCCGCTGAGAGAGGTGGCTTGTGAGGTAATGGCATTTTGCTCTCTTTAAACTTTAATCTTTCCTATTAATTCCCAGCAACTGGAGAATGTATGAGAGTTAATGTTCCATGAACGTGTTTCTCACTCGACAGTCTCTTCGAGCTAATTACCTTCAGGTGCTAAATGGAGGGAAATTGCAATCCATTTGGATGTGAAAAAATTTCGCCTTTCCAATCCCCTGTGAAACATTCTTTTTCCTGAGTGTTGCAGAAAGAATGCACTTGGGTTTTTTTTTTAATGTTTTCTTTCTCTACCAACTCCCCCCCCCTCCACACACACACACACACACACACACACAACCCAAGCAACATCCCTTCTTCCCTCAAAGACTCAAGAGTTCCTCTTTGGCAATCTGTGAGCAGTTTGCTAAGTGAAAGGAAGGAGGTATCTCAGCATAGTCACTCGGGATCCAGCACCAGCTTTTAAGAAGGGGAGCTGGAGGCACAGAGACGTAGTACACTGCAAAATATGTAGGAGAAAAATCCATTGCTTTGCAGGCCTGGAATCCAGGTGTGCGACACACGCATGATTATTACAGACATTTTCTCAACTGCCGAGTTTTGAATACAAGCATAATAGAACATCCCAGGCTATAGCAAGCCGTTTCCATTTCATATACAGCTGGGGGGGGGGCTGAAGGAGCATCTCCGCCCCCATCGTTCAGCTTGGACACTGAGATCCAGCACCAAGGGCCTTCTGGTGGTTCCCTCACTGCAAGAAGTGAAGTTATAGAGAACCAGGCAGAGGGCCTTCTCGGTAGTGGCACCCGCCCTGTGGAACGCCCTCGCATCAAGATGAGTTTTTTTTAGGGGGAGGGATTTACATCGCAAATCCCACCAATCCTATGTCCCATCGCCAGCAGAATCCGCCAATCGCCCGCCCAATTCCCACAGTGAAGGCCAATCAACAACAGCCCTTGCCACAGCCAACAATAACACACCTGATAGCCAATGACAATCTCCGACTCGTGGCAGCAACCAATCACACGTCCCCCCTATACACTATCCGTATATAAGACGACCCACAATTTTCAACATACTTTTATAATAAAAAAAATCTGAAGGCAGCCTAGTATAGGGAAGTTTTTTTATGTGTAATGTTTTATTATGTTCATTGGAAGCCTCCCAGAGTGCCTAGGGCAACCTAGTCAAATGGGCAGGGTATTATTATTATTATTATTATTATTATTATTATTATTATTATTTCTGATTTCTGACTTCCGGTCATTTTTGCCATTTCGGCAACTTGACCTGCCATTCTTCTTTGGTAGGGACTTTGTTTTCTTTCCATCTCTGGGCTAATAACATCCACACAGCCGTGGTCACATACATAAATAGCCTTTTCTGCTCCCTTTCATAAAATCCAACCAGAGAAAAATTGGCTTTATACGAGAGATGGCCTTGCCCAACACAAGTATGTTAATTTGGTACAAAACAACGTTTGTGTTTTAGTACAACAAACAGGATCATCTCTCTCTCTCTCTCTCTCTCTCTCACACACACACACACACACACACACACAAGTTTGATAAAAACAAAAACAACAAGGACAATGACTAGAGCGATGATGGTGGAAGACACTGACAGGATACAGACCAGAGACCATATTAACCTGCAGCGATGGTGATGGCAGTAACACCATCTTACTTCCTGCCAATATTTTCCTGGTAAGACCCCTTGAATCCCTCCTACAAGAATAAAGACACCACAGTCTTATTCATAAGTAACAAAAAGAAAGTTTACTCACGATCAGGCAGAGCACAGTGTGATCCCTGAAGGCAGGCTTAAGGCTCAGATTATTCTCCACCAGGGCCAGGGCCTTCTCAGTGGTGGCTCCAACCTTGTGGAATGCTCTGTCCCATGAGACCAGGGCCCTGCAGGATTTAACTTCCTTCTGCAGGGCCTGTAAGACACAGAGCTATTCCACCTGGCTTTCAATTTGAACTTAGCTTGATATTTTATTCCCCTTCCTTCCCTCCCCCTCCCCTTTTTATGAAGATTACCCGCTCTGGGATCCCACAGCTAATTCTCCCCTGGTCTCCACGCTGGCCCAAATAGGACTAATTTAGCCAGCTAGCCCTGGTGATCATCTAATGTTTATTGGATGGATTTCCCCCCTAAATTGATTTTTGAATTCTGAATTTATTGTCATTCACGTTTTATACTGTATTTCATGCTGTTTTTTGTTGCATCAATTAAGTGGGTTTTTTTAATTATTATTTATTTATACAACAAGAAAAAAACACACAAAAAACACGAATACTAAATTACACACAAATTACAAAAATAACCATAGACACATAATTTTCTTGGCAAACAATAAAACATCTATTGGTCTTAACACTAAAGACCCGACTTCCCGTCTATTCCATATTTCAAATTCATATTACTTATTGCCAATAAACATTTTTTTCATAATTAAACTTATTCTCAATAAATCTAATTTCTTCTATCTACCTAGCAACTATTACTGAAGTTCCTCGAATGCTGCAACAGAATTTAAACTACTATATTTATTTTTCAGATATTCTTTGAAAACCTCCCATTTAGAAACAAATTCCTGTTTTGATTTATTCTTTATTTTTTCTGATAAACCATCTAATTCGGCATATTCTGTCAGCTTTTGGATCCAATCTTGTATAGAGGGGATTTCATTACTCTTCCATTTTGCTGCGATCAATTAAGTATTTTAAATTAGTTGTTAGCCGCTCTGAGCCCAGTTTTTTGAACTGGGAAGGGCGGGGTATAAATAAAAAATTATTATTATTATTAAAGTTACAAGCATATACAAACAGATTTACCCCATATGTGGGTTGACCTAGCGACTGCAGTTAGCAGTCCGGGAAGTTTGCAGGAAGATGGAAAGGAAGATGAAAGGAAGATGGAAAAAAGAAAGATTGGCAGCATGTCTTGGCCTTTTACCAGGTCTGGAAATGTCACGCCCACCCACTAGTCACATGCAAGGAAAGATGCTCCAGGCCAGGAGGAACAGGAGGTTTCGACTGGCTGGACCAAACATTCCCTTATATGTCCACTCTAGCAAAACAAGGAATGTTGTGTTTGACTGCTCCCAGTGGATTACATGCCACAAACCAGTGGTAAAGTTTTCCTGGCGAGATAATAAATTATAATAATAATTTATTTATACCCTGCCCTTCCCGGTTCAAAAACTGGGCTCAGGGCAGCTAACAACAAATATAAAACACTTTAAAACACTTACTGTATTTTTTGCTCTATAAGACTCACTTTTTCCCTCCTAAAAAGTAAGGGGAAATGTGTGTGCATCTTATGGAGCGAATGCAGGCTGCGCAGCTATCCCAGAAGCCAGAACAGCAAGAGGGATTGCTGCTTTCACTGCGCAGCGATCCCTCTTCTTTTCTTGTTTTCCTCCTCCAAAAACTAGGTGCGTCTTGTGGTCTGGTGCGTCTTATAGAGCGAAAAATACGGTAATTACAAAAGCAGCATAGAATACAGTATAAAAACATGAATAACAATAAAAATTAAAAATCAATTAGATAATGCCCAGGGCTAGCATCAGAGCAGTTGGGAAACTGCTCAGATCTATGCCTAAAAAGAATCGGACAAGCAGTAAACCTCTTGGACCCATGTTTTCTAGGTGCAGGGCACACGAAGTAAGGATGAGCCCTGGTTTTCAGAGGAAGAAATGTTTGGCTTGGGGAGGGAAGGGTGCTGTGATTTGTGGTGGTGATGGTTTTGCCTTCCTGCAGTTGTGGCAAAAGCACCTCTCCCTAGGGGTGTGGGCAGTGATGAATTTCCCGGACAGACAGTGCGCCAGCCAGGTGGCAGCGGCTGGCTGGCTGACTTGTTCCAAAGATGCTCAGTGTAAAACATTTTTAGAGCAAGCTGGTTGGCAGTTGGCCAGACAACAGCCACTTCTTGGCTGGCCAGCTTGCTTTAAGGACAGCCAGGGAGTCCATAGCCTCTCCCCTGCCCTATGGACAAGGGGGTGCTATGAAGGGGGAAACCCACACACCCCACAGAAATCTAACAACAACAACAAAAAACCCTTTCAGCCTTCTTCCCCCACCCCCCCACCTGAAACAATAAGTTTTTGCCCCCGCCACCTGAAAATCAAAAGGGACTAAATTCACCCTTCGTGGGTTTTTTTTTTTTTTTTTGCCAAATCGTTTTTATTGATTTTCCAAATTTTACCAAACCATCCACAAATTAAAACAATTTCCCCCAAAATTGGTTTCCCGCACTCTGTTCTTGATGCGTCCAAGGTTTTCTCTCGTTGCTGCTTTATTTTCCTAGTTGTTTCTAGTTTGCATACTATTCCTTAACGTTAGCCTTATACAGTGGTACCTTGGTTTACGAACTTAATCCGTTCCGGAAGTCCATTCTTAAACCAAAGCTTTCTTAAACCAAGGCGTGCTTTTCCATAGCAGTGGGGGACCCAATTTACAAATGGAACACACTTGACAGGAAGCGGAACATGTTCTTATTCCAAGGCACTTTGTGGACTAGATTGCATGGGTCAGCCAATCCCATGGCCTTTGGTCATGTGGGCTAGATTGGCAAGCAGGATCAAACCCTTGGGAGGAGGGCGGATCGGGTACAGAAGAATTCTCCACCTTTCCCTTAAGCTTCACCATTCAGTGGAACTTTGAGCTACCCCTTTGAGCTATTCCAACACTGAGATTTCCACTAATGGCAATAAAAAAGAGGAAGATAATCTTTTGTTTTGGAGTACATATGAAAAAGTAAATAAAAGCCTCAACATTAATCTCTCATGTACAGGGACATTTTTTATTCTGTTCCCTTTTTCCTGTCACATTTTCGCATGGATTTCCTTTTCCTTCCTTCCTTCCTTCCTTCGCCTTCCTTTCTTTCCTCCTCCTTCCTCTTTCCTTCCTTCCTTCTCTTCCTTTTCTTTCTTTCTTTCTTTCTTTCTTTCTTTCTTTCTTTCTTTCTTTCTTTCTTTCTTTCCTTCCTTCTTTACTTCCTTACTTCCTTCTCTCCTTCACCTTCCTTTCTTTCCTTCTCCTTCCTCTTTTTTTCCTTCCTTCCTTCCTTCTCCTTCCTTCCCTTCCTTCCTTCCTTCCTTCCTTCCTTCCTTCCTCCCTCCCTCCCTCCCTTCCCTTCCCTTCCCTTCCCTTCCCTTCCCTTCCCTTCCCTTCCCTTCCCTTTCCTTTCCTTTCCCTCCCTCCCTCCCTCCCTCCCTCCCTTCCTTCCTTCCTTCTTTCCTTCCTACCGTCTGTCTTCCTTCCTGTTCACCTGTCAGTCCTCTTCCATTTGCCCTCGCCATCCCAGATGATTCTCTCACTCCCTCTCCCCTTCTCTGTCCTGCCTGGCTCTGCCTCTCTCTCTTTCTTTCTTTCTTTCTTTCTTTCTTTCTTTCTTTCTTCCTCAGCCTCATTTTCCACCCTGCGCCTTGCCCTCCCCTAGCTATGGTGCAGCAGCCAAATCTGAAACAGGATGCCTCGCTGAGAAGCTGGGATGTTTTCAGAGGTCACCGCGGGGTTAACAGGTGTGAGTCCAGACAAAAGGCCATTTCATAAGTCTTTGAAGGGAATGAATTATTTAAGTGCCAACACATTTAATAGGCTAATGCAAGCAGATATCTCACCTGCTCCCGAAAATGGCAGAACAGACCCACCTTCTGCAACAGAACGTCACATTCAAATTGTGCAACTCACCTTTCCAGAGTTTCTCTTTCCTCCCCCCCCCCCATATGCAGGTGAAGGTGTTCATCTGGTCCGTCCAGCACCTGGCATTCTAATTCCAAGTCAGTTCTCCGAGGGCCGTCACATATTTGGCCAAAATGACAACAGTCGCACACAGTTAGCGCGGCAATAAAACTGCCAGCACATTTGCAAAGCTAAGCAGGGTCTGGTGTGGTTTCAAATTGGATGGGGACCCCCTTGTACCTACGGGACCGCCTCTCCTGGTATGCCCGGTGGAGGACCTTAAGGTCCACAAATAACAACACTTTGCAGGTCCCAAGCCGCAAGGTGGTTAGATTGGTCTCAACTAGGGCCAGGGCCTTTTCAGTACTGGCCCCAACTTGGTGGAACGCTCTGTCACAAGAGACTAGGGCCCTGCAGGACTTGACATCTTTCCTCAGGGCCTGCAAGATGGAGCTGTTCTGTCTGGCCTTTGGTTTGGACTCAGTCTGACCCTTATGTTTCCCTCCCCTTATGGTTTTGATTTATGTGCCTCTTTTTCTCATAATCTATAAGGGACACACTGTATTCGGCAGTGTCATTTTAGGGGGCAAAGCTTAATCTTTGCAAATTTCTTCACTGAAGGGTCCTTAGAATAAATTTTAGGGTGATAGAAATTCAAATCTGCAATTATTTCTTGCGACTGGACAACATTTTGCTTGGTAAGCCTGTGTTTGATGAAGAAGCATGGAAACTGCTTTCATAAAACCAAAGAATTTTAATTTTAGCTTCTGAAAATGTCAGTTAATGCTCAGTGCTTGTTTTATTTTATTTTAAAAAGAAAAATAAAGTGCTGGTACACACCATGAAGTTGTTAAAGTAAGTGTCACACTTTAAACATTGGGGGGGGGGGTTGGTATTGCACACCTGTGAGTTACCCCCCCCCCAAAAAAAAGCACTTATAATGCTTAATATTAGTAATAATAATAATATAATATACTATATCTGCAAGTGCTAGGCAGTCATTTTTAATGATTTCAAGGCAATTTTACACACATTTCACTCACCGAGCAAAACTCAATATTAATTTAACCAAAATAGCCTTTGAATTCCTTTTTTTAAAAATGATCTTTATTGGTTTTACAAATTTCGCCATCATAATACGTAATTCATACCTTACTTCTTTTAACCTTAATACTTTAACTCTAAATGAATTTGTACTTCCCTCCCTCCTTCTTCTGGTTTCTCTATATTTTCTTTATATTTACGCATTTGTCATGTTTACATTCTATGTGTACTTAACACTATGGAATAATACTGTCCAAAATTTCATTCATGTACATCTTTCAATTGTTGTAATATGTTTGTTCGATATTCTTAAATCCAAAACGAATGATTTTTAATAAACATTATGAGGTCTATTTCAACAAAATAGCCTTTGAATTCCTAAGTCAGCTTACAGTTTTTTAGCGACCCTCATTTGGAGAAGCTGAAAGCTGAAAAATTCAACACACCCTAACACTGCATGTCACTTCAGGTTTTGAGCCGCTAGTCTACTTCTATTTCTAAAACAGTTTTGGCACCCTGCCCTTTAGTCTAGATTAGACCATGGCATGTGGGAGAGTTGACCCCCAACAAACAGGGGCCCTAGTCTAGATTTAATCTTGCATGTCTTTCTGACCCTCCCCGCTGAAATCTTCAAGCACAGAACTGTTATATAACATATAGATTGGTTCTCAGTGCAGTGTGTTTTCCTCCACTTCTGTCCTGCTTCACATTACAGTGATACCTTGGTTCACAAACTTAATCTGTTCTGGAAGTCCGTTCCAAAACCAAAGCGTTCCAAAACCAAGGCGCCTTTTCCCATAGAAACTAATGCAAAATGGATTAATCCGTTCCAGACTTTTAAAAACAACCTCTAAAACAGCAATTCAACATGAATTTTACTTTCTAATGAGACCATAAAATGGTCACACAATCAATCAATCGGTCAGTAGCTGAACTGGGTTCCACACAGCCACAAAAATAAAACAAAAAGAGCCGCAAAAACAAAAACGCAAAATAAATAGCAAAAACAGACAGACCTCAGCGTAACACTCAGCACAGAAGTGTGGCACTCAAAATGGAAGTGTGGAACTCAAACTGGAAGCGTGGCACTCAAAACGGAGCACGTTCGGCTTCCGAAAAATGTTCACAAACCAGAACACTTACTTCCGGGTTTGCAGTGTTTGGGTTCCAAGTTGTTTGAGTACCAAGGCGTTTGAGAACCCAAGTGCCACTGTATTGCCTGGCAGGAGGGCATAGCACGGCATAGCATGCTGATAACATGCAATGGGTAGTGTTAAACCAGGTGTTAGGAGAAATAAAGGAGGGGAAGAAGGTTCCTTTGCCCTTCAGCCAAAGGAAAACATCCTGCCTTTCCACTATCGCCCGAATCTCTTCCCTTGTTGTCCTTTATTGAGGAGTCTGGGCCAAGCGCCTCCTAGTTATTCTTAACCTTGTTTAAATATCAGCACAAGAGTTAAGAAATGTGAGACATGAGGCTGGTTCAAGCATCAGCTGATTCTACTCATTAATTTCCAACATAAATCATATTCCCGCTTTTTAAAGCAGCAAGGGTGATAAAGCACACAGTAAAAGGGAACGGAGGGAAGGAGACTGAGGGAGATCAAAATGTTTGAAGAGACAATTTGCTGCCGATAAAACAGAATTAATCTGCATACGAGGAATGCAGCCAATCCCACTTTGCAGGCATGGCTTGAACCCCCAAAGACCATCTGGCGCCCCCATTTAGGCCTAGCTCAGGGTGAAACTAGATGCGCTGGGCTCTTGGAGCCTTGGCTGTTGCCTTTTCAGTGCAAAGCTGCAGGGGCTACAGGTTGCAATGGTAAGGTAAAAGGGTAAAGGACCCCCTGGATGTTTAAGTCCAGTCAAAGGCGGCTGTGGGGCTGTGGGGCTCATCTCGCTTTCAGGCTGAGGGAGCCAGCGTTTGTCCACAGACAGCTTTCCGGGTCACGTGGCCAGCATGACGAAACCGCTTCTGGCATACCTTCCTCCAAAAAAAATTACACATCACTTGGGAAGATAGGCAAACTAATGCCAGTGTACTGGAAGAAACAAAGATCACCTGTATTGAAGCAATGATTTTTCAACATCAACCTCATTGGACTGGTCATGTCATGTGGATGCCTGATTATCGTCTTCCAAAGCAACGGCAGTCATACCTCGAGTTGAATACGCATCAGGTTGAGCGCTTTTGGGTTGCGCTCCATGGCGACCCGGAAGTAACAGAACACGTTATTTCTGGGTTTCTCTACTCGCGCATGCGCAGACAGTCAAAATGACATCACACGCATGCGCGGAAGCGGCGAATCACAACCCGCACACCCACAGATTCGCAGTCGCGGGTTGCGTTCTCTTCAGGATGCGAACGGGGCTCCGGAACAGATCCCGTTCACATCATGAGGTACCACTGTACTCTATTCCAAACTTTAAAATGGAAAGCGTAATCCTGGTGGTCAACAAAAAACGGTTTAAAGACTCTCTCAAGGCAAATCTTTAAAAATGTAGTATACATGCCGACAACTGGGAAACACTGGGCTGCGAGCGCTCCAGTTGGAGACCAGCCTTTACCAAAGGGGGCATGGGCTTTGAAGACGCTCAAACTCTGGATGCAAGGGAGGAACATGCTAAGGGGAAGGCACACTTGGCAAACCCTCATCGTGATCAACTCCAGCCCGGAAACTTATGTCTCCACTGTGGAAGGACGTGTGGGTCCAGAATTGGCCTCCACAGTCACGTACTGTTAAAACCGTGTTCGTGGAAGACAATCTTAAATGGCTACGAATGATCGCCAAAAAGGAAAGAAGAAGATGTGTAAGGTATGGGTAAAGGTAAAGGTAAAGGTAAAGGTACCCCTGACCGTTAGGTCCAGTCGTGGATGGCTCTGGGCTTGCGGTGCTCATCTCACTCTATAGGCCAAGGGAGCTGGTGTTTGTCCGCAGAAAGCTTCAGGGTCACCACCCACGTCCCATAATTATATCAAAAATGACAGTAGTACATGTGGTTAAAAGGAAAGCCAACATGTGGACGAAACTCTGCAAAATATGGATTAGTGCTACACACATGTTGAATGTTCTCATGTCATTGGGCTGCTTTGAGCTGCCTAGCAGCTCCGTGGGATCAGAGAGTTAGGGCAATAAAGTGAATTATTAAAATTTAGCTGGAACAATTAAAAAAAACCTCAAGAGTGAAAGAGAAAATAATTTATTAAAAAAGAGAGGAATAGAGGGGTAGGAGCATTGACTCTTCAACTCTATTATCATACATCTAAATTAATATTGATGTTGCCTGGCTGGTCATCAATCTCTGACACGAAATGAACAACTATGTAGTACCTCCATTGATCTGGCTTTTAAAAAGAAGAGAGATGAGAAGTATTATATGAGTAGTAACTTCATTGTAAAAATGGCATTAGAAACTGAGAAGAAATACTATATGAAATGGGCATCAGGAATATGGCCTTTGACAGCGGTAATATGAGAGGGGAAGCTCAACTCCAGTCAACATCTTGTTAGTGATAAGCTTTGGGAAGTATCTGATATTGACATACATAAAGACGTGATTGATAACATTATAGTCAAGTCATATGCTGAGCTTATGCAGTTATTACAAGAAAGAAAGATTACCAATATGCCTTTTTGATCAAACAGAAAATAAATACCAAGTCTGAGAATTAACAGAATTTGGTTCTAAAATATTACTGTTTACGTTCGTTGACGAAGATCAGGAACAGAGAGAGATCTTGAAACTATTGTTACTCTAGTATTGGAATTTCACATGCAGTACAATTGCATTGGGTGCACAATTTCAACCTGACGCAGTTGAAAGCTGGCCGGTTTGAACTACACAAATTAACTGCACGCAAGGAAGAGAGCTTTAGAGGTCTTTTTGAGCCAGGTTTTCCTGGCATGGAAAGAGCTTTGAAGCTGTCTGTCTCATTTACTGCCTTGCTCAAAGGGCTCTGGGATGCTTTCGCAAGATCTTGCAGGAACTTGGAGAGCCCTGCGACATTCATGAGAGCATCCCAGAGCCTGTACGCTGAGCGTGACTTGCCCAATAAGCAAGGTGGAGAGCTCTCCACCTTGCTTGGGGGATAGATTTTGCTTGGTACTCTGGTCCAGAATAAAGGATGCCCATGCCAGAAGCATTTCCAAGGAAGCAGTTTGAATATGTGCATTTTTGCATGTACATGCCATTCCCGGAATACAACCCCAACACAAGATGTGACCGTACTGTATATATGTATAATATATATGAATCACAATTCTCTTTAAATATGAGACAACCGCAGACAGGGCATGTGGTCAATGTTAGTTTCTGTTTCTCACTGAGCAGCTGCGTGGAGTCACAGGACTCTGTCTACATTCCAGAGACCTTGCAGCCTCATGGGAAATGTCCAATCCAGGTTTATCAGGACAACAAAGCATGTTTGGCTTTGCTGATAAACCTGGATTGGACATTGGACAGGAATTCTCACGTCTTTACACAACTGTAATAACCATTCACAATTCACAAGTGAATAAGACAGTGCATTCAGTTCAGCTTCACACTCAATACAGTGGTACCTCTGGTTGCGAACGGGATCCTTTCCGGAGGCCCGTTCGCAACATGAAAAGTGCGCAACCTGAAGCTCCGTATCTGCGCAGGTGCACGGCGTGATTTGGCGCTTGTGCGCATGCGTGAAGCATGATTTAGCGCTTGTGCGAATGCGTGAGCTGCGAAACCTGGAAGTAACCCTTTCTGGTACTTCCGGTTGCCGCAGGATGCAACCTGAAAAAACGTAACATGAAGAAAACATAACATGAGGTATGACTGTAGATCTCTCTTGCTGGGACCCAGCACCTGGTGTCTCTAACTGCCAGGCAAGAGAAATGGATATGCAGGGGTATGTTTCCTTACTTAATATTATTATTATTTATAGAATTTATATACTGCTCTATACCTGGAGGTCTCAGGGCAGTTCACAGGAAAGATCAACATAAAAACCACAATATATATAATCAAAATAAAAACAGCAACCCAATAACCCCCCCCCCCAAGGGCATAGGATGTCAATCAGATTAACCAAAGGCCTGTGGTTTTTTGATTGGCACCTAAAGGTGTATAATGAAGGTGCCAAACTTCCCTGGGGAGAACATTCCACAGGCGGGGAGCCACTGCAGAGAAGGCCCCGTTCTCGTGTTGCCACCCTCTGGACCTATCAAGGAAGTGGCACACGAAAAAGGGCCTCAGAAGATGATCTCAGGGTCTGGGTAGGTTCATATAGAAAGAGGCGGTCCTTGAGGTATTGCGATCCTGAGCCATTTAAGGCTTTATAGGTCAAAACCAGCACTTTGAATTGAGCCCGGAAACTCATTGGTAGCCAGTACAGTCAGACCAGGATTGGTGTAATATGCTTAAACCGTCTTACTCCGGTGAGCAACCTGGCCGCTGAATTCTGCACTAGCTGGAGTTTCTGAACCGCCTTCAGAGGTAGCCCTACGTATAACGCATTGCAGTAATCAAACCTTGAGGTTACCAGAGCATAGACAACAGTAGTTAGGCTACCCCTGCCCAGATAGGGGCATAGCTGAGCCACCAGTCGAAGCTAGTGGAAGGCACTCTGAGCCGCTGAGGCCACCTTTTCAGGATTTTACACAAGACCCCAAATCTCTGCCGAGCACTTGCAAGATTCGTGTGGGTTCCAGTCACTGATCGACGGTTGTGTTTTCGTTGGAAATTCAAGGAACAGTGGAGTCTACAGAGTCTTAGAAATATGGTTTATTCACACATATTTGTACCTGAAGTCTTCAAAGGAGGGGATGCAGAACAGCAAACCCTCCAACATTTAACCAATGAAAATAGGGATGTCAATAATAATAATAATAGGCTTCACCCCATCATTCAGCCCGGACACTGAGGTTCAGCTCTGAGGGCCTTCTGGTGGTTCCCTCACTTCGAGAAGCAAAGCTACAGGGAACCAGGCAGAGGGCCTTCTCGGTAGTGGCGCCCGCCCTGTAGAACACCCTCCCATCAGATGTCAAGGAAATAAACAACTATCTGACTTTTAGAAAACATCTGAAAAATTAATAATAATAATAATAATAATAATAATAATAATAATAATAACCCGACCATCTGACTGTGTTGCCTCAGCCACTCTGGGCAGCTTCCAACATATATGAAAATGCAGTAAAACATTACACATTAAAAAACTTCCCTAGACAGGGCTGCCTTCAGATGGCTCATAAAGGTTGTAAAGGCTCAGGGGTCCCATAACTCCATACCCTCCAGCATTTCTCCAATGAAAATAGGGACCTCCTAAGGCACTGTGGGTTAAACCACAGAGCCTAGGACTTGCCAATCAGAAGGTCGGCGGTTCAAATCCCTGCGACAGGGTGAGCTCCCGTTGCTCTGTCCCAGCTCCTGCCAACCTAGGAGTTTGAAAGCATGTCAAAGTGCAAGTAGATAAATAGGTACCGCTCTGGCAGGAAGGTAAACGGCATTTCCGTGTGCTGCTCTGGTTCCCCAGAAGCGGCTTAGTCATGCTGGCCACATGACCCGGAAGCTGTACGCCGGCTCCCTCAGCCAATAAAGCGAGATGAGCGCCGCAACCCCAGAGTCGGCCACGACTGGACCTAATGGTCAGGGGGGTCAAGGAAAAGCAGGACATTTCGGGATCAAATCAGAAACTGGGATGGCTTCTGTAAATCCGGGACTGTCCCTGGAAAATAGGGACACTGGGAGGGTCTGCAAAACTGAAAAGAGTGGCAGCGGCGTCACCAATCATCCAAAGGCAAACTAGAATTTTTTTAAGGTAGCAGGGCATTACCCCATTTTTCTCATGCAGGAATATGGCGCTTTTGCATCACTTCAGCTCATAGGATCTGCTCCTTTATCGTCCTTGCTTCTGCTCTCGGTTAGCATCGGAGGCCCAGGGTGGTTGTGGTTGGCACTGCCTTGCCAGCGGCTCTCCTCTTGCCAGCTGGCAGGGAGACGGAGGGGCAGTGATGATGGCCTCATTGTTGAAATGGAACAGCTAAACATTAACACCTCTACAAACAGCAGCCGAGTTGGTCGCTTTCCAGAAGCCTTTATCTTTGGTAGCTGGGGAGAAAACGGAGGCTTAGAACAGGACATCCTTCTCACAGAAGGAGGCAGAGCAAGACAACAGGCCAAGGATTCTGCTGCCGTTTCAGAGAGTGGAAGCCATTCGTATCTTCTGTGGGAAGAGCTGAGAGCACACGTACCCATCAGGGCCGGCCCGAGACATTGTGGCGACTGAGGCGAACCACAAAATGGTGTGCGCCCAAAAACACACTCTACCAACATTTCTCCATTGAAAATAGGGGTGTCCTCTTTAACAACAACAACAAACTTTAGAAGGTTGTATAATAATATACAGTGGTACCTCGGGTTAAGTATTTAATTCGTTCTGGAGATCCGTTCTTAACCTGAAACTGTTCTTAACTTGAAGCACTACTTTAGCTAATGGGGCCTCCCGCTGCTGCCGCACCGCCCCTGCTCAATTTCTGTTCTCATCCTGAAGCAAAGTTCCTAACCTGAGGTAATATTTCTGGGTTGGTGGAGCTGTAACCTGAAGCATCTCTAACCTGCAGCATATGTAACCCGAGGTACCACTGTATAAGCTTTAGAAGACATCTGAAGGCAACCCTGTATAGGGAAGTTTTTAAAAATGTTTAATGTTTTATTGTGTTTTTATATATTTTGGAAGCCACCCAGAGTGGCTGGGGCAACCCATTCAGATGTGCGGGGTATAAATAATAAATTTATTGTTGCTATTACTGTTATTATTATTGAATAAGATGTCCCTATTTTCATCAGGGAAATGTTGGAGGTCAGGAAAATGTGTGTTGTTACTCCACGTACCATAAATGAATGAATGAATGGTTTATTGATTTCATTGCCTTTCTGCAATGAACTCAAAGTGGCATGTATGTTTCTGCCCTGATCTTTTCTCCTAACAACATCCCTTCAGTGTAGATTGGACTGAGAGATGTTGACTGGCCCAAGATCACCCAAGTGAGTTTATAATTGAGGAGAGAGAGAGGGGGGGACTGATTTATTCCCCGGCAGGAATATTTTTTTAAAAAAACAACAACAACATTTCTTCATGTCCAGAATGAGCTAAATAAATTAGGAACATTTCCCAAATTGCAGCCATTATTATTTGATCAAATTGCAATGCAATCAATCACAATCAGAAGCCACCTGTGTCACAGATATGGTACATTCCAGGTTCTGGTGACAGCAACTGCTACAAACACTTTCACTACACTTCATATTGTTGCAAAGCTTGAGGGCCGGGCAAGATGACCTCCAGGGTCCATTCCAACTCTGGCAGGTATCTCCTTATTTCTAGGTAAAGGTAAAGGTAATGGTAAAGGACTGGACGGTTAAGTCCAGTCAAAGGCACTATGGGGTTGTGGCGCTCATCTCGCTTTCAGTCTGAGGAAGCCAGCATTTGTCCACAAGACAGTTTTCCGGGTCCTGTGGCCAGCATGACTAAACCGTTTCTGGTGCAACGAGACACCGTGCCATAAGCCATGGGGGCACGGAAATGCTGTTTACCTTCCCGCCATAATGGTACCTATTTATCTACTTGCACTGGTTTGCTTTCGAACTGTTAGGTTGGCAGGAGCTGGAGCAGAGCAACGGGAGCTCACCCCATTGCGGGGATTCAAACCACCGACCTTCCGATCGGCAAGCCCAAGAAGCTCAGTGGCTTAGACCACAGCACCACCCACGTCCTAGGTAAACTCAAGGTGACATGTTGCCATGGGAACTAAATAGGGACTAACAGTTCTCAGTGTCTTCTGTTGTTGTTGTTGTTTAGTCGTTTAGTCATGTCTGACTCTTCATGACCCCATGAACCAGAGCACGCCAGGCACTCCTGTCTTCCACTGCCTCCCACAGTTTAGTCAAACTCATGCTGGTAGTTTCGAGAACACTATCCAACCATCTCATCCTCTGTCGTCCCCTTCTCCTTGTGCCCTCCATCTTTCCCAACATCAGGGTCTTTTCCAGGGAGTCTTCTCTTCTCATGAGGTGGCCAAAGTATTGGAGTCTCAGCTTCAGGATCTGTCCTTCCAGTGAGCACTCAGGGCTGATTTCCTTCAGAATGGATAGGTTTGATGTTCTTGCAGTCCATGGGACTCTCAAGAGTCTCCTCCAGCACCATAATTCAAAAGCATCAATTCTTCGGCGATCAGCCTTCTTTATGGTCTTCTGAGAAGCCAGCAAATATCTACATAAATATCTACTGGAGTGCTGAGGGATGTTCCTGTAAAAGAGAAAAACAGGCAATTCTAGTGTTGGGCTGAGGCAAAAGACAATGGGAGAGCTAAGTTTTGGATCCTGAAAAGTTTAGAGTCCTTAGAGGTTCTGCTGGAGATCTGAGTGCTCTCCCTGTAAATTTGTAAATAAGCTCAAATATTACAAAATGAGAGAAAGGAAGCAAACCTGGGTAACTGCTACAACCCACACACTCAGAGAAGTGGTGTATGTGTAACAATACTGTACTTGGCCCTGAGCAAAACATGGTTACAGCCCTGACTCTGTATATGCTCTTTTGGAAGTTAATTATCTGTGGTATATATACTGGGCTCCCAATAAGATAGTTATCAGGATGGCTCGCAAAGAGAAAATGATAAAATGCAATATTTTAAAAATATAATTAAAAATGATTGAAGCATTTACATCTCCAGCAGAGAGAAACCTAAAGCTAAAGTCACAGTACAGCCGTACCTCGGAAGTCGAACGGATTCCGGTCCGGAAGTCCGTTTCACTTCCAAAACATTCAGAAACCAAGGCACGGCTTCCAGTTGGCTGCATGGAGCTCCCACTTCCCTAAACAGGGCTTCCTTCAGATGTCTTCTAAATGTCAGGTACAGTGGTACCTCTGGTTACAGATGCTTCAGGTTACAGATGTTTCAGATTACAGACTCCGCTAACCCAGAAAGAGTACCTTGGGTTAAGAACTTTGCTTCAGGAGGAGAACAGAAATCACGCACCAGTGGGGCGGCGGCAGCAGGAGGCCCCATTAACTAAAGTGGTGCTTCAGGTTAAGAACAGTTTCAGGTTAAGACCGGACCTCCAGAACGAATTAAGTTCTTAACCCGAGGTACCACTGTATTGAGAATATATGGTGCACGCACGCACCCACCCACCCACACATATAATATACTCTCTTTCTTTCTCTTTCTCTCTTTCTTTCATCGGTTACAAAATCCTGAAAGGGCAGCCTTTCTCTTAGCCATCTGCATGTTGAAAAGACACCAGCCTAAATCCACAAATTAAGGCAAAACCCTTATTGTATTTAAATCACATTTAATTAATTGCCTGAATAGGCCTAAAACCTATTGCGTTCTCTCAAGCAGCTTGTCGATTGGGCTGTCTCTTTAAATTGCCCCGTCTCTCAAAGCATGGGCTAATGTCCTGGTCTCCTTTTTCAGAGGTAGCCCTGGAGAATCAGCATCTTCTTTGATGCAAGGTGAAGGACCTCTATTTTGGGGGGCCCTGAAGCTTGAACTGTTATCGGCGCCCCTTTACAACCAGGAACAAGGTCTGGGCAACTGCTGTTGTGTGCTTCAAAACGGTTTGTTCCATGACAGATATCTCTCTCTCTCTCTAATATATATATATATATATATATATATATATATATATATATAGTGGTACCTCGGGTTACATACGCTTCAGGTTACAGACTCCGGTAACCCAGAAATAGTACCTCGGGTTAAGAACTTTGCTTCAGGATGAGAACAGAAACTGTGCTCCGGTGGCGCGGCAGCAGCAGGAGGCCCCATTAGCTAAAGTGGTGCTTCAGGTTAAGAACAGTTTCAGGTTAAGAATGGACCTCCAGAACGAATTAAGTACTTAATCCGAGGTACCACTGTATAAACTACTACATCTCAGATTTTGATTTAAATTGCTATACTGGATTATCTCACATGCCAAAGTCACTGGTGTGAATAAAAAATTCCCAGGGCTTTTTTCCAGCCGGAACTTGACGGAACTTAGTTCCAGCACCTCTCAGGTGAGCCTCATTGCCACTATAAGAGAACAAGGGAAGCGTTCATGGTGAGTTCTAGCACTGCTTTTGCAGGAAAGTTGTGGATAGTAGGAGAGGTAAAAGGTAAAGGGACCCCTGACCATTTGGTCCAGTCGTGACCAACTCTGGGGTTGCGGCGCTCATCTCGCTTTACTGGCCGAGGGAGCCGGCGTACAGCTTCCGGGTCATGTGGCCAGCAAGACTAAGCCCCTTCTGGCGAACCAGAGCAGCACACGGAAACACCGTTTACCTTCCCGCCGGAGTGGTACCTATTTATCTACTTGCACTTTGACGTGCTTTCGAACTGCTAGGCTGGCAGAAGCTGGGACTGGACAACGGGAGCTCACCCCGTCACAGGGATTCGAACCGCCGACCTCCTGATCGGCAAGTCCTAGGCTCTGTGGTTTAACCCACAGCGCCACCTGCGTCCCTTATCCATGTGGATAGTAGGAGAGGATATATTGATTAAATATTATCCTTCCTCACTCACGCTAGCGAGTCAGTAGCAGAGCACATTCCCAGGTAGATTTGTTAGAATCTCTTGAGTTAAGCAATCCAGTCTGGCTTTTGGAGTAGCCTCGGGTCTTTCTTCATCAAAATCCGGCCCTGGTCTGGGGCCTCCTCTAGGATTAGGAGCCCTGAAGTTTAAGCTTTGTTAGTTTCCTAACAGATCCACCCCGCTTGGCTTGATCCTTCCAGGTAGCTTTCATCCATAGCTCAGTGTTGCGCTAAGCAGCAGATGGCCAGACAACATCTCTGCATTATCTTCTAAAGGCCTCGCAGCCTGCACACAGCTTCCAAGATCCTCTTGGCTGACCAGCAACCACCTAGTAGCCAACCACTCCTGCCCCCTCAGCCTTGCTCCCCACCTCAGACATGTCATCACTAGCTAATGGGATCAGCAGTCAGGGGTGATGGGGGTTGTCGTCTAGGGAACTGTAAAGTGTTGCTTGTCCATTTTGTCCTGCCCTGAGCGAGAAGAAGGATAACGACAAGCTGGAACGTGGTGCAGAGGAGGGCAACCAAGATGATCAAGGGACTCAAAACCATGCCTTATGAGGAACAGTCGAAGGAACTAGGTATGTTTAGCCTGGAAAAGAGGAGACTGAGAGGAGAGAGGAGAGCTCAAGGGCTGTCACGTGGAATGGGAAACAAACTTGTTTTCTCCTGCTCTGGAGGGTGGGACTCGAACCAATGGCTTCAAGCTACAGGAAAGGAGATTACAACTAAACATGAGGAAGAACTTTCTGACAGTAAGAGCTGTTTGATGGTGGAATGTTCTCCCTAGGGAGGTTGTGGACTCTCCACCCTTGGAAGTTTTGAAGCAGAGGTTGGGCGGCCATCTGTCATGGATGCTTTAGCTGAGATTCCTGAATTGCAGGGGGTTGGAATGGATGACCCTCAGCACCCCTTCCTACTCTACAACTCTATGATTTTACGTACTGGGGCCTCCCTGGATGGTGTGGTGTTGATTTGAAAGGTACCCTGGGCCAGAAACTCTCAGAGAGGAAGTCACAATGTTCTACTGCTGAGGTTCCTTTCCAGCATTGGGTCAAAGCAAGGGGCTCCCTACATAGGTCAGTCTGAAATGTAGGTTCAGGTTTTTTTAAAAATGGTGGGTTTCTTTCAATGATGCAAATAGAAGGCAGTGGAGGGGGGGTGGAATGGAAAATAACCCAAACTTCCTATCTTTCTGCCTGCTCCTTGCCGCCCCCCACTCCTGCCTGCAACAGACAGAGCTGGCCGCAAGCACACTGTGTTGACACGCATCGCTCTCTGTTCCTTTTCCTGCTCCTTTGCCAAAACATCTCCTGCTGTTTATTTATTTATTTCCTCCCGATAATGGAGGGGATCGTGTTTCCGGAAGAGCGCCAGCAGATGATACGAGCCCCGGCGCTGATACTGCCAGCGTAGCCTATGCCAGCTTTTTCTGCCGGAAAAAATTCATTTTTTCCAGAAGGAAGCCATGAGTGTGAAGTGGAATCCAAATTCGATTTCTCTGCACTTTCAACCCTCCCCCCCCTTCCTCTTATATTTGTTATCGCACAGCAGCCCACCAGGTGGGGCAATGGAGGAGCTCATTCAGCTGCAACTCAGAGCCTTAATCCAATTTACAGTTTCTCTCAGAGAGATAATTACAGCCGTTAAACCAGTTAGTGCGCCACAAAGAAGCTCTCCTACAAAGTTCTAGTCCTGTCTTTCAAAATCTCACCTAAAGTATTAGGGAATCTCGGGAAAGTGTGGGGCAGCAGGGACAGATGGGGTCTGCCTGCAGAAAACCTGAAGGTTTTCTGTTTAAAGGTAAAGGGACCCCTGACCGCTAGGTCCAGTCGCAAACGACTCTGCAGTTGCAGCCCTCATCTTGCTCTATAGGCCGAGGGAGCCGGCGTACAGCTTCCGGGTCATGTGGCCAGCATGACTAAGCCGCTTCTGGCGAACCAGAGCAGCGCACGGAAACGCCGTTTACCTTCCCGCCAGAGTGGTACCTATTTATCTACTTGCACTTTGACGTGCTTTCGAACTGCTAGGTTGGCAGGAGCAGGGACTGAGCAATGGGAGCTCACCCCATCGCGGGGATTCGAACCGCCGACCTTCTGATCAGCAAGCCCTAGGTTCAGTGGTTTAGACCACAGCTAAGTGTTAGCTTTCCTTTATAAACACTTATAACAGACCATCCAAGTGTTTCCCTTATTTACATTACTCATCCTGGCTTCTCATTTGATCCCAGAATGTCCCGCTTTTCTTTAGGACATCCCCATTTTTATCAAAGAAATGTTAGAAGGTAAGGCAGGACATCCTTATTTTCATTGGCAAAATGTTATGCAAGCCCCGAGCCAAGGAGATAAGTAACTATATAACCTTTAGAAGACATCTGAAGGCAGCCCTGTCTAGGGAAGGGTTTTTTTATGTTTAATTTTTTATTGCGTTTTTGTATATGTTGGAAGCTGCCCAGAGTGGCTGGGGCAACCCAGTCAGATACACAGGGAAGAAGAGGAGGAGGAGGAGGAGGAGGAGGAGGAGGAGGAAAGGAGGAAGACGAAGACGAAGACGAAGACGAAGACGAAGAGGAAGAGGAAGAGGAAGAGGAAGAGGAAGACGAAGACGAAGACGAAGACGAAGACGAAGACGAAGAGGAAGAGGAAGAGGAAGAGGAAGAGGAAGACGAAGACGAAGACGAAGACGAAGACGAAGACGAAGACGAAGGAGAAGGAGAAGGAGAAGGAGAAGGAGAAGGAGAAGGAGAAATAATATTAGAGGATATATTTTAAGTCTTACTGTGAAATGTCCCTTATTTCTCCTTTCCCGCGCTGAGACAAACATGTGAGTCACAGACCCAGCAACAATTTAACCTGTGGTCATTGCAATGTGTAGAATTATCAAATGAGATAGGTGAAATTAGCTCCAGGCCATACGACGGACAATGAGGACTTTATCCACACTTAACTTTACCCCCGTGCTTTCCAGGCACAGGAATGAGTGCTTTAAGGTCTCAGCGCTATCCCTGCCCTGCCCCCTCCAGAACATTCCTCACAAAAACCCGCTTTTTAAGGCTGCAGCACAACATGTCAGGGGCATGTGAGGAGTGCCCATTCAACACGCCAGACAGTTCTAGGTAGGGCCAGTTCCTTGACTGGCAGAAGAATGCAGTTCCTCGGCTTAATAGGTTACCTATAGCTGGTTTGCAGCACTTGGACATGGCACTATAAGCATGGACCATGTCTGGAGAGCTTGGAGGAAAGGGAATAAGCCCCGATATGCAGGTGCCGCTGTGGGTTAATCCACAGAGCCTAGGATTTGCCAATAGGTCGGCGGTTCGAATCCCTGCGACGGGGTGAGCTCCTGTTGCTAGGTCCCTGCTCCTGCCAACCTGGCAGTTTGAAAGCACGTCAAAGTGCAAGTAGATAAATAGGTACCACTCTGGCGGGAAGGTAAACGGCATTTCCGTGCGCTGCTCTGGTTCCCCAGAAGCGGCTTGGTTATGCTGGTGGACAAACGCCAGCTCCCTCGGCCAGTAAAGCGAGATGAGCGCCACAACCCCAGAGTCGTCCATGACTGGACCTAATTGTCAGGGGTCCCTTTACCTTTATGATGATATTAAACATCTTTTTTTATTGAATCTGATATCATTTCCCAAAATACCTTTGCTTTCTTAGAAGTCCACCACATATGGAAAAAAAGGGTTCGTGTGTCCTATTTTACAGAGAACAGTCTCCTCTTCGAAGGATTGTGTGTCTATGTTTGGTTTAAGGTGAGAGAACCATAAGAAGGGAGGAGAATCGGGGCCTTGAAATTGTTCATCAGGGGTTAGCACAGGCTTCCTCAGCCTCGACCCTCCAGATGTTTTTGGCCTACAGCTCCCATGATCCCTAGCTAGCAGGACCAGTGGTCAGGGATGATGGGAATTGTAGTCTCAAAACATCTGGAGGGCTGAGTTTGAAGAAGCCTATTCTAACTCTTGATGGACAACTCCAAGGCCCTGATCCTCCTCCCTTCTTATGGTTAGTGTTGTGTATTGAGTCAAAGGATTTTATATCTGTATTATTATTGTCTGTAATTGCATTAGGGTAAAGTAACTGCCTTTTGGTTCCAGAGGGTACAGCTACTATTGGTTCATTTAAGCTGCTGTATTTGGATCCTCTGTCTTATTGGTTGCCTCCAAAAGGCAGGACTGTGATTGCCTGATATTGTTCCCTCCAAAATGTATCCCTTCTAACTAGTTCCCTGTCCCTATAAATGTAGCTCTCCCCTCCTCAAGTTTTAGTCTTGTTGCTTTTAATAAAGAAGTGTTACTAGAGAACTGACTCCAGCATATTATGTCAAGAGAGCTGAAATCACAAACCCCACGTCACAACAGTTAGCACCTAGAAAGCAGATTGAGCAGACACACAGATGACCTGGCCACAGTCTTTCTAACTACGGTAAGATGTATTTCTGTTTAAATTAATCATTTCTAAATTTGCAGTTAAACATATAAATTAGGAAATGCATTTTTTTTAATCCTTGTTTTACCTCTCTCTCTCTCTCTTGGTGTTGCATAAGTGCCTCCCCTAATACTATAGAAAGATGCAGACACACTTGCTAGGTCTAAATGTACTAGAAGCCAGCTGAAGGAGGAATAAAACGCCAAATTTGCTTTGGGCGTCATAGCCAAGTCCAAATCGACATGGATCTGCAAAGAAGGGATCTCTCCATCTCTCTGCCTTTGGGCAGCTGCCAATGGAGCCTGCTGCACCAGGGCTTGCTGTGACGTGCTGTGGGGAGAAGTCCAAAATGCGGCAGCAATTTGACAGCCTGTGTGATGCGTAATGGCACAGATGCTCCTGTGTTAATATGGGCTCTTGCTCCCATTCTGATTACAGGCATGGGTGTTGCTGGCTGAGGGATCGCCTCAACTTGTTCCAGCAGATTCATGAGGCCTGTGAAGCAACCCTTCCTAGGAGGGAAAGCTAGGCAAAGGCATTGGGTAGGGTTCAACCAAACATTTGTTCTAGTGCAATGACTTTTGGCTCTGTAGCGTAACTTCTCTGCCGTCTCCTCTACCAATGTACTCCCCCCCCCAAATCTGCTCTGGGGTTTTCCCCAACCCACTGAATCAGATTTAGGAGGTACATGGAGAGAGGAGAGGGTAGGGAATTCAGATTGCCCAGCTAAAAGTTATTGCACTAGCACAACTAGATGGCTACCCCCATGCAGTGGCGTAACATGGGTTGCCAGTGCCCGGGGCAAGTTGACTATCCTCGGCACCACCCACTGATAGGCTGGAACAAAGGGACAATAGCTCAGAGAGCTCCCCCAAGTGGCAGCCGTGGCAGCTCATGAGCAGCAAACACGGCAGAGAGTGGGACGGGAGATTGGTCGGGAATGGGTACTGTTCTAAAGTCCATGCAGAGGACATCTTAACAACTGTCCGTCAGCCAAATCTGCTCCTCAGTCTGCCCACACAAACATTGGGAGATTTTCTGTGTGAGCGGGAGAGAGTGCTATTTTTTTATATATTATAACTACTTACTTTTTGTTTTGAAATTTTGCGCCCCGAATAATTTTGTGCCCAGAAAAAACCACCCCTGTGGCCCTGCCCATGCTATGCCACTGCCACCACGCACTCTGAATGTAGGGTCCTCTAGATTTACTCTTCCCATTCGATTAAGAGTGCTTCTGAGCATCATGGTCAAATTGGGCAAATCTAAGAATAATAGATCTTAGTCCAGGGGATGGGACTTGGATACAGCCCAGCTGTGCTCTGCTGTCCCTGCATCCTTGGCATTCGGCTTTCTCCCAACATAGCCATTGCCACACCTTACCCTTGGCAGCGCTGTACCTTCGTTCCATCTTTCCTTCCCTGGGCAAACACCTCTGTTTGCACCTCAGCCCAGTTTCCCCTCTTCTCTCCTTGAGATCTAGCAAAATGGCTGGGACCAAAGCAGTTCTGTGACTGGCAACCTCATCGTCGGTAGCAGATATGAAGGTCTCTGGTACTTGCTTTGCTTCTGTAGCCATTCACAGTTCTGGCCACTTTTCTTCTGACTTGCTCTTTCCCAGTGGTGATGGAATAGGCCCCAGGCAGGGTTCTGTGCCTTCTGAGAGGGTTGGCCACTGTGAGAACAGGGTGATAGTCTTCATGGACCATTGGCCTGATGGTTTTCCCAGTAGTGATGTATGGAAGTAAGAGCTGGACCATAAAGAAGGCTGATCGCCGAAGAATTGATGCTTTTGAATTATGGTGCTAGAGGAGACTCTTGAGAGTCCCATGGACTGCAAGAAGATCAAACCTCTCCATTCTGAAGGAAATCAGCCCTGAGTGCTCACTGGAAGGACAGATCCTGAAGCTGAGGCTCCAATACTTTGGCCACCTCATGAGAAGAGAAGACTCCCTGGAAAAGACCCTGATGTTGGGAAAGATGGAAGGCACAAGGAGAAGGGGAAGACAGAAGACGAGATGGTTGGATAGTGTTCTCGAAGCTACCAGCATGAGTCTGACAAAACTGCGGGAGGCAGTGGAAGACAGGAGTGCCTGGCGTGCTCTGGTCCATGGGGTCACGAAGAGTCGGACACAACTAAGCGACTAAACAACAACAACAGCAGGTTCCTTTTGTGTTCTTAGCAATATAGCGCCACTCCAGAAACTGAGGGATACCTCAGTTGGTACAGCATAAGACTCTTCATCTCAGGGTTGTGGGTTTGAGCGTCAAGAAAGATCCCTGCATTGCAGAAAGTTAGACCTTCCAACTTTACAATTCTATGATTCTATGACTTCACCCACTCCTTTGTGGATACTGGGGGTGATGAAAGAGGGAGCTGTCCTTTCCACTGCCATAAGGCTCTGAGCCCCACACATTTCTTTCACAGTACCCACTTTGTACTGTGTGCCCTCCTGCACATCATTGGCAAGAGGCGTAGCAAGGTGAAGTCAATCACATCTGCAGAGCAACCTCCTGAAAAGCAAATTCTGTCTCTTTAAATGTAATACAAGTTTTTTTAAAAAAAAAAAAAAAACACACCAAGAAGAAGAATTGACAAGCTCCCTCACTCTCTCAGAAGAGTGAGAAATTTTCATTGATTGATTTCTTCATGGCTTCTTAAACAGATAATTAATTCACCACGAACCTCCGGACACTCCGTAGCTAGTCGTTAATATTGTAAATTCAGATATACTTCAATAATCGCCTGACCCCCCCGTCACCCTGTAATAGATAGCCACGGCGTTATGCTGATGTGCTGCTGGGGGGGAGCAAATCAATTTGAGAAGACATGAAGGGATCACCTAGTGAAAGGAAGCTATTGATTCTCTCTTATAAGCCACTGCTATAATATTTATTCTTTTGTAAACAGAATTAACCCGGCACCATGGGTCATTCCTATTGAGTAGCATTCTTCGTGTTCATATAGTAATACAGATTGTATCAGACAAGGTGGAAACAACAGACAAGACATCAAAACCACACCACTTACTTCGAACATGCTTGTCACGGGCCTGTTGCTCTTTGAAGAGGCCATTCAGCAACCACAGAAATTTTACCAAATTAACCACTTCTAAGGTTTGGGATCTGTACGCATATGAAGCTGCGGGGGGGGGGGGAGGGTGTTGCATGCTGCTGAGCGGACGATTGCACAAGGATGATGTATCACCAAAGCATGGATGTGTATCCAAGCCGATAGATCTTGAAGGCGGGCCAGTGCAACCATTGAAAAGCCACAGACATCCAGCTAGGGCTCCTAAGGGATCTCAGTGTGAGGTAAAAAGGTAAAGGACCCCTGAACAGTTAAGTCCAGTCAAAGGCGACTATGGGTTGCTGCGCTCATCTCGCTTTCAGGCCAAGGGAGCCAGCATTTGTCTGCAGACGTCTCCACCCCCATCGTTCAGCCCGGACACTGAGATCCAACGCCGAGGGCCTTCTGGAGGTTTCCTCGTTGTGAGAAGTAAGGTTACAGGGAACCAGGCAGAGGGCCTTCTCGGTAGTGGCACCCACCCTGTGGAACACCCTCCCTTCAGATGTGAAGGAAATAAGCAGCTATCCTATCTTTAAAAGACATCTGAAGGCAGCCCTGTTCAGGGAAGTTTTTAATATTTAATGCTGTACTGTTTTTAACATTTGATTGGGAGCTGCCCAGGGTGGCTGGGGAAACTCAGCCAGATGGGCGGGGTATAAATAATAAATTAGTAGTAGTAGTAGTAGTAGTAGTAGTAGTATTGTTATTGTTATTGTTATTAATAACAGCATGACTGAAGCGCACAGAAATGCCGTTTACCTTCCCGCCACAGTGGTACCTATTTGTCTACTTGCACTGGTGTGCTTTCAAACTGCTAGGTTGGCAGGAGCTGGGGAGAGCAATGGGAGCTCACCCCGTCACAGGGATTCGAACCGCCGACCTTCTGATTGGCAAGCCCAATCTCAGTGGTTTACATCACAGTGCCACCAGCGTCCTTTATCTCAGTGTACAGTCTTCCTGTGCCATACATAACCTCCTCCCCATACATTTTATTTAATAGCCCTTCTTTCTGCTTCCTGCTGCCTTTACGTACTCAAAGCTTGAGCTTGAGGCAGGCTGAACACTCTGCCTCACACGGCACATTTTGGAGCACACTGTTATTTTCCAACATGGCCCGGCTCTAGATGAATTGCTGAGGGAAAGGCAGAATGAGGCCATTGTGAGATGATCCTCACCATCACCGCTGCTGATCAGACCTGTCTGGAGTGGCGTGCTGTAGCCATTTCCAAACATGACTACAGTGGTACCTTTGTTCCCAAATGGCTTAGTTGTCGAACAACTTGGCTCCCGAACACCGCAAACCCTGAAGTAAGTGTTCCGATTTGTGAACACTTTTCAGAAGCTGAATGTCCGGCGCGTCTTCTGCGACTTTCAGTTGAGTGCAGGAAGCTCCTGCAGCCAATCGGAAGCCGTTCCTTGGTTTTCAAACAATTTTGGGGGTCAAACAGACTCCCAGAACAGTTTAAGTTCGAGAACCAAGGTACCACTGTACAGTGATACCTCAGGTTAAGTACTTAATTCGTTCCAGAGGTCTGTACTTAACCTGAAACTGTTCTTAACCTGAAGCACCACTTTAGTTAATGGGGCCTCCTGCTGCTGCCGCACCGCCAGAGCACGATTTCTGTTCTCATCCTGCAGCAAAGTTCTTAACCTGAGGTAATATTTCTGGGTTAGCGGAGTCTGTAACCTGAAGCGTATGTAACCTGAAGTGTATGTAACCCGAGGTACCACTTTGCTGTATTGTGGTCACTTCCACAGCATGCATTTAAAGCACAGGCGTGATTTCCCCTCAAAGAATCCTTCGAACTGTAGTTTACCCCTCACGGAGCTACAATTTCCAATGCCCTTAAACAAATTACAGTTCCCAGGATTCTTTGGGACTTTATATACTTTAAAGGAATGTTGTGGGTGGGACTGATGTGGCACTATCTGAAGACAGCTTGGAAATTTCGGTCATCCTAGCTGCCATAACCGAGGAGCAAAGACTCTCCCAAAGCTAAGGAGATGGAGGAGGATGCATGGCAACTGCTAGACCCTTGCAGAACATGTTCCCCAAGCATGAGACAAGCCTGAGGGGACAGGAAGGAGGCAGCAGGCTTGTAAGGATGAGCTGGCATGGAATGCGGCAGTGAATGCCAAAGTCTGGCCCTGATCTTTGGAGGAGGCCTTGACCGTCAAGGATGTGTTCCAGAACTTTCCTGCGCTGGCTAGTTCCTCATCCCTATGAAGGGCCAGAGACGTAAGGTTCCTTTCTGCTTGGCTCACTTTCCTTCTTCCTTCCTTCCTGCTGGAAGTCAAGGAGAAGACTGTCAAATTGGGGCAGAAAATTGGAAAGGAACAGAGAACGCTACAGAGAGGCGAAGGAGCCTGGCCTGTGAAGGGCTCTTGCGCAGAGCGAAATCCCTAATTAAAAGACAGACAGACCCATTCAGAGGGAAGACAATGAGACAGTCTGTCGAGCAGAACCAGGAAGCCATGAAAGGAGGCTGGAGCCGCCGCAACTCCCCTTGGAGCCTTGCAAAGGGCTTCACTTCACGGGGAGACCCCAGCGGCCCACCTTGGCTTGCCGCACTCTCCGCACCGAGATGCGAAGTCACCTCCATTCAAAGAGATTTGCATCTTCCCATTTGCGCGGGAGAAGGTGGCAGAGGTCAGAGGCAAAGCCGGCTCAGCAATTCCTTTTGTGCTTCCTGCTAATTTTTGTTGTCGCTGCTGCTCAATAGTTAAACTCTCTTTACCCTTGGAGGGGGCACCTAGGGTCAGGTAAATGAAAGCAGCCCAGAGGGCAGCGTTTCTATGGCTGTAAAGAAGAGCAAACCTGACTTGCTGGGAGGGGGAAGAATGAGATGCAGACCTGTCTTTTTCCTGGGTCAGTTCCCCAATCCTTCTCATCAGACAAGCACCCTCCTGGCCTTTCTGCTTGAGCAGAACCCCTGAATGTGTTAATTAGCCGCAAGCCGGTGCCCCGAAAGGGCAAGGAGAGGAAGTGCAGTGTGAATCATAAGACAACTATGGAAAACTTGGCCTCTCTTCACACTTTGCTTGGCAAGAGGTGCGGTGGGAGCAGGCAGGATGCTGAGTTCTTCCAATGCCCCTCCTCTAAAGGACTCTTGCTGGCTCACGGCACTCCACAAACACAACCTTTGGCTGGGAGAAGCCAGGGCAGGAGGGGGGAATGTTTGCCAGGCCTGGTGGTTCCAGGAAGGGAATTCTGAGCATGTCAATCTCCTAGAAAAGGCTTCCCGATTGACGGACGACAGCGGGATTTAAGACAGGGCTCTCTCCAAAACACAATTTTCAGCATCTTTAGGCAGCAGCCCAAAGCAAGATCCTCTGTAGTTCAAGCATTCTACTCACGAGTAAGTCGAACGCTCAAGCAGGGGTGAGCAAGCTAGATCTCCACCCCACTTTAGATTTCCCTTGCTGTTGGACAATCAGGGGAAAACTTTTAAACTGGTTGCTATATACAAGACTAACCGAGTGACGGGAAACTAATTGTGGAAGGTCACTGGCGGTTTTTTTTAATCAGTTGCTGGGTTGATTTTTCTTCCCAGAAAGCCTGAAGAAACCTTATGCTGAGTTGCATATACTGGCAGAATCAGTAATTAGGCCTGAGTTACATGTTATATGTGGGACGCGGGTGGCTGTGTGGGTTAAACCACAGAGCCTCTGGCTTGCCGATCAGAAGGTCAGCGGTTCGAATCCCCGCAACAGGGTGAGCTCCCGTTGCTCGGTCCCTGCTCCTGCCAACCTAGCAGTTCGAAAGTGCAAGTAGATAAATAGGTACTGCTCCGGTGAGAAGGTAAACGGCATTTCCGTGCACTGCTCTGGTTCGCCAGAAGCGGCTTCGTCATGCTGGCCCCATGACCCGGAAGCTGTACGCTGGCTCCCTCGGCCAATAAGGCGAGATGAGCGCCGCAACCCCAGTCGGCCACGACTGGACCTAATGATCAGGGGTCCCTTTACCCTTTACCTTTTTACAGGTTATATGGCCAACCAGCTAACTAACTGCCATATGCGCAGTCCTGTTTCTATTCCTCTAGGGTTGTTTTCATCCGTTGTCATCAAAGCCATTGCCGCTGTTTTGATCTGTAAGTTGTCTTGAGTCCCGTCGGGAGAAAATGTGGTATATAAATAAAGATGATAATAATAATAATAATAATAATAATAATAATAATAACAACAACAACAACAATAATGTACTCAAGGAAGAAGAAGAAGAAATAGCCACTATGATAATGAGTATAGTGAGTGCTTTAAAAGAGTAAAGGGTAACTTAGGGTAGATATTTTTTTCCAGTTTACTTTAAGTTATCTCTTTATTTCACCCTTCAGCAATAGGCACCCAATTCTGCTCTACTTATCATCATAATTGCACAGTTAAAAGACTCATTTCTTCTTTCTGCAGGCACACAAACAGGCAACTTTATTGCTGACTTGGTAGAGAATGCAACTGAAACTGAAAAGCAAAGGAAATTTCAAGTAGTGGAGTCACACTCTAGCCCAGAATGCAACATTCTAATATTTAACTCTTCAAGGCTGTTGTCTTTTCAGGCTCGCTTACAGGGTGATTGGGATCATGAGGAATCCACTCTCAGTCAGGGAAAGTCTTGAGTGAGCAAAATTTAAGGGGCTCTTCCCCCAAATGGCTTTCGTTGTGTGCTCACCCTACTTTATTAACTGAATTTTTCAGAGGCCCCCATTCTTATTTCTCTCCCGTCCTTAAAGCAAGCTGTCATTCATTAAACGGAAGCTGGCATTATCAAATATGTCACAAATTAAAGAAGACGTTTCCCCTTTAAAAAGTCTGGATTAAAGTGCAATATGAGCTGCAGAGATGCTCAGATATCTAATTCAGGTATATATTCATTTTCTCTTTTTTTGCTATTAGCATTTTATTGATTTTTTTAATACTCGTACAATTACCCTCTTCCCCACCCCCGCTCCAGTACATACATATTCCATACATTTGGGAAGTGAACAGAAATGCCGTAAATAGCAGCTTCAATGTTACTTTGTCCCCCAACTCACTCTCTTTTTAATTTAGTTTCTCCCGCTTGCCTTATCCCTTTCTTTTATTTTTATTTTTAAAATAATTTTTATTAAATTTTCCATTTTAACAGTCCAATCAAATCACATTGAATATTCCAAATTATACAAATACCTATCATATAGTCCAAATATTCTGCCAAATTATAAATTTTGTTGGGACTTCCCACGCTTCAAGTTTGGGGGGGCTCTGATCATCTCATATTTCTGCTGCCTTGAGTTTCCAATAGTTCCTTTAAATCTTCCTGTTGTTAACCTTCCTGCCTTACCTTGGGCAAAGTGGGCAAAAGGACCGTGTAGAGCGGACAGTTCATTTTACTTACTTTTCACTCTACTGTGAATTCCCTTTTCCATATGTTGTTGTTTAGTCGTTTAGTTGTGTCCGACTCTTTGTGACCCCATGGACCAGAGCATGCCAGGCACTCCTGTCTTCCACTGCCTCCCACAGTTTGGTCAAACTCATGCTGGTAGCTTCGAGAACACTGTCCAACCATCTCATCCTCTGTCGTCCCCTTCTCCTTGTGCCCTCCATCTTTCCCAACATCAGGGTCTTTTCCAGGGTGTCTTCTCTTCTCATGAGGTGGCCAAAGTATTGGAGCCTCAGCTTCAGGATCTGTCCTTCCAGTGAGCACTCAGGGCTGATTTCCTTCAGAATGGATAGGTTTGTTCTTCTTGCAGTCCATGGGACTCTCAAGATTTCACCGGATCCTGTAGAGAAAGTATATCACTCCTGGTTCCTGCTTGTGCACTTCCAAAGACATTGGCTGGCCTCTACTGAAAGGAAAGTCCACCTGCTGCAGTTGTGCTTGGAAACTGATGGTCTAGATCAGTGGTGACGAACCTTTTAGAGACCGAGTGCTCAAACTGCAACCCAAAACCCACGTATTTATCGCATAGTGCCAACATGAAAATTTGCAGTATTTTTCCACATACTTTAAGAAAATGGAGGGAGATGGTCCAGGGTTGTGGAGCTTTTTTGGTGCACTATTGGGTGCCTTCTCTGCTCACAGCGCTGCGGGTGGCAAGCACTCTAGGGAGCGTTTTCTGCTGGGACAATGGTGCACCTGCCCACAGAGAGGGCTCTGAGTGCCCACTTTGGCACGCATGCCATAGGTTCACCACCACTGGCCTAGATAGACCCAGGGTCTAACTCATGGATAGGCAAACTAAGGCCCGGGGGCCGGATCTGGCCCAATTGCCTTCTAAATCTGGCCCATGCACGGTCCGGGAATCAGCGTGTTTTTACATGAGTACAATGTGTCCTTTTATTTAAAATGCATCTCCGGGTTATTTGTGGGGCCTGCCTGGTGTTTTTACTTGAGTAGAATGTGTGCTTTTACAGTGGTACCTCGGGTTACATACGCTTCAGGTTACATACGCTTCAGGTTACAGACTCCGCCAACCCAGAAATAGTGCTTCAGGTTAAGAACTTTGCTTCAGGATGAGAACAGAAATTGTGCTCTGGCGGCGTGGTGGCAGCAGGAGGCCCCATTAGCTAATGTGGTGCTTCAGGTTAAGAACAGTTTTAGGTTAAGTACAGACCTCCGGAACAAATTAAGTACTTAACCCAAGGTACCACTGTATTTAAAATGCATCTCTGGGTTATTTGTGGGGCATAGGAATTCGTTCCTTTTCCCAAAAAAATAAAGTCCGGCCCCCCACAAGGTCTGAGGGACAGTGGACTGGCCCCCTGCTGAAAAAGTTTGCTGACCCCGGTCTAACTCAATAAGCAAGGTCTCATGCTGGTCTTTCGAAGTGAGAAGGTATAGCTCTTACTGCTTGTTAGTACCACCGGGGGTCACTGCAGGAAAAAGCATGGTTAAAAAAAAGCCTTTTCTCCACTATTGCGATAAGAGGCTGTTGTGGAAAGCCATGTAAGGTACTGGAGTTAGGGAGTTTTGATCTGGCAGCACAGAATGCCAAGGCAATAATGAATGATGTTGCGTGATCTGGAAAAACAAGTCTCTGTGGTCCATAACGTTTGCCTCAACTATAAAACAAACATTACCTCCATCTCCTCCTCATTCTTCTTCAGCTTGGCTTCGAATCTAAGCTGGAGAAGAATTATTCTCCTATTCAGAAAGCCCCCCAACCTCCTCCAGCCCCCTCATGTTCCTGTTCATACAGCCTGGGGAAGGAAAGTTTTTCATTTCGCAAAATATTTTTACAGCTAGCCCATTCCCTAATACAGTGGTACCTTGGGTGAAGAACTTAATTCGTTCCGGAGATCCGTTCTTAACCTGAAACTGTTCTTAACCTGAGGTACCACTTTAGCTAATGGGGCCTCCGCTGTGCCACCACCATGCAATTTCTGTTCTCATCCTGAAGCAAAGTTCTTAACCTGAGGTACTATTTCTGGGTCAGCGGAACCTGTAACCTGAAGCGTCTGTAACCTGAAGCGTCTGTAATCCGAGGTACCACTGTCTCACAATTTGTCCAGGGTTGTCAATCTGCATCCTCCCATTAGACGATAATCAGTGTGAGGCTCCTGTCACCAAAACACCACAACAGTGCTTCTTACTTAAGAGTCCAGGAGTCAAGATCGCAAGATTCATGAGCAACGCAACATGTTCGCAACTAAATGAAAGCAACAAAGACGTCCTGACAATTGGCACAACCCACCCACCGAGCTTTCAAAGGCAAGGCAAGGCAAGCTCACTCACAGGACTCTCGCAAACAAACTCTGGCCAGCCGGGTGTGTCTAATGCCACCTGGCTCTTGGAAGCAATTCTGTGTCTTGACCCTCTGCCTCCAACTCTACTGCCTTCTCCTCCTCTTCAGCCCCTCTCTCGGGCTGGTAAAATCCTTCCTTCTCCCCGATGTGGTGCTCTGCTGGAGGGAAAGGGGAGAGAGCTGCCAGACAAGCTTACCTCTCTCTAATATCTACTGTCACAAGAACAGTCCCCCCTTCACCCCTGGGTGACAGTCTTCCAGCCCCCATTTCCTCCTCCTTCCTCCATCTGGGTCAGATCCAGGAGGTCATGATGATCAACTGGATATGGGAATACAGTCGAACCTCCGTTTACTTAACTCTCTGGTTATGTAAACTTTGGGATGCGCGTGGGGCAAACCCGGAAGTATATTACCGGGTGTTGCCACGTACGCATGCGCAGAAGCGGTCTGCACATACGCAGAAGTGGTCCTCGGGTTGCGAAAACCTCAGGATCTGACCGGACCTCTGAAATGGATCCCATCTGCAGCCGGAGGTACCACTGTATGGGAAAGAAAGGAAAATTATGCCCGATGGGTTTTCTAAGCACTTCTCAATCAATCCAGAAGTGTTCAGGTCTTGGGCAGGATTTTCTGTGAGTCAATCAGCTGAGAATGCAAGGATAGCCAGCACATTAGTGTCTTAAAGGTAAAGGTAAAGGGACCCCCTAGGTCCAGTCGTGGCCGACTCTGGGGTTGCGATGCTCATTTCGCTTTATTGGCTGAAGAAGCCAGCATACAGCTTCCTGGTCATGTGGCCGGCATGACTAAGCCACTTCTGGCGAACCAGAGCAGCGCACGGAAATGCCGTTTACCTTCCCGCCAGAGTGCTACCTATTTATTTACTTGCACTTTGACGTGCTTTCAAACTGCTAGGTCGGCAGGAGCAGGGACCGAGCAACGGGAGCTCACCCCATCACGGGGATTCGAACCACCAGCCTTCTGATCGGCAAGTCCTAGGCTCTGGGGTTTAAGCCACAGCCCCATCCATGTCCCAATCCATTAGTGTCTTACTGGACATATAAACTCTAAGGTGTGTGCATTGCATTGGAACAAATTCTGGCCTGTCAGAGATGAAATGGGATCTGTAGAAGGTGGGATGATGATGATGATGATTATATTATTATTATTATTATTATTATTATTATTATTATTATTATTATTATCATCATCATCATTAATTGAAAATAAAATCAAAATATAAAACCACAAAATACATACTAAAAATATAAATAACAACCCAATAGCCCCCCCAATGCACAAAAACCACATTTTAAAAGGTCATAGGATGTAAATAAGATCAACCAAAAACCTGGTTAAAAAGGAACATTTTTGCCTGGTGCCTAAAGTTGTATAGTGAAGGCGCCAAACTTCCCTGAGAAGAGCATTCCACAGATGGGGAGCCACTGCAGAGAAGGCTCCGTTCTCGTGTTGCCACCCTCTAGACCTCTCAAGGAGGAGGCACATGAAAAAGGGCCTCAGAAGATGATCTCAGGGTCCAGGTAGGTTCATCTGGAAAGAGGTGGTCCTTGAGGTATTGTGGTCCTGAGCCATTTAAGGCTTTATAGGTCCAAACCAGCACTTTGAATTGAGCCCGGAAACTCATTGGTAGCCAGTGCAGTCAGACCAGGATTAGCGTAATATGCTCAAACCGTCTTACTCCGGTGAGCAACCTGGCCACTGAATTCTGCACCAGCTGAAGTTTCCGAACCGTCTTCAGAGGTAGCCCTACATATAACGCATTGCAGTAATCTAACCTTGAGGTTACCAGAGCACAGACAACAGTAGTTAGGCTACCCCTGTCCAGATACAGTGGGGTCTCGCAAGACGAAATTAATTCGTTCTGCGAGTTTTTTCGTCTAGCGAATTTTTCGTCTTGCAAAGCACGGCTATTAGCGGCTTAGCGGCTATCAGCTGCTTAGCGGCTTAGCGGCAAGACGTTTCTGTCTTGCGAAACAAGCCCATAGGGAAATTCGTCTTGCGAAGCACCTCAAAAACGGAAAACTCTTTCGTCTAGCGAGTTTTTCGTCTTGCGAGGCATTCGTCTTGCGGGGCACCACTGTAGTTGAAACAGGAAGTCCTGAGGCATTTGTGGTGCCTCAGTGATCCAGACCTTTAAAAAAATGCTGCAGACAAGCATCTGCTAAAAGTAAAAGTAATGTTTTTAAGCTTACCATTTAAAGGTAACACAAGGGTAATGGAGGAAGTGAGAGTAAACACCATACAGTGGAAAGGACAGAGGGAAAGCATTCTTGTGACTGGCAGGTCAAGCTTGTAATTAGAGGGAGGGGATTTACATCTTCTTTCTCACTACCCCCTTAATCATCTTTGAAGGTGCCTGGTGCAAACGTTTTTAGACCCATTTGTCTGCAATTTGGCAGGTTTATTGTTGTTGTTTAGCCGTTTAGTCGTGTCCGACTCTTCGTGACCCCATGGACCAGAGCACGCCCGGCACTCCTGTCTTCCACTGCCTCCCGCAGTTTGGTCAAACTCATGCTGGTAGCTTCGAGAACACTGTCCCACCATCTCATCCTCTGTCGTCTCCTTCTCCTTGTGCCCTCCATCTTTCCCAAGATCAGGGTCTTTTCCAGGGAGTCTTCTCTTCTCATGAGGTGGTCCAAGTATTGGAGCCTCAGCTTCAGGATCTGTCCTTCCAGTGAGCACTCAGGGCTGATTTCCTTCAGAATGGATAGGTTTGATCTTCTTGCAGTCCATGGGACTCTCAAGAGTCTCCTCCAGCACCATAAATCAAAAGCATCAATTCTTCAGTGATCAGCCTTCTTTATGGTCCAGCTCTCACTTCCATACATCACTACTGGGAAAACCATAGCTTTAACTATACGGACTTTGTTGGCAGGTTTATTAGCCAGGGACAATTTCTTAGCCAGGGGAAATTGTGTGCAATTCCACGCAAAACGCTAGGGTAGATTAAGTTATTCCTTTTGTACCCACTCTCCCTTGGCCAATAAAGCGAGATGAGCACCGCAACCCCAGAGTCGTCCGCGACTGGACCAAATGGTCTGGGGTCCCTTTACCTTTACCTTTTTACCCGCTCCAAAACTGTAATAGCTGCTCTTACCGTAACAATCGTTCTGAAACTTGAGGTACAGCCCCTCAGGAGGCGTGATACTGCCAGCAAATTTCACCCAATTCTGCCTCAAACTTTTAAAAAAGCCAACTTTAAATGGGTCCAGCACAAAAACTTCTGTACATATTAACCTGTAATGTGGCAGCCACTATCTATTTTTGGAAGGGCTACTACTCTATCTGCAATCCCCCCCTTTTTTCTGTTAAAAGGCAGAACAACCTCAGTAATGAAATTGGGGTTAGGGTTAGAGCAGTAAAATGGAGTCAGATAGACCCAAAGCCAAACTGGGCAGCCTTTAAAGCACCTCGGACTGAGGTACGTCAAACTAGGGTCCAAACTGAATCTTGTCATTGGTGCACGTAGCTGATAAACCATTTTGAGGCACAGGAAAGGTTTGCAGGAGTACTCAAATACTTCAAAGCATAACACGGGGTCTAGGACTGTCAAATAAAAGTTTAAGAATTAAGGAGGACATCAATTCTGCAGTGCTAGAAAGAAGAGGCCTTCATCATAAGTTTGAAAAGTATAAATCTGTGACACTCGTTAGGTTGTATGTATTATTTTTAGGACTGCAAGGTTTAATTGATTATTTGGTTCATCGACTAAAAGCAGGCCCCAAATTAATCAGGCTGTAGCTGTTATATACAGAGATAGACAGTTTTTAATGAAAGTGCTTATAGAAATTGCAGAGGCAAAAAACCATCTTAATAGAGGCATCCTTCCTTCTCTAATACACAGGAGGGAATGCCTCTCCTAAAGAAGGTACCTGCAATGACATAATCCAAAATTCTACCTTCTGAAATAGTGTTTGTACCTACAGTGGTACCTCGGGTTACATACGCTTCAGGTTACAGACTCCGCTAACCAAGAAACAGTACCTCGGGTTAAGAACTTTGCTTCAGGATGAGAACAGAAATCGTGCTCCAGCGGCGCTGCTGCAGCAGGAAGCCCCATTAGCTAAAGTGGTGCTTCAGGTTAAGAACCGTTTCAGGTTAAGAACGGACCTCCAGAACGAATTAAGTACTTAACCCAAGGTACCACTGTTATCAATTAACCGGCTAAAATTTCTTCGCTGCATGTTCTTTTGCTGCTTTGATTCTGTTGCTGCAGGTTTTGTAACAACTACACAACTCCTGATTTAGGTGCGTCTGAATGACACGCGATCACACAGGCCCTGAACCTGGAAGGAACCCCAAAATGTCTTAAAGAAAAGGGGCAGAGTGTGGACTGGGCAGCCTTACACACACTCCATGAACGCACATGAGAGTCCAGGACAGAACCCCTGCGCAAAATGAGGATTGTCTGTATCACTAAATGCCACACCGCAGAATAGGGGACTCTGCCGCTCCGCCAATACAACATAAACATTGGGAAGATTTCTTTTGAAGCTGAAGTCCCCAAGCCCAAACATGGCCATCTTGTGGGATGTGAAACACAAGAGCAGTCAAGTACAACATCCCTAGAGTGAACATAAAATGGGATGTCTGGACCAGCCAGTCGGAACGTCCTGTTTCTCCTAGGCTGGGACAGACTTCCTCTGCATGTGACTAAAGGTGGGCGTAACCTCACCTGCCCAGGTAACAAAAGAGCAGGACTGGTCAGCCATCTCTCTCTCTCTCTGACCGCATTTGTTGAAGAAGCAACATCTGCTTAGCCTAAGATGCTCTCTTGGCTTGCAGCCAAGAGAGGACAAAGGAGCTGTCTCCTTATGGGATAGTTTCCAGGTGTATATTACTTACATCTGCCTTCTGGAGTCCATTTGTGAACAGAATGTGAGTGAGTAAACTCTTTTTATACTTTTATAGAAGACTGTGTCATGTCTATCTTTTTATGAGTGACTAAATGGGGAATTTAGGGACGCGGGTGGCGCTGTGGGTAAAAGCCTCAGCGCCTAGGGCTTGCCGATCGAAAGGTCACGGTTCGAATCCCCGCAGCGGGTTGCGCTCCCGCTGCTCGGTCCCAGCGCCTGCCAACCCAGCAGTTCGAAAGCACCCCCGGGTGCAAGTAGATAAACAGGGACCGCTTACTAGCGGGAAGGTAAACGGTGTTTCCGTGTGCTGCGCTGGCTTGCCAGATGCAGCTTGTCACGCTGGCCACGTGACCCAGAAGTGTCTCCAGAGAGCGCTGGCCCCCGGCCTCTTGAGTGAGATGGGCGCACCAACCCCAGAGTCTGTCAAGACTGGCCCGTACGGGCAGGGGTACCTTTACCTTTACCTAAATGGGGAATTACCAAGAAAATGTGTTTTAGAGGCTTTAGCGAGCCTGAGCAAACGCATCCGCTGTGCAAGTTTAGAAAGGGGAATGTTACTCTGCTAAATTGTAGAACACAAGTTGGAAAGGACATAATCAAACAACATATCCTCTCCTGCATCCCTGAACATTCCCACACATCTTTCCGTCAGCCTTATTCTGAACTGCCTGACAGGGATCTTATCAAGAGATTGTTGAGGCCCTGGACCAATAGAGCCACATCTTGCTTTGCCTTGGCAAAGTGTATCATCCCTCCTGACCTAATCTCTTGCCAGTGATATCGTCCCCTGGAAGAAGACTCCTGCTTTTACTGGAGCACTGCTACAAAGGAAGTGCTTACTAATCTATTGATCGTGGGCCACACAAGCACACACATATTAAAGCTACATTTTGGTGACAAATTGATAAACTGCATCTTCTCTGGGTTAAAGATTTGATCTCATTCACTTAATCCACTATCAATAAGATATTAATCGTGCACCGACCCACCGTGCTCCTCATCCGCCTACAAATCCAATAATCATTTCAGAATTCACAGCTGAGTAGGACACTTGCTTCAAACAATTAATTTTAGGGGAGTCTCATTTATTTTCCCTATAACCCTGTTCTCCCTCCCTTGGCTTGTACACACAGAGACACACATACACATACACAAACACAAACACTGCCCTGCTGATGCTTCCACTCAGCCATGTTTATAAGGAAGGAAGGAAGGAAGGAAGGAAGGAAGGAAGGAAGGAAGGAAGGAAGGAAGGAAGGAGATTTTCCCCACGCTGCGGGACACAGGATCTTTTGTTACCCAAGTACTTCCTTGCTTGCTGACATTCTTCTGCCACCGTTGACAAACTCCACAAGCTTTCTGAAACAGAAACTGATGAGCTTGAGATACCTTCCATGCTAAAGGTAAAGGTAAAGGGACCCCTGACCATTAGGTCCAGTCGTGGCCGACTCTGGGGTTGCGGTGCTTATCTCGCTTTATTGGCCGAGGGAGCCAGCGTACAGCTTCCGGGTCATGTGGCCAGCATGACTAAGCCGCTTCTGGCAAACCAGAGCAGCGCACGGAAACGCCGTTTACCTTCCTGCCGGAGTGGTACCTATTTATCTACTTGCACTTTGGCGTGGTTTCGAACTGCTAGGTTGGCAGGAGCAGGGACCGAGCAAAGGGATTCAAACCGCCGACCTTCTGATTGGCAAGTCCTAGGCTCTGTGGTTTAACCCACAGCGCCACCCGCGTCCCTTACATTCCATGCTAAACACTGTATAAAGGCAAAGTGTGTTCTTCTTCATGGAGAGCATATGTTGTGGTGGGGTCTAACAGGACACCCCCTCTTGCTTACTGGGTGGGACCATTTGGATGGCCATGACTGTGATTGGGCCCATTTGGGTTGTTGGGGAGATTTTGATGTTACCATTTAGAGGATTGTTCCGAAGTTTATATATTCCTGGCACGCCGCTTTTTTCAGTCTCTTTTGCCACGTGCATCGGATCACCCGCCAACCCTCCATAATTTAGGGCTGTTGCGTTTGACCTTGCTATGCCTGTCATGGGGTCATCTGCTTTTGGGGCAGGGGCCCGGTAGGAATTTGGTCCATTTGGCAGATTGGCTGGTGCCATTTGTTTTTTGCCTACTGCGTAGCAAATTGTCACAACTTGTAAGGTTGCGGTTAGGCATTGGTTAAAATTTGGTTGGTGGAAGGGTAAGGGTTGGCTCAGTTGGTGAAGCACTCTTGTTCTCAGAATTGTGGGCTCAAGCCCCACGTTTCTGCAAAAATATCCTTGCACTGCAGGGGTTGGACTAGATGACCCTTGTGGTCCCTTCCAACACTATGATTCTATGATTTTATGCTTGGGTTAAAGGGGGGTCACATGCCTGAAGGCTGCTGGGCTGTAGAAGCTTTTTTGATCAGAGCTGACGGCCTTCTCGGTGGTGGCGCCCATTGGAATGCCTTCCCATCAGATGTCAAGGAAATAGACAACTATCTGACTTTTAGAAGATGTCTGAAGGCAGTCCAGTATACCTGAAGGAGCGTCTCCACCCCCATCGTTCAGCCCGGACACTGAGGTCCAGCTCCGAGGGCCTTCTGAGGGTTCCCGAGAAGTGAGGTTATAGGGAACCAGGCCTTCTCAATAGTGGTGCCTGCCCTGTGTAATGCCCTCCCATCAGATTTTAAAGACATAAGCAACTATCAGACTTTTAGAAGACACCTGAAGGCAGCCCTGTTTAGGGAAGTTTTTAATGTTTGATGTTTTATTGGGCTTTTAATATTCTGTTGGGAGCCGCCCAGAGTGGCTGGGGAAACCTGGCCAGATGGGTGGGGAACAAATAATAAGTTATTATATTATTATTATTGTTGTTGTTGTTACTAGTTGAAGCATGTAAGAAAAGGTGGCAAGCTCTTAACCCACCCTCTGAACGCGAGGAGACGAAAGCAGAAAAGCTGAGCAGAATCTCCTAGTTCTGTGCTGGACTCTGGAAGAACAGTGCCAGAAAGCCAACAGTGAAGACACAAAATGGGTTGTGTGGGATTTAGAGAAGAGGGAGATGGAGAGAGACTCCCCCCAAAAAACTCACATGTCTGCCTTTTTTTTGACAGCCAGAGAGATGAAGCGAGGGTTTCACCCTGCCCACAGTTGGTGAGAGTTTTCGTCAGGGAAGGGGAGTGAAATTCCCTGCTGCGGGCAGGGAGGAGAAGCTGGCTCCAGAGAAGCTGCGACACCAAAGTGTTTGAGCAACAAAAGCCGCAGCAGAACAAACACACTAATCCCTTAATGAGGCGCCTCATCTCCTCTTCCTTGTGCGGGAGGTGGCAGTGGGCAGATCCCTTCGGAGACACCCTTTTAAACTCATTCAAAGAGCTCGCCAGGGTCCAACCCAATTACCCTGTATCCCGCAGAGCATCCCTGCATAGAGCGGTCAGGGCACACACGGCCCTTTCAGAGCCGCCTCTTAGTGCTTGTTAATCCTCCCCTCATTAAAGGCCTTTTACCTCCTTCCCGGAGGACTCCATGCAGCAGGGTCTTTCGTGCCGCACAAAACTTACCTGCCAAGACTTACCGCCAGTGGCAGCTCAGAGGGACAGCCAGCCTTCCAAAGGGGAACGATGGGAAGGGAGGCGAACCAGTTTCCAGCCCTTTCAAAGGATACCCGTAATCTTCTGCAGTGTCTCATTGGCTCTGGGCAGGAGCTCATGGCATGGTTTTGCTGCTGCCAACTTGGCAGGCCACCCGGCTGTTAAAGCAGAGGACAGAGGGAGTGGGTGGGTGTTGGAGGTTTCTCATACAGTTCACAATCCTGCTTTATGGCTAGTGGCAGAAACTCCTGCGAGAAAGGGCACCCAGAGTCTAGCTGTTGTTTTCAAAACAAAATTAAAAAGTACCCTCCAGTAGCACCTTAGAGACCAACTAAGTTTGTCATTGGTATGAGCTTTCGTGTGCATGCACACTTCTTCAGATACACACAAAAGCTCATACCAATGACAAACTTAGTTGGTCTCTAAGGTGCTACTGGAATAGGGTTACAGTGGTAACCTTGGGTTACATACGCTTCAGGTTACAGACTCCGCTAACCCAGAAATAGTACCTTGGGTTAAAAACTTTGCTTCAGGATGAGAACAGAAATCGTGCTCCGGCAGTGCGGTGGCAGCGGGAAGCCCCATTAGCTAAAGTGGTGTTTCAAGTTAAGAACAGTTTCAGGTTAAGAACGGACCTCCAGAATGAATTAAGTACATATCCAGAGGTACCACTGTAACAGACATCCCCGGATTTGCAAATCTATCCCCAGACAAATTCCATCCCCGGAATGTCCCCAGATTTGCAAATCTGTCCCCGGGAAACATGGCGGCAGCAGCCCGGAGCCAGCCTGTTAGCGCTCGTTGCTGCCGTGGCGCCTACCATTTTTCCTGTGCCATGGCAGTGAGCTGCTCCTGAAGCCAGCCAGAGCCAACTGCACTACCAGGCTGGCCCCTCCTGGGCAACGGCCACCCGCCCGTGACTCCCGAGCCTCCCCTGATCTGTCAAAACAAAGGGGGAAGGGGGAAAGAGATCGGGGAAGGCTTGGGAGTCACGGGCAAGTGGTGTGCCGTTGCCCAGTTTTTTAAAAACTCTGCACATTTATGTTTCACAGGGTGTGAAAGAAGGGCTTTGCACCTTTATACAATATGCATGTGTGCTTGGGCCCAGGGTCTTTTGCCTCACCATTCCCACTACTGACTCCCTGTTGCTACTCAGCTTCAAAAAGTGTCTCCAGATTCATTGAAAAAAATCTGGTGTTTTTACATGACTGGAATATGTCCTTTTATTTAAAATGTATCTCTGCGTTATTTGTGGGGCACAGGAATTTGTTCTCTTTTTTTATTCCAAAATATAGTCTGGCCCACCACATAGTCAGCCCACGGCTGAAAAAGGTTGCTGATCTACAACCTTGATGTGACAGATCATGGCCTCACTAGATGTAATGGGGCAGCAGTTGATACCACTGCTCTATTCATGAATGTAGCAGGTGTGTGTATCTGTCAGTGTTTTCTCCCTTTGTTTGCACAATACTGTGTTGCTTTAAGCCCTTTCCCCCCTGCTTGACTCCAGCGCTGGAAGTGAGCCAGGCTGGGAAGTAGTTGCTTGAAGTAATGAAGTGCAGCAAGGCAAGGCCGCGAAGGGCTTGCTCCCCTCTCTTGCACATTCCTTCCTGAGATAACAATAAGCCCGATCCTCACTTACCCACCCCGGCCTCATGTGAACACAAAGCAGCTACTCTGGAAGGCTTAAAGGTAAAGGGACCCCTGACCATTAGGTCCAGTCATGGCTGACTCTGGGGTTGCGGCGCTCATCTCACTTTACTGGCCGAGGGAGCCGGCGTACAGCTTCCGGGTCATGTGGCCAGCATGACTAAGCCGCTTCTGGCGAACCAGAGCAGTGCACGGAAATGCCGTTTACCTTCTCACTGGTGCGGTACCTATTTATCTACTTGCACTTTGAGGTGCTTTCGAACTGCTAGGTTGGCAGGAGCAGGGACCGAGCAACGGGAGCTCACCCCGTCGCAAGGATTCGAACCGCTGACCTTCTGATTGGCAAGTCCTAGGCTCAGTAGTTTAACCCACAGCACCACCCACATCCCTCTGGGCAGCTTACAGCATACCTAAAAAGATAATAATAACACCAAGCATCATTACTGAATAGGACATCCCTATTTTCATCTTAAAAAGCAGAGACATCACCTTGCTGACAAAGGCCTGAATAGTTAAAGCTATGGTTTTCCCAGTAGTGATGTATGGAAGTGAGAGCTGGACCATAAAGAAGGCTGATCACTGAAGAATTGATGCTTTTGAATTCTGGTGCTGGAGGAGACTCTTGAGAGTCCCATGGACTGCAAGAAGATCAAACCTATCCATTCTGAAGGAAATCAGCCCTGAGTGCTCACTGGAAGTACAGATCCTGAAGCTGAGGCTCCAATACTTTGGCCACCTCATGAGAAGAGAAGACTCCCTGGAAAAGACCCTGATGTTGGGAAAGGTGGAGGGCACAAGGAGAAGGGGACGACAGAGGACGGGATGGTTGGACAGTGCTCTTGAAGCTACGAACATGAGTTTGACCAAACTGTGGGAGGCAGTGGAAGACAGGAGTGCCTGGCGTCCATGGGGTCATGAAGAGTCAGACAGGGGGAAATCATAAGTTCACAAAAAGAAAGAAAAAAATCACTCGCCTTTTTCTTTTTGGTAGGTTTGCTCCGCGTGAAACTCAGAAAAAGTGCAAGCGTTTTGTAGTTTTGTTGTTGTTGTTGTTTAGTCGTTTAGTTGTGTCCGACTCTTTGTGACCCCATGGACCAGAGCACGCCAGGCACTCCTGTCTTCTACTGCCTCCCGCAGTTTGGTCAAACTCATGCTGGTAGCTTCGAGAACACTATCCAACCATCTCGTCCTCTGTCATCCCCTTCTCCTTGTGCCCTCCATCTTTCCCACATCAGGGTCTTTTCCAGGGAGTCTTCTCTGTTCATGAGGTGGCCAAAGTATTGGAGACTCAGCTTCAGGAGCTTCAGCTTCAGCTTCAAGGAAACTTTCATCCATATTTGATGGGAAGTTCACCCATTTACATACAGTATATGTTATATAGTTCTGCAATCTTAATTATATTTTACTGTCATGTTGTTATTGCTGTTTTCCTGTGCCTTTTAAAATGCTTTATGTATTCTTTTTCTTTGCTTTTTTAAAATTTTAACTCATTGTAATGTTCCTAATAATCTTTTCTTAAAAAGCCGGACATTAAAAAAATGTTTGTAGTTATGTAATTTTAAAAATACGCCGTAAGGCGCCTTGAGCATAGTTTCAATGTTGGAAAGATGGTATACAAGTAAAATGATGGATGGGTGAATTGGGATCTCTCGTGCTTTGTGAAGACGTACTTTGAAAACCTGCTACTGGTGATCATCTAATGTTTATTGGATGGATTTCCCCCCTAAATTGATTTTTTAATTCTGAATTTATTGTTATTCACGTTTTATGCTGCTTTTTGTTGCATCAATTAAGTGTTTTAAATTTGTTGTTAGCTGCCCTGAGCCCGGTTTTCTGAACTGGGAAGGGCGGGGTATCAATAAAAAAATATTATTATTATTATTATTATTTATTTTTACTAACTCCACCAGCCTCCACCAGCCTCATCCACCAGAACTACTGCAGTTACCCTTGTAGAGCACTGTGGGAATGCACAGTTCTTTGAATTCAAGCCTCTTGCCGCAGAAGACACTGCCCAAAGACTGGGTTGGGGACTGCCCCAAATTCTTCCAGCCTGGATGCTATTCTTTATCTAAATTTATGGGACATATATCTTTGGAAGAACCATCGTGCTGATGGATCGCCTCCAGGCTTCCTTGCCTCCATCTTCCTTGGGGACTGGAAGTTTTCATGCCGTTATGTGGGGCCTCCATGGGGGGTACAACAGACCCTCCAAAGGTCCCTATTTTCCAGGGACAGTACAGGATTTACAGAAGCCCATCATGGTTTCTGATTTGATCCCAGAATGTCCTGATGTTCCTATTTTCATTGGAGAAAACGTGTTCCCCTTCATGGAGAGCATATGTTGCAGTGAGGGGTGACAGGACACTCCAAAGTTGTGGGGCGGGCTAATTAATCGTGGCCACTATTGTGATTGGGCTTCCCTTGTTGTTGGGAAGAAGTTAATGTTACCACTTGTTGATTGACAGCCAGAAATGCTAAAACTCCTTGCACGAGGCTAGGGCTTCCTCTTTTCGCCCGTGCATCGGATTGCCCGTCCCCCCCTTCCTATATTTAGGGTTGTTCACTTTGACCTTACTATGCCTGTCATGGGGTCATCTGCTTTTGGGGCAGGGGCCCGGTAGGAATTTTGTCCATCTGGCTCATTGGCTGGGGCCATTTGGTTTTTGCCTACTGCGTAACAAATTGTCACAACTTGTAAGGTTGCAGTTAGGCATTGGTTCTATGGTTTGGTTGGTTGAGGGGCATGGATTGGCTGTGCCTGCCCCTCTAATGCTGCTGCTGCAAGGGATTCCGTTAAAGGAATACAGGGGCTCACTATTGCTTTCGTCCAACCCTGTCAAGGGGCTAGGGCCACGCAAGAGCCCCTGGTTGCATTTGGGGAGGGCAGGTTCCCTGCTCTGTCGCTACCCCCAAGTGTATTCCCCTTTTCTGACTTTCGCAGGTGTGCGGAATGTCAGTCTGTCCCCCACTGGCGGGCAGATAGTCGCAACCAATGCCTAAGCAACCATTCACATTTTTGTATTTTAATAAAGTTGTGGCCAAAATTATACCAAAAACCTTAAACAAAATTTCTGTGTGAGTTATTTGGGGTGGCCCTGGGGACCTCGACACATAAATGTTGGAGCGTATGGAGTTATGCTACACCCCACTCCAAACCAAGGAGATAAGTCACTATACAACCTTTAGAAGACATCAGAGGGCAGCCCTGTATAGGGAAGTTTTTTTCAATTTTTAATGTTTTGTTTTGTTTTTATATATGTTGGAAGCCACCCGCAGTAGCTGGGGCAATGTCGTCAGATGATGATGATGATGAAATAGGACATCCCTATTTTCACCGGAGAAATGTTGGAGGGTATGAGACAGGGGAATCGGGTATGGGTTTTTAAAAGCATTATAGTTACCAGAGGGAAGGCAGTTCTGGCCCCATAAATCAGAGGCAGGCAGCAGTAGGGCTAGCATACTTGGAGTGTGTGAACAAACTTCATTTCCTGGGAGACTGCCGTTCAATCACCCTCTGTCATACTTCACTGATCAGAGGTGGACATGAGAGGAGTTCATTAAGGGGGAAGAAAAATAATATAATAGGCCCTCCCTTGTGTACGCACTATTCACGACCCCAGCTTTGGGAAAGACACACTCTTCCCACCGTTCAAGGAAGCTCCACAATGTGCTTAAGGGAAAGAAGTTGTGTCCCTTCTTCGAAGGACATTTTCTTTGGGAAATGGCACGAACGTGGCGCTTTGTTTTTTATTGTTGTTTTCCCCCTGGATTCTGCTTCCCTCTCGTTTCTGTTTTCTATTTTCTGTTAGAGGCAAACTAGACTAGATACAACAGTAGATCCAGAAACAGAGGGGTGTTTTTTAAAAGAAGAAGAAGTGTTAATAAGCAGCTATGGTGGGGCAGGATTTGGCTCAGAACTTTGGCACTGGGTGGCCCCTTCACCTTTTCTCTTCAAGTTGTTTTCCAATTTAAAACCAATTTCCCTCAAAGCTGCTCTTTGCCCTGTGAGGCAAAAGTTTGCAGGTACCTGTGTGAGATGTGCATTTTCCCCACATGGGGCAAATAGAAGTTCTGGGTGGTAGTGCTGGGAGCAACCCCCCCCCCCTTTATTTCTGTCATTTTGAGTTGTTTTAAACCAGGGGTCAGCAAACTTTTTTTAAAAATGTGTTTTTTTTTAATGTATTGAATTTGCCATAGCTCACCTCTGACATCTAGTGTCAACATTTGCATAACGCACTTTACAACACACTTAAAATGTTTTATTTGCCGCTGTATAGCTGAGTCCTAGATGACCCTTGTGGCCCCTTCTGCAATTCTATGATCATATGCTTAAAATGAAAACAACTAAAAAAAATTCTTCCATCTACATTAGGCGTCAACAAACTTTTTCAGCAGCGGCCGGTCCACTATCCCTCAGACCTTGTGGGGGGCCGGACTATATTTTGAAGGGGGGAAATGAACGAATTCCTATGCCCCACAAATAACCCAGAGATGCATTTTAAATAAAAAGACACATTCTACTCGTGTAAAAACACGCTGATTCCCGGACCGTCTGTGGACTGGATTTAGAAGGCGATTGGGCTGGATCTGGTCCCCGGGCCTTAGTTTGCCTGCCCATGTTTTAAACTGTTGCTCATATTGTGTAATGTTGCATTTTAATATTAATGTAGCATTTAAATTGTTGTTTGGGCAAAGGGTGGGTAATGCATTGTAATACGAAATGTATAACAACAACAACAACAACACAGATTGGGAAATCAAGATGAAATCTCTTCAACATCAGGAGATTGCAAACAACTGTAAGAAATTATTCTCATGTCCGCTGTGGCAATATTCCAACTTGCATATTCTTATTCTCATGAAGACATTGAGGCGGCAGGCCTATACGAGAACCTCCAAGCGTCCCTATTTTCCAGGGACAGTCCTGGATTTACAGAAGCCATCCTGGTTTCTGATTTGAACCTGGAATGTGCCGCTTTCCCATTATGATGTCCCTGTTTTCATTGAATAAATGTTGAAGGGTATGGAAGGACGTCCCTATTTACATCAGAGAAATGTTGGAGGATATGGAGTTGTGTGATCCCCAAGCCAAGGAGATAGGTAACTATAAAACCTAAAGGTTTTAAAGACATCTGAAGGCAGCCCTGCACAGTGAAGGTTTTTTAAAAAAACATTTAATGTTTTATTGTGTTTCTTTATATACAGTGGTACCTCAGGTTAAGTATTTAATTTGTTCCGGAGGTCCGTTCTTAACCTGAAACTGTTCTTAACCTGACACACCACTTTAGCTAATGGGGCCTCCTGCCACTGCCATGCGATTTCTGTTCCCATCCTGAAGCAAAGTTCTTAACCCGAGGTACTATTTCTGGGTTAGCGGAGTCTGTAACCTGAAGCGTATGTAACCCGAGATACCACTGTATATATAAACTTATTTACTTGGTTTTTCAGATTACAATTTTACAATCACATATCCAACATACAACATAGAAACAAGATTCCAAAGAATCTCCTGGACTTCCCTCCTTCCCTTTATGGGTCCTATTGTTAATCATTTCCTCCTGCATCTTCTATGATAATCCAAATCTTTTACCTCTCCACTGTGTCCAAAATTCACCATTAAACTACAAGTGCTATTCCAATCCTACTAACAATTTTAACTGTTTACAACGGTCTTTAAAATAAATTATAAATTATAAATTTCCCCCCATTCCTTATTAAAATTTTGGTCTTCTTGATTTCTGATTCTTCCGGTCATTTTAGCCATTGTGGCATAATCCATCAACTTGATCTGCCATTATTCTCTGGTAGGGACTTTGTCTTCTTTCCATCTCTGGTGGAGGCTAGTGGAGTTATCAGCAGGTTTTCAAAGTAAAGGTAAAGGGACCCATGACCATTAGGTCCAGTCGTGACCAACTCTGGGGTTGCGGCACTCATCTCACTTTATTGGCCGAGGGAGCCAGTGTACAGCTTCCAGGTCATGTGGCCAGCATGACGAAGCCGCTTCTGGCGAACCAGAGCAGCACACGGAAACATTGTTTACCTTCCCACCAGAGCAGTACCTATTTATCTACTTGCACTTTGAGATGCTTTTGAACTGCTAGGTTGGCAGGAGAAGGGACCGAGCAACGGGAGCTCACCCCCTCGCGGGGATTCGAACCACCGACCTTCTGATCGGCAAGTCCTAGGCTCTGTGGTTTAACACACAGCGCCACCCGCGTCCCTATCATCATTGACTAGGATGCCCCTATTTTCATCAGATAAATGGGGGGGGGTGCTGTACACACTTCAAGGAGTAAGTCGCATTGAGTAGGCATTTAGAGAATTACAATCTGTCTATGTTATTTTGCAAAACCAAGGATGGGAAACTTTGACTGTGTAGATGTTGCTGGACATTGTCAGGCTTCCAGTTCCCATCATTTCTGACCTATAAGGAAATGACTTGAAATATTTTCAACAGGTGAATTGGGGAGTAGCTGCAAGAGGAGAGGAGAGGAGAGGAGAGGAGAGGAGAGGAGAGGACAGGAGAGGACAGGAGAGGACAGGAGAGGAGAAGAGAAGACCTGGATCTCCCACTTCAGGTGTCCCAATTTCATGGATTTGCCTTAGCTAAAATGCTCTTATTGACTTCACAGGACTACAAAATCAAGGGACTGATGCATAAAATATGAACAGGTAAGTGTCAGAAGTACGTGAGATATTGTTGCTCAATTCTTAGGTACATCTTTGGCCAAAAGGACAAATACCCCCACATTTTAAACTATTGCCGAGTAAGTAGACACAACAGTGTGGGGAATAGACAGTTGCACAACAGTCACAGAAATAAATCTGGCTTTTAGAAGACATCTGAAGGCAGCCCTGTTTAGGGAAGTTTTTAATGTTTGAAGTTTTATTCTGTTTTTAATATTCTGTTGGGAGCAGTCCAGTGGCTGGGGAAACCCAGCCAGATGGGCGGGGTATAAATAATAAATTGTTGTTGTTGCTGCTGCTGCTGCTGTTAATAATAATAATAAAAATAATAAATACAATGATCTTTGGAATGAGTTTGCACAGAATATGTTAGGTTATTGGCAATTATATGTGTATTAGGATAAGAAAAATACACACATTTGCACATGAAAGTCTTTTTTTCATCCTCACTTTTTTCTTTCTTCCCCCCTCACTCTTTTTAAAATGAAATTCTTCCAATAAAATACACACTTTCTTGAGCCACTGGGGTTCGAAGCAATCCCTTGACTCATGCAGGAAACTCTGGCATGGCATTCTCTTCTTCTTCATGCAATATGGTGCGGTTATGGTTTAGGGCAGGAATCAGATGGGCATGAACTAGGTGGATTCTATGAATTTTGGGGGGAGGCAGGTGATTTCCCCCTTCCATCTCCCAGTCCCTGGGACCCCTTTCCCATTGCCATTGTTGCTGTTGTTGTTTAGTCATTTAGTCGTGTCCGACTCTTCGTGGCCCCATGGACCAGAGCACGCCAGGCACTCCTGTCTTGCACTGCCTCCCACAGTTTGGTCAAACTCATGTTCGTAGCTTCAAGAACACTGTCCAACCATCTCATCCTCTGTCGTCCCCTTCTTCTGCCCTCCATCTTTCCCAACATCAGGGTCTTTTCCAGGGAGTCTTCTCTTCTCATGAGGTGGCCAAAGTATTGGAGCCTCAGCTTCAGGATCTGTCCTTCCAGTGAGCACTCAGGACTGATTTCCTTCAGAATGGAGAGGTTTGATCTTCTTGCAGTCCATGGGACTCTCAAGAGTCTCCTCTAGCACCATAATTCAAAAGCACCAATTCTTCGGCGATCAGCCTTCTTTATGGTCCAGCCCTCACTTCCATACATAACTACTGGCTTTAACTGTATGGAGCTTTGTTGGCAAGGTGATGTCTCTGCTTTTTAAGATGCTGCCTAGGTTTGTCATTGCTTTTCTCCCAAGAAGCAGGCGTCTTTTAATTTTGTGACTGCTGTCACCATCTGGAGTGATCATGGAGCCTTTGTAGGGAGCTCAATTGGGCACCCCAGAGAGCTTAGCACATTCAGCAGGCTCTGTCTTGCCTTCCGCACTTTCTCCTCCATCAGTGTGTGGTTCTCGGCAACTTCTCATGCTAGTTCTTTCTAATCTCTGTTTGGATCATTAGTGCCTCTTTTAATTTATTTATCCAATTTTACCGCTGGAAACACTTCATGATTTACAGTCCTTTCCTAAGTGCACATATTAATAAGGCTTCTCCCCATTTCCTCAAGAGACAATTATCATGTCCCCATGATGGGAAATGACGGCAAGAACCTAAAGGAGGCAGCTAAGGCCAGATAAATTTGAATAAATTCTAGCTGCTGCTGCTCTTCAGAGAGCAGAACTCAGACTGCCTTTCCAGACATTTGCGTATCAAGAAACATCGGGGTGGGCAGACCCGAGGACCGCGGAATGTGTTTTGTTTCTTGCCAGAACCCAGAGACTGGTGCAAAATAAATACATATAAAATTAAAGAATTCTGAGTCCGGGAATTAATTCTGAGCAGCACAACTGAACAGAACTCACAGTCCCACCCACCCACCCCCTCTCTCTGACCCACAAACACGCAATTCTGGCTACCCAAGGCTTCTTAATTCAGCAGTATAATTTATGGCATGGGAAGCAATTTTGTTGTTGTTGTTGTTGCTATTGTAAAGCAACCAGGAGTCAGAAAGAATAGAAGTTACTTCAGCACTGATGATGGAACAGAGTCTTCTACAGCACCTGAGGGCAAAAGGCTAGATTGGGGGCTGCAGGGCAGACCACACAGCACAGACTTCTAACCATCTTCTGCCCCACAGAATTTGCCACTTGAGGCAGCTGCCTGACTCTGCCTCCTGGAAGTGCCGGCCCTGAGATGGGCACATTGTATTCTGCATTTGCATTTAGATTCTGTTATGTTTTCAGAGTGACAACAGGAGACTAACCTACACTCATCGTTTAAAACGTTATAAATGTGTTCTTAAAATGTGACCCCAGAGGGGGATGCAGAGCTGCGAGCCTCCAACAATGGGAAACTCCGATTAAGCTTTATAGACCGTTTAATTTAAAACGTTTAGAACATCAGTGTAGATCCAGCCAAGGCCTTTCTCAAACTTCTGTTACATACTGTCCAACACTTCGCTGATGAAAATAGTGACATCCTATTCAATAATAATAATAATAATAATAATAATAATAATAATGTTATTTATACCCTGTGCATCTGATTGGGTTGCCCCAGCCACTCTAGGCAGCTTCCAACACACACACACACACACACACACACAGAGAGAGAGAGAGAGAGAGAGAGAGAGAGAGAGAGAGAGGTACCTTGGTTTACAAACTTAAACCGTTCCGGAAGTCCATTCTTAAACCAAAACCATCTCACCAATGGAAATAGGGATGTCCTAAGGCAAATCAGAAACTGGGATGGCTTCTGTAAATCCAGGACTTTCCCCGGAAAATAGGGACACTTGGATGATTTCCTGCTCTGCTCCTGAACTTTTGTTCAGGTGACCAAAAACTTTGTTCATCAGAGAGGCAATCGCAGCAGAGCCCATCTCCCTTCCCCTCCGTCAATCAGAATTAAACTTGAGTTTGCTTATTATACGACTCTTCTTAACTAGGAGAACACAAATATTTAACAACTTAAAAAAACCACACTGATTTCCTGCTTTCATTTTTGCCGGAAGAAGCCTTAATGGTGTCACGTGACTCTCATTGGAAGTGATAAAACACAGGTCATAAAGCAAAGCTTTATCACTCTGCGCAAGGAGTATAAATAACAGCTATTACTCAACCTCACTCTGCCTGCTAAGCTCAGAGAGTTTCTATATACACTTCTGATTCTTAAGAAGCTAATATTCATTATCATTTCCCCTTGCGTATTATGAGCCCCCATCTGAATGCCTTTGTCCACAGCCGGGCCTCCAAGCCCCCTGTACAGCCTACCTGATTTATGGGGACAATGGTCAGGGCTGACACCCTAATGAAATCCATGACACCACATTAATGGGGTTGTTTGTTACCACCAGAGTGCACCCTCTGAGCCACGCTTAGGAAGGCACACAAAGGCAGTCTATAAAGGCCACTGGGTGAGGGACAAACCCACACAACCCAGTCACACCATGGAAGCTGGGAAAAGACAGGGGGATTCGTCAAGTCCACAGGTGGAGACATTCTTGGCCACAGCCCGTGACTCCTTGATCTAGGTAAAGGTAAAGGGACCCCTGACCATTAGGTCTAGTCATGACCGACTCTGGGGTTGCAGCGCTCATCTCGCTTTTTTGGCCGAGGGAGCCGGCGTACAGCTTCCGGGTCATGTGGCCAGCATGACTAAGCCACTTCTGGAGAACAAGAGCAGCGCACAGAAACGCCATTTACCTTCCCGCCGGAGCGGTACCTATTTATCTACTTGTACTTTGATGTGCTTTCGAACTGCTAGGTTGGCAGGAGCAGGGACCGAGCAATGGGAGCTCACCCTGTTGTGGGGATTCGAACCGCCAACCTTCTGATTGGCAAGTCCTAGGCTCTGTGGTTTAACCCACAGCGCCACCCGCGTCCCTACTCCTTGAACTACCTTAGCGAAAAGATCATTCCTAGGAACATAAGGGGACCGTAACCTGCCCCTAGCATGATTAGTTGGGCTATTCTTGCCTGTGGAGGTGGGAACCCCAAAGACTGAGTTATGGCTGCCAGGGGGGTGCCATTGGAAAGAACACCGACATGGCAAGATCTCCAGTGAGCCAGTGTGGTGTAGTGGTTAAGAGCGGTGGACTCGTAATCCGGTGAACCGGGTTCGATTCCCCGCTCCTCCACATGCAACTGCTGGGTGACCTTGGGCCAGTCACACTTCTCTGAAGTCTCTCAGCCCCACTCACCTCACAGAGTGTTTGTTGTGGGGAAGGAATGGAGAGGAGAATGTTAGCCGCTTTGAGACTCCTTAGGGTAGTGATAAAGCGGGATCTCAAATCCAAACTCTTCTTCTTCTTCTCCAGACCAGGGCCATAATGCGTACAGTACCTTACTGCATCGCATGGAGCCAGCATGTTGTGCGTTTGGCACCCTAGTTGCTGTGGCAACCCAGGGCAGGGTATAAATAAAACAACAACAACAACAATCCCTGCCCATCACCACTAGTGATAAGGGTTGAGTCATGTGGCAAGAGATTGTGCACATCATAGGGGTGCTGTCCACCCCCCAAAAGCTGAAACACTCAGCCACAAAGTTCACGGGGTGACGTGGTGTGTTGCAAAGTGCATTATACAAATGTGACACTAGGTGGCGAAGGTGAGCTAGGGCAAATTCAATATATTTTTCAAAATGTGTTGTTGTTTTTAAAAGCATTTGCACAACCTTTTTTTATATGTGTATAGATTCCACCCTAAGCTGATGGTGACAAGGGCTGATCTATCTCCCTGTTCGTTCTAGGGTTTTCTCTACTTTGCACTGATCAGTTTCCTCTGCATGTGACCTTGCCGTCATGTCTTCAGCGAAATTTCTCACATCCTCTGATGAGAATTTGAGATATACAGAAGTTTATGGTTGGGAAGAGATGAGCTTCTGAGTTTCAAGGCAGAGTTCTGGCAAGGTGTCAGGTCCTCTCTGAGTTGGTTCACTTGACAGTAAGAATAAGAATAAGAATAAGAATAAGAATAAGAATAAGAATAAGAATAAGAATAAGAATAAGAATAATATATTTATTCATATAGGGACACAGGTGGCGCTGTGGTGTAAACCACAGAGCCTAGGGCTTGTCGATCAGAAGGTCGGTGGTTCAAATCCCTAGCAGTTTGAAAGCACGTCAAAGTGCAAGTAGATAAATAGGTGCCGCTCTGGCAGGAAGGTAATCGGCGTTTCTGTGCGCTGCTCTGGTTCACCAGAAGCAGCTTAGTCATGCTGGCCACATGACCCAGAAGCTGTACACCAGCTCCCTCGGCCAATAAAGCGAGATGAGTGCACCAACCCCAGAGTCGTTCACGATTGGACCTAACGGTCAGGGGTATCTTTACCTTTTATTTACCGTATTTTTTGCTCTATAAGACGCACCAGACCACAAGACGCACCTAGTTTTTGGAGGAGGAAAACAAGAAAAAAAAAATCTGAATCTCAGAAGCCAGAACAGCAAAAGCAGCGATCCCTCTTGCTGTTCTGGCTTCTATGATAGCTGCACAGACTGCATTCACTCCATAAGACGCACACACATTTCTCCTTACTTTTTAGGAGGGGAAAAGTGAGTTTTATAGAGCAAAAAATACGGTATTCATATACACCATGCATTTAAAGCACCGCCCCCCCAGGGAACTGCAGTTTGTTAAGGATGCTGGGAAGTATCATTCTGTGAGCAGTAAACTGTAGTACTTTACATGCCTGGTGTGCTTACAGCCATGGTGCAAAAACCTTGACTATGTGAGTTCATAAACAAAAGAACATACATTGATAAAGTGTGACAGGTATGTGGAATATCTGAATGCTTTCACTTCCATTGTGCCTTTACAAATGGGTGGCATTGCTTGATGATGATGATGATGATGATGATGATGATGATTTATTTATTTATACCCCGCCCATCTGGCTGGGCTTCCCCAGCCTCTCTGGGTGGCTCTCACAGAATATTAAAAGCACAATAAAACATCAAACATTAAAAACCTCCCTAAACAGGGCTTCCTTCAGATGTCTTCTAAAAGTCAGATAGTTGTTTATTTCCTTGACATCTGATGGGGGGGGTGTTCCACAGGGTGGGCGCCACTACCAAGAAGGCCCTCTGCCTGGTTCCCTGTAACCTCACTTCTTGCAGTGAGGGAACTGCCAGAAGGCCCTTGGCGCTGGACCTCAGTGTCTAGGCTGAATGATGGGGGTGAGACACTCCTTCATTTAGGGCTTTAAAGGTCAGCACCAACACCTTGAATTGTGCTCAAAAACGTCCCGGGAGCCGATGTTGGTCTTTCAGGACTGGTATTATATGGTCTTGGCAGCCACTCCCAGTCACCAGTCTAGCTGCCGCATTCTGGATTAGTTGTAGTCTCTGAGTTACCTTCAAAGGTAGCCCCACATAGAGCACATTGCAGTAGTCCAAGTGGGAGATAACCAGAGCATGCAGCACTCTGGCAAGACAGTCTGTGGGCAGGTAGGGTCTCAGCCGGCGCAGAGCTGGTAGACAGCCGCCCTGAACACAGATGGCAATCTGGAGATTCCACCTGCACCTTTTTGTACCCCAAGCACTCTCCCTTCCACCACAGAACAACTTGTCAAATGCCATGTTCTCATTCTCTCATTGGTACAGAATTTCCCAGAAGGAGCAAAGCAGATTCTACCCAAACTCAACAGCCACGGTTTAGTATTACTTGTCATTGTTGAAAAGGCCCACCTCTCAGGGTTGTTGTGAGGAGAAAATTGGAACGAGGAGCTCCACAGAAGGGGGAAATAAGGGCCAGGATATAAATCCCAGAATATCAGCCAAAGGACCAGAACTACTGGACCCATGAGAAGCAACTTGAAATGAGCGCACTGCATTTGAGTAGTTAATTAGCAGAGTTACACAAAATTGCAACAAGGAAACTAGATGGATATAAATGTGGTTATCCTTAATTAAAACTTAAGTTAAGTCTAATGGAATTGTCATGATTGTGAAACTTTTCATTTTTTAAAAGAACCAAAAACCTATGGTTCCAAGCAGCCTGAGACTGTATTTGCCAAGTGCAAAAGTATATCCCATCTTACCCACCCACCCAAAAAAATCCAAACTCTGCCGCTATATACACAGACATTTCAATTACTTCAGAAAACATTGGGTTGTATCCAACTAAGTGCACTCTATGTACATAGAAAGGAGCACATTCTTCACACAGGAACTTGCTTTTGGTACCAGAGCTGAGTCCTGTCACTCAAAAATCTACCAATAATACTTTGTTTCAGCAACCTGGATTAGAAAGGGGGGATCTCTTTTTTGGTGGCTATTTTTAAACAACTGGGAATCAGAATCCCTTGCAGATCCCTTGAGCTCTACCAGTAGATCCCAATCTACCTGCAGTCTATCCCTGCACTAATATCAGTGTACTGGAAGAAGCAAAGATCACCAGTGTTGAAGAAATGATTCTTCAACATCAACTTCGTTGGACTGGTCATGTCGTGCGGATGCCTGATGATCGTCTTCTAAAGCAACTACCGGTACTCTATTCCTAACTTAAAAATGGAAAGCGTAATGCTGGTGGTCTGCAAAAGAGGTTTCAAGACTGTCTCAAGGCAAATCTTTAAAAATGTAGTATAAACACCAACAACTGGGAAACACTGGCCTGTGAGTGCTCCAGTTGGAGAACCGCCTTTCCCAAAGGTGTCATTGGCTTTGAAGACACTCAAACTCATGGCCCAAGGGAAAAACGTGCTAAGAGGAAGGCACGCTTGGCAAATCCACACCGTGATCAACTCCCACCCGGAAACCAATGTCCCCACTGTGGAAAGGACATGTGAATCCAGAATTGGCCTCCACAGTCACTTATGGACTCATTGTTAAAACCGTGTTTATGGAAGACAATCTTACTCAGCTACGAGTGATCGCCAAAGAAGAAGAAGAAGAAGAAAGAAGCTGTTAGCCATTTAATTAATAATTGTTCTGAGCCGAGTAGTTGATTTGGTGTAATCAGCAGCAAACTGAAGTCCAGTTTCCTACTCCCTCCCAATGGATGACGGCAGTTTTTGAAGATTTTATATATGTGCAGACAGCTGGCTGGCTGTCAGCTCGAAGAGGGGCACTCCCCGCACTGAAACCTTTCGTCGCAGTTCCCACTTGTGTCTAAATAAAACTGAAACAATGACACACTTGAGATAATTATCTCGAAATGTCTATAAGAACAAATCGGCATTTGAAAAAAGCTTGATGGGTGGAATGAGAAATTGTGAGAATGGACCAAAGGTGCACAGCAATGTCAGATTTCCCAATCCATAAATACTTTGTGCCATTGTGTTTTTGATGCTTTCTTTACAGATTGGAAGCCGAGATATGGAAAGGGAGCCTAAGTTTGTTTATCTTTCGCTTCGTCATGTTGCTAAACCAATCCCAACGTATTTTTTTAGGAAACTGCAAAGTCTCTACAACTCCAAAGTAGGCACGCAGACCACCAGCAATGAGGCCATATGGAGTAACTAAAACAGGTTCCAAAACAAATTCTGAGTGTCTGTAACATAAGATCCTTCTGTTGTAGCTGATACCCAGGGCCTGAGTTTTCCAATACTAGGACAAACCTGCACACAACTCTCATTGAAACATAGGCTGAATCTCCTGCGCTGCTTTTTGAAATCTTAATCATAGTCTATGCAACAATGATCAAATGTATCAGTTGCACCATAGAGAGGATCCCTTCTGAAGAGCCTTTTTCTAATAAGCACACACACCTGTGAGGACGAAAGGAAGAGGTATTATTATCATTCTCTCTGCAAAGGATGGATGTCACATAATCAGACCCTCGGGTGATCTTTTTTTTTCCCTGAGGCAAGACACACAGAGAGTTTGGAAGGAAGCACTAGTAGACTTCATACCACCCTTTTCTCAGATCTTTTCCAAAGCAGGTTAATATCTTTCATCATAGCCCACATAGACTTGGTCCCAACGGATCGCTGCCACTCATGCAGGCTGCAGTCATACCACAGAGACAATGGCAATGCTGGTAATTTGGGCATGCAGCAGTAGAGCAATAAATGGCCTCAGCCCAGTATACCTGAAGAAGCGTCTCCATCTCCATTGTTCAGCCCGGACACTGAGGTCCAGCTCCGAGGGCCTTCTGGTGTTCCCTCCCTGTGAGAAGTGAGGCTACAGGGAACCAGGCAGAGGGCCTTCTCGGTAGTGGCACCTGCCCTGTGGAACACCCTCCCATCAGATGTCAAGGAAACAAACAACTATCTGACTTTTAGAAGACATCTGAAGACAGCCCTACTTGGAGAAGTTTTTAATGTTTGAAGAAGAGAAGAAGAAGAGTTTGGATTTGATATCCCGCTTTATCACTACCCTAAGGAGTCTCAAAGCGGCTAACAATCTCCTTTCCCTTCCTCCCCCACAACAAACACTCTGTGAGGTGAGTGGGGCTGAGAGACTTCAAAGAAGTGTGACTAGCCCAAGGTCACCCAGCAGCTGCAGGTGGAGGAGCGGGGAATCGAACCCGGTTCACCGGATTACGAGTCCACCGCTCTTAACCACTATACCGCACTGGCTTGATGTTCTATTGTGCTTTTAATTCTGTTGGGAGTTGTCCAGAGTGGCTGGGGAAACCCAGCCAGATGGGTGGGGTATAAATAAAATAAAATATTACTACTACTACTACTACCTAGCATGTTTTGTTTATGTATGGAGGTGCTTTTTATCTTATGCTGGTCTATGACCGTAATAAAGATTTGGATTGGCAACAGAGGGAGGGGTCCTGGAGCTCTGGCACTTTCTCCCACTGCCTCCCTCGCATGTTGCCCCAGCACTCGGTTGTGATTCCTGAAGATGGCGAAGGTCACTCCTTATCCCATGCTCCTCCAGTCAATGTGAACCAGAAAGAGGACTGCATGCTTAGGCGATAGACTATCCTCCTGCTGCCAGCATAAATCGAGGCAGTGCAGTGTCTGGCTCTTGAAATGTCATGAGCATTCAAACTGATGGCCACTTACCAGAAGTCGCACAGAGAATCTGGGGCAGGATGAGAACCAAACCTTTTACCGTTGGCCACCCCTGGTCCAGTTCCCATTCCTTGGAAACATTCCTGGAGAAACAGGAGGGCTCTGTACCCTTGCTGTCATATTTACAGGAAGGCTTTTGTGTTTGTGTCTGGAGGGCTGCCTCCCCCCAAAAAGTTCTCCTGTTGCTTGGCCGTTTTCTTTTTCTCTCCCCCCCCCCTTTCTTCCTTTCCCCCCACATAGCTGCTGAAGTGCTCTCAATATGTTTAATGGGCCGTTAACTAGCTCTTTCCATGCTAGGGTTGGAATGGAAAAGAAGTGCTGAGTTCTGTAGAAACACCCAGAGAGAGAGAGAGGGGGGGAGGGAGGGAGGGAGGGAGGGAGCACCTTTGGGGAGGGAAATAAGTGGGGGGAGGTGTCCACACTCCTTTAAACACACACACACACACACACACACACACACACACACACACACACTGAATTAGCAGAAAGAGAGAGAGAAGATTGTTAAGGATTCAATGAGCTGTGCCAAAAAGACTGGAAAGGTGCTTAAGAAATGGCAGAAATGGAGGACCGCTCCCCACCAAACACACAGAGAGAGAGAGAGAGGAAGGAAGAAGGAAGGAAGGAAGGAAGGAAGGAAGGAAGGAAGGAAGGAAGGAAGGAGGGAAAGAAAGAAAGAAAGAAAGAAAGAAAGAAAGAAAGAAAGAAAGAAAGAAAGAAAGAAAGAAAGAAAGAAAGAAAGAAAGAACCACATTGTTTGTCCCTCAGCATAATAATAATAGTCATAATTTTTGTATTATTTATTATGTATTATTATTATTTGTAGGGACGCGGGTGGTGCTGTGGGTAAAACCTCAGCGCCTAGGACTTGCCGATCGTCAGGTCGGCGGTTCGAATCCCTGCGGCAGGGTGCGCTCCCGTTGCTCAGTCCCAGCGCCTGCCAACCTAGCAGTTCGAAAGCACCCCCGGGTGCAAGTAGATAAATAGGGACCGCTTACTAGCGGGAAGGTAAATGGTGTTTCCGTGTGCTGCGCTGGCTCACCAGATGCAGCTTGTCACGCTGGCCACGTGACCCGGAAGTGTCTCCGGAGAGCGCTGGCCCCCAGCCTCTTAAGCAAGATGGGCACGCAACCCCAGGGTCGGACACGGGCAGGGGTACCTTTACCTTTTATTATTATTTGTATTATTATTTGTATTATTAGTTGTAATAGTTTTTATCATTTGCAAAACTTCAGACGTTAAAAACTTCCAAAGGCTGTATACTTATCCATCTCCTTGACATCTGATGGGACGGCGTTCCACCTCTCGCCACTACCAAAAACACCATGGATAGGCAAACTAAGACCCGGGGGCTGAATCTGGCCCAATCGCCTTCTAAATTCGACCTTTGGACGGTCCAGGAATCAGTGTGTTTTTACATGAGTAGAATGTGTCCTTTTATTTAAAATGCATCTCCGGGTTATTTGTGGGGCATAGGAATTCGTTCTTTCTTATTTTTTCCAAAATATAGTCCGGCCCCCCACAAGGTCTGAGGGACAGTGGACAGGCCCCCTGCTGAAAATGCTTTCTGACCCCTGGAAAAGACCCTCTGTCTGGTTCCCTGTAACCTCACTTCTCACAGTGAGGAAGCCACCCCTCAGAGGCGCAATTGATGCTTCGGCCGGACACAGGGAAGAAGCGTCAGAACAGAGCCACCAACCGTGGCTCTAGGGAAAGAAGAGTGCGGCCACAGACCCACAAGAGGTTTGAAGCCCAGGGCAAAGCACAGAGAAGACGAAAAGGTGCAGGAAAGGACATTTCAGGTGTCATTTCAGGCACCTGTTGAAGTTTAAACAGAATCCTTCCTGCCACAATGCAGGTGTGCATTACAGAAGCCCTATAGTACAGCCCCGAGACCTGTGGGAATAGGGCGGTATAATAATAATAATAATAATAATAATAATAATAATAATAATAATAGTAATAATAATAATTTATTATTTGTACCCCGCCCATCTGGCTGGGTTTCCCCAGCCACTCTGGGCAGTTTCCATAGAAACAAAAAATACACTAAAATATCACAGATTAAAAAAACTTCCCTGAACAGGGCTGCCTTAAGATATCTTAAGTATACAGATTTAATAAATAAAATAACTAAAATAAACTAGGGTTGCCATATTGTCAATCTTTTTTGGGGGGGGAGGGCACAGTGGGTGGACATTTTTATTTTTATTTTGCAAACTCTCCCCCCAAAAATGACATTTTGGAGCTATTTTTAAGGAAATTCACCAAAAAATATTCAACACTTCCAACCTGAGTTGCAATTTGCCCGGGTTCGGCCTTTTTACTAACTTTTGGAAATGTTGAGAATATGGATATGTGTGGTAGCTGCAGTTTTTTTTTTCTATAAAAAAATATAATGCTTAGGGGTACTCTCATTTTCCTACTCATAAGAAAAGTTGTTGTTGTTTAGTCATTTAGTCGTGTCCGACTTTTCGTGACCCCATGGACCAGAGCACGCCAGGCACTCCTGTCTTCCACTGCCTCCCGCAGTTTGGTCAAACTCATGCTGGTAGCTTCAAGAACACTGTCCAACCATCTCGTCCTCTGTCGTCCCCTTCTCCTTGCGCCCTCTATCTTTCCCAACATCAGGGTCTTTTCCAGGGAGTCTTCTCTTCTCATGAGGTGGCCAAAGTACTGGAGCCTCAGCTTCAGGATCTGTCCTTCCAGTGAGCACTCAGGGCTGATTTCCTTCAGAATGGAGAGGTTTGATCTTCTTGCAGTCCATGGGACTCTCAAGAATCTCCTCCAGCACCATAATTCAAAAGCATCAAAAATCTCTCACTGCCTCCATTTCTTCCCCTTCTATTTGCCAGGAGGTGATGGGCCCAGTGGCCATGATCTTCGTTTTTTTGATGTTGATCTTCAGACCATATTTTGCGCTCTCCTCTTTCACCCTTATTAAAAGGTTCTTTAATTCCTCCTCACTTTCTGCCATCAATGTTGTGTCATCTGCATATCTGAGGTTGTTGATATGAAATTTCCATATGAAATACTGCCCCTCCATGAGGCCAAACTTAGCTTCACAAAATGTTTAGGGGTATGTGTACCCCTGCGTCCCGTCCCCCCCCCCCCCCGAAAAAAGCACCGGGTCGCTGGGTATGTGTGGTAGCTTGCTGGCCTGCGACGTCCATCTTTTTGAAGTTGTTTTGCTTCTCACACCCCTGCCCACCCTCCTCATAGCCTCTTGTCCATCGGAAAGTCTTTGAGAGTGAGAAATCGAGCAGCAACCTTCAGAACGTCGAGGCAACTTGAGAGAAACTGTGCCACCCTGTACAAGTACCAAGTTCCTCAAGCCAGAGGCCTGGGAAAGTTTAGACAGATACCTGACTGGCTCGTTGACAATCCTTCACAGAGTTGACATTAAAAAGTGCTGACAGCGGTAAGGAGAGAGGAACACTTTCATCTCGCGACAGCCTCCTCCTAGCCCAGGGGTCAACGCTTGTCTCCACAGCCTTCCCCTGCCCATCAAAGCCTTCTTTTTCTCAGCATTTTATTAAATAGGGTCACAATCCATGTTACCCATTCCACCTCCCACCACAAGCGAGAGCAAAAACACTCCCTTGCCAGGCGGACCCCAGGCTCGAAATGCAAGGACCTCATTCCTGCCGTCACCTTGAACTTTCTCTGCCAAACATCAAGGCAGAAGAGGGCACTTGTATGTGGTCTTTTCCTCCCTACATTAATTATCTCCTTGAGTTGAAAGAAAAGTTTTTAAGACGGAGCCAGTCGCTGGCAATTGGCAGCGCTGGGGGAGCAGAGCAGTAATCTGCGGCTCGGCCCAATTTGTTTAGCCCCCACCCCCCCACCCCCCGTCTTCATAGACACAAAAATAACAAGACGGGAAGGAAGTGTCAACCTGGAGTCATCGCAGCAGTTAGTTACCTGCTTCTGAGCAAGCTGGGACATAATTCACAGGCAGGGTGGTGAAAAGGGCTTTTCAAATTAAAGTTAAACATTAGAGAGCTGTTCTCTGGCACTCAGAGGCTCCTACGGAGGTAGAATAAATGCAGTTATGAAAATTGGCTTCTCCATTTCAGGAGAAGAATGTGATGGTAATAAAACAGCAGGATTGTCAGGCAAGGACTGAGACATGGCCAAGCTAAATAAATATATGCTGTATTTATTTCACAAAGGCAAGCCTACTTATCCATTATCCCATTAAAATCAATGGAATCTTTGCCATTTAATGTACTATCTACAGATTACATACCCAAAGCCCAATGTCTTGTGTGGCACACAATTTGGGCATGTGGGTCTAGCCTTTGCGTATATGCAGGGCCGGCTCTGTCATTGGGCAGAGTGAAGCAACCTACCACAGGCTGAAAAAACTGCTGTACCATTCACACTATAGGGCAGCAAACCAGCCTACATACCCGGCTGCAGAAGCCAATGATTCTCAATGCAAATGAGTGTGAAATATCTACCTGGCCAAGATAGAAGGGCCCAGTTAAGAAACAAAGTTGTCCTGACACTAAAATCCTCATGATCTATATGACATGAAGCCATTCGCGCAAAAACCAGCTCAACTAATAAACCAAACCATTGTCGTGTGGGCAAGTGGGTTTTCTAATGCTGCAGCCCCCTTAAAATAGGACTGCTATGTAAATGAAAACCAAAGACTCACGCTATAGGTCCAGGCTCTTCAAACTTTAGGTACAGTACTTTGTTAATAATCTCTTGTTTTAGTGGTGGCCCCAGGGTGCTTTTGTGTCGGGCAGAAGACAAATTCAGGTGACTCCACACTTCAGACAGCTGCTCTTCGTGAGTTGGAGTGTGACAAGAATAGCGACCTTTTCTCCAGCTCTGGAATCAATCCTGATTTTCTACCGAAAGACAGTTGTCAGAGCCACCCGTGGTCCCAGCTCACAAGAGACCAAAGCCCAGTCCGGCTTATGTACAAAAGCTTTTATTGAAGAACATTCTTAGCTTTACATCCGAGCTCCGTGGCTCTACGTCTGTTACGCTTAGACCGCTGAAGTCCCCTCTGAGTCAGTCCCGCCTCTACACCAGTTTAAGAGGCTTGTACTGGTCCACCTCTTCCTCTCCTTCCTTTTCCGCAGGGTCTTTCTGCCCCCCTGTGTTCTCTCCCTTCGGGACTCTCCAGAGGCTGAATCCTCTGGCGCCTCCTCCCCCCTCCTTCGCGCTTTGGGACCAGGCTCCTCCCCAGGACTCTCTTCACTTCCGCGCGCCTCCCATTTTGAACTTGGCGCGCGTACGTTGCTTCTGACCTTCCCTCCGACAGTTACACTGCTCTCGGTACTACTCTCCGCCCCTTCCGGCAGGACGTCTTCCCCCGATCTCCTTCCCCTCTCTGCTTCCTGTTCTGCTCCTTCTGACACACTGGCCACTCCACCCCCTTCACTCCGTTCCGGCGGAGCAGCCGGTCCCGATCTCCAACTCCCCCTGGGGGTTCCCCCTTCGTTCCTCTGCTCCTGACTGCTTCCCCCTCTAGCTCCCCTTGGCTTGCCCAGGGGGGCTCCCTTTTGGGAGTCCTCCGATTCACTGGACGGACTCATGGACAATCTTGGGTCATTGTCATCCTCTTCCTCGTCACCCTGGAATCCTTCCCCCTCGCTCTCTGTCTCCTCCCTCATCTGCGCCTCTCTCCCTGAACCCCTGACAACAGTCATAAGCATTTTTACCTTTCCTATACCTTTTCTATTACTGTTTCATTATTGGCTTTGTTGCTTTCCTTTCCTTTGTTTTAAAATTAACTGTGGCTTCTGTTTCAAATGCTGACACCCCCCCCCCCCATAGGACCCAAATCCTAGGGGCTGAGATCTCTTCGCCCAGCCCAATAAAATATTTGAGGGGGCTGGGGGTCCCCAAAGTTGATGGACATTGCCATTCAAATGGGTGGGTGGGTGCTGCATCTTGTGATTGATTATATGGGCCGGGGCGTACCTGCCCCCCCAAAATTCAAAATACTTGCCCCCTCCCCCCCAAAAAAATACTGTTTGATACAGGGGTGTTTTTGTATTGGTTTTTTATATTAGTTACTTTCACGGATCTGTGCAAAGCACCTTTTGGGGGCAGAAAGGCAATAATTTAAAAAATAAATAAATACAAAAACAAATGTGAAAATGTTACAGTTCATGTAGAAGACCACAGAAGACCAAAGGAGGACAGCAATGTGTTACTAGAGGAACAAGACTTGTAAAAATGAACGGAGAAGATGAGATTACTCCTGACTGTTAAATGCTCTGTGCAGAGGAAAAGAAGGGTCTTCAACAAATCATGGCAAGCATTAAATAGTAATTGAAATCTATGTATTTTATACTGCTTTAATTATAAACCCAAGCTTTTCATAAATCTTATTGTGGTGTGTTTTATGACTGTGTTCCAATCTCGTTCGCTGATGTTTTTCAAGTTCCAAGTTTCTGGAGAGTCGTGATTAAAGGAAAACTGGGCGGATCAGAAGAAACTGTTTTTGTCTCGTTTACTTGCCAGAAAGATCCCAAACTTGGATCCAGTGTACTTCGTTCAAGATCCAGAATGCGTGTGGAAAATAGCATAATCCTTGAATGAAACATGACCTCCGATTTTCAGTGCTGTCTTAATGAGAAGGCCCTAGGTGCTTTCCATCATAGCGTAATTTTTTTAATGTTGGGCCTGTTGAATCAACATGACTAATATTTTTATTTCATTTTTATTTCTTGCATTAAAATCCCGCCTTCATGCTGCACAACTGTCCCGTTTTAAGCGGGACATCCTGGTTTTGACAGAAACCACTCCAGCTTCTAATCCTAATCCTAGATGTTTTGGCTCTGGTGCTCTGGCCGGCCAGTTTGGCCGAGAGACAGTGATTCCCTCAAGGTCACCAACCAGGTTGAGTAGGGATTTGAACTTTGATCTCCCAGGTCCTAGTCCAACACTCTAACCACTACACCAAACCACATGGGGACAGTGGTGATCCCTGTACTGGTTGCTTCTAATCCAAATGACAAGCATGATAAACATGGTTGAAGAATGCACAAAGCGCTGGACTTCCGGGTTAGCGCCATCAGCAATGGCGGAGCTCCTCTGACCGAGAGGAACCCGCTCTGCGAAAATCGGGTCTTGCCGCCGCGGCGAAGGCAGAGACCCTTCAAAAATCCCAGGCGGAGGAAGCCTGGGAATGTCGGGAAAAACAACAACAAACTATCATAGTTGTCAGTTCTTCTTCCTGGATGTGCTATTCCCCTTGCCACCGCCACCTCCCACTCTCTTTCATAGCTCCAGTAACTGATGCAAATGCTAACTGGGAACCAAAATACCAACAGATTTCCAGCAGAAAGAGAATCGAGATATAATGAGAAGTCTGGCGGGAATGCAGTCTGATTTAAGTGTACTGTAGAGTTCAGAGGCCTGGACTTTTAGGCGGCATGCACACCTCCAGTTACCTTGCTGCTTCCGCCCGGGAAAACCTGCTCTTTGGCGCTTAATTGGAACAAACAGCCATTGGGTTTTCCGGGGATTAACGTTTGTTCCAATTTATCACAAAAAACCATGTTTTCCAGGGGAAGAGGCGAAGCAAAGGCAAAACAACTCGGACCCATGCCAGGAGAAGCAAAAAACCAATTGTTCCCATGGTTTCTAGATACAGTACAAGCAAAAGTGTGGAAGAGCCCTTAGAAACAATAACCTGGACTGAGGCAACAATTGTTAAATGAAGATGTTTATTTTGGAGTGCCTTCCTTGCTCACAGTCAAAACAAAATAAAAAAATTCCTTCCAGTAGCACCTTAAAGACCAACTAAGTTAGTTCTAGGTATGAGCTTTCGTGTGCATGCACACTTCTTCAGATACACTGAAACAGAAGTCACCAGACCCATGGGACCCATATCACCCCTGCCATGGGATGTCATGATTAAGGAGCTGGGCATGTTTAGCCTGGAGAAGAGGAGGTTAAGGGGTGATATGATAGCCATGTTCAAATATATAAAAGGATATAAAAAATATATAAAAGGATGTCACATAGAGGAAGAGGGAGAAAGGTTGTTTTCTGCTGCTCCAGAGAAGCGGACACGGAGCAATGGTTCCAAACTACAAGAAAGAAGATTCCACCTAAACATTAGGAAGAACTTCCTGACAGTAAGAGCTGTTCAACAGTGGAATTTGCTGCCAAGGAGTGTGGTGGAGTCTCCTTCTTTGGAGGTCTTTAAGCAGAAGCTTGACAACCATATGTCAGGAGTGCTCTGATGGTGTTTCCTGCTTGGCAGGGGGTTGGACTCGATGGCCCTTGTGGTCTCTTCCAACTCTATGATTCTATGATTCTATGATTCTATGAGGATACTTCCCCCCCCCCCGTATTCAAGCTCAGCCAGCCCAAAATGGCGGCTGTGTCACTGTTGGTGTGGCTGATGGATCCCAAGACAAGTGACCATAGGGAGTAGGGGGAAGAAGTGACCTCTCTCCCTCGCCTCTTCCTTCCTTCCCTCTCGCTGGTGCTTCTCCTCAGCCACCACAGCTGGTCTAGCATGGTGTGGGTCCAATGCTGTTTGTCCCCTCCACCACCCTGACCTGACCTCTCCTCCACCCCCCACCCTCTCTATGCTCAAGTCTCTTCCAACACCAACATGGCCAAGAGGCTAAATCTGTGAGAATGTTCAGAGTGGCAGGAGAGGATATATTGTTTATTAATATCCTTCCTAACTTGTGCTAGCATTCCTTTACTTAGCAGAGTTACATTCCCCCTTTTTTTATATGCACAGCAGATAGCTGGTTGCAGGCTCGTGTGAGCCTCTCACTATTACTTTAATTGTTTGTTTGTTTTTCCTATTACGTTTTATTGTAATTTATATTTAGTGTTAGCCGCCCTGAGCCCTGGCCGGGGAGGGTGGGGTGGGGTGGGGTATAAATAAAATTTTATTATTATTATTATACAATTAAGTCTGTCTCAGATTCAATTGTACGTTCCTGGTAAGTTCCCTTGAATCCCTCTTAAAAGAATAAAGACGCCACAATCTTATTCAATGTCAATAAAAGAAATTTACTTACATAAGTTCTCAGCTGGATTCCTGAAGGCAGACACAAGATTTACCCACCCGGGAAGAATGGCAGATGAAGGTGATGGACTATGTGGAACTGGCGGAAATGACTGGCAGAATCCGAGACCAGGGAGAAGAGTTGATGGAGGAAGATTGGAGGAAATTTAAAGACAATTTACAGAAACATTGTAAAATTAATATCTGTTAGAAGGATGTTGGAATAATATTATAGGATTTTAGCAGGAATGATATAAAGGATTTGGGAATAACTGACTGTTAATTGGTGAAAGGAGGAAAAGTAAAATTACATTATATTAAGACAATTTACAGGACAAAAATTTTAAAAGAGGGAAAGGATTTGCTGAAACAGATAATTGACCTAGAATACAAAAAAGGGAGGTGTGAGGAGGTCAAGGAAATAAGCTAATGAAAGAATAGTAATGAGGAGATCTGATACATTTTCTTTTTTGCGTTTTTGTTTTTGTTTAATGGGTTTTATTTTTCTGGTTTTTTTTCTTCTTTTTTATATTGTGGTGTGTTGTTTTGTTTTTGTTTAATGTGGTATGTTTATTTTTTCTTTCTGTAATTGTTGAAACTTTAATAAATATTATTCAAAAATAAAAAAATGGATTCCTGAAGGCAGACTTAGTTACAGAAATGTACATGTGGATCTACCCCATATGGGGGAATAATCCCAGTGCTTCTGCTAGCTGAGAGCTAGCAGAGCAGTCCTAGCTAAAAGCTGGTCAAACGAAGAAGGAAGTTAAAAAAAAGGAAGGGTGCTGCATCACTCGTCCTTTTGCTACCTGGACAGGTTAGGTCACACCCACCTTCTATCGCATGCAAAAGGAAGGATGCTCCAGCCAGGAGGAACAGGAAGCTTTGACTGGCTGGACATTCCCTCGCATGTCTTCTCTAGCATTACAAGGAATGTTGTACTTGACTGCCTCTCATGGATCACATCCCACAAGAGCTGCGTCTGAAGTCGCCCATAAGAGCCCGCCATCTACCCCTAGCCCCTCCAAGGGGGAGAGCGGGGCTGGGATGGTGAGGGAGATGGGAGGCTTAATGCAGGGAAACCCTCCATAAAAGGGGGGCAAGGATTCAGTGTCATGAGTGCCCCCCAATTCCCGACCCACCCGACCTGTCCCGCATTTTGCCTGACCAAATGTGGCAGCCCTAGCCCTCATCCAAATCTGCGCTGTCTCTATTCTGTCATTTCTTATGAAATGCTGTGTTTTGATGCATTCCCCCTGCTCCCAGCCAGTTTCGATCCAACATGAGAAAACAAATATCCTAGCTGTGTGTATATCACTGAAGACTCTCCCCTCTTTGCTCTCTCTCTGTTACCTTCCCCACTGTCAAAATTTAGATTTCTAGTCTTTCCCCCAGAAAGCTTCTGAAGCGCCACGTAAATTAATGGCACTGGATAAGCCTGCGTTCCCCGACTTGGTGCCCTCAATATGTTTTTGACGGCAACTCCCTTCAGCACCAGGCAACACTGCACCCTGGCTCCCCCACTTTCGCCACTTTGGCAGCTTTTTTCAAGAGACAAAGATATTTCAAAAGCCCGTTTTCCTTTCCTTCGTTGTCAGTTTGCACGCATTGTGTTTTATGTGCCTCGAAAATGAATTTTCATGTCAGGAGAAGAGAGCAATTATCTCAACGAAGGCATGCCAAATTGGCTCTTTTAAAGAGAAAATAAAGTTTAGAACTTATTTGATCAACGAGATTCCTTCTAAACCTCAAATGGATTTTTTTAAAAAAATATCTCCACTGGGAAAGGTGAGAAACAAGTTCGAAACTGGCACACATTCATTCACACATAACGTTTGACTGTTTTATATGTGAACAACTGGTAGATGGGGAGAGCTGACCCCACCCCCACAATGCACATCCAGTTGGAACAAGCTGTGAACTTTGGACATTATCACTGTATTGACTTTGGTAGTGGGTCATTAGACGTTGCATAAAATGTGGCGTTTGGGTGTTGGCCGGACGAATGTCTGCAAATGAAAGGGAATGTAGCCATTATCTTTCCATGATTCTCCCAGTACGTTTCCGAGCACAATTCAAAGTGTTGGTGCTGACCTTTAAAGCCCTAAATGGCCTCGGTCCAGTATACCTGAAGGAGCGTCTCCACCCCCATCATTCTGCCTGGACACTGAGGTCCAACTCTGAGGGCCTTCTGGCGGTTCCCTCATTGCGAGAAGCAAAGCTACAGGGAACCAGGCAGAGGGCCTTCTCGGTAGTGGCGCCCTCCCTGTGGAACGCCCTCCCACCAGATGTCAAAGAGAAGAACAACTACCAGACTTTTAGAAGACATCTGAAGGCAGTCCTCTTTAGGGAAGCTTTTAATGTTTAACAGACCACTATATTTTAATACTTTGTTGGAAGCCGCCCAGAGTGGCTGGTAAAACCCAGCCAGATGGGCGGGGTATAAATAAATTAACCCAGAGATGTGTTCTCAACATATGCTCTTGAAGCACTTGCAATGTCTGTGCAGCATCTTTTGTTTGCCCTTGGTGGCTATAACTTTTATTCGGAAGTAGAAATGGTCACAATTACATCAGCAAGTTGTGTCACTCCCAAATTAGACTAGATTTTCTTTTCATTTTAATGCAGATCTGCTGTTGTAAAGACTGACCTTTTTAATGTCTGCAGTTTGTTCAGTTTTCTTTTACTATCTGTATTATCATTATTATTATTATTATTATTATTATTATTATTATTATTATTGAATTGATTTTACATACAAAAATTCAAAAAAGAAAAACTTAACAAGCAAACTATTTATCATATATTTCTTATTTCGACTCCCCTCCTCCTCTTTCTGAGGTTCCTTGTTTTTATAATATTTTACTGCATTTCCAAATTAAAAACAATTTATTATTTATCCCCTATGTTCCATATACATTTTTTATTTTTACTACTGCGCGTTTTTATATTAAGCCTGCTAACGTCTGTATTCGTTTACAATAATTTTGCATACACTCTATAAATGCTTTCCATTCTTTCTTTAAAACTTGATCAATCTGATTTCTTATTCTTCCGGTAAGTTTCGCCACCCATTGGATTCAAAAGTTGGGGGGAAAACACACCTCACCAAAGATTTCAAAGGAAATTGTTCCTAGTTACACAAACTGACAGGACAGAACTGCATTGTGGGACATTCCAGACTTGCTCCTGCTTCAGAACATAAAACACCAAAACGGGAGCCATTTTCTTCCCAGAATGCCCTGAAACAATGCTACATCCAGGGAATTTAGAGTGGGGTGGGGGTTAGAGTTGTTCAGCAGAATCCCTGATCTAGATCTTGTGTAGAAATGAATTCTCTCCCCACAAAAATGCACTTTGAAGCATTACTGCAAAACAGTCTTAAACACTAGTTACAACAACGACAATTTGTCTTTTGTACCCCGCCCATCTGACTGGGTGGCCCCACCCACTCTGGGTGGCTTTCAACATAATATACAGAAACACAACCACCACCACAACAGAACACGGCACATTAAAGGCATCCCAAAACAGTGCTGCCTTCGGTTGTCTACATAATTATTTATCTCTTTGACACCTGATGGAAGGGCATTCCACAGGGCAAGCACCATTACTGAGAAGGCCCTCTGCCTGGTTCCCTGTAGCTTCACTTCTCACAGTGAGGGAACCACCAGAAGGTCCTTGGAGCTGGACCTCAGTGTCCGGGCTGAATGATGAGGGTGGAAATGCTCCTTCAGGTATACAGGGTTGAGGCCATTAAGGGCTTTAAAGGTGAACACCAACACACTGAATTGTTCTCGAAAAGGTATTGGGAACCATATAACCAGTGTTATATGGTCCCAGTGGCCACTCCCAGTCACCAGTCTAGCAGCCGCAATCTGCATTAAGTGTAGTTTCTGTGTCACCTTCAAAGGTAGTGAGGGAACCACCAGAAGGCCCTTGGAGCTGGACCTCGGTGTCCGGGCTGAATAATGAGGGTGAAAATGCTCCTTCAGGTATACAGGGTTGAGGCCATTAAGGGCTTTAAAGGTGAACACCAACACACTGAATTGTTCTCTGAAAGGTATTGGGAACCATATAACCAGTGTTATGTGGTCCCAGCGGCCACTCCCAGTCACCAGTCTAGCAGCCGCAATCTGCATTAATTGTAGTTTCTGTGTCACCTTCAAAGGTAGCCCCACGCAGAACACATTGCAGCAGTCCAATAAGATGAACATTACAAAATAGCAAAGCAGCACATTGAACACAAGCAATGAAGTTCCCTCCTTTATACAATTCTCTAAACTTTTCTCTCTCTGGTCCCAGAGAGAGATTGTAAACTTGTTCATCATTACAGAACTTCCCTGCAAGTTCTGTTGTTGTTGCTGCTGTTAGTCTTCTCCAGCAAGCACACATAGATTTCCCTAGTTTCAGCTTCCTGCTATCAGAGCTCTGATGAGTCACCAGGTAGCTTCTCTCACTCTAATGGAAAAATACCAGCCTTCTCTGACCCTTTTGCCAGAGTGGAACCTTTCTGCCTAAGGTGAACTTCCAATTACCGCACTGTAAATACAATGCCGGAGAAGGCTGATCGCCGAAGAATTGATGCTTTTGTTTTTTGTTGTTTTTTTTAATGATATTTATTCAGAGTTTAAAAGTTACAAAAAGAAAAAAGAACAATACAAAATACAAAAGAAGAATACAACAACAACAAAGAAAGGAAAATAAAATAAAAATGAAAATGAAAAATACATTCACTTAAAAATATAAAAAGAACTGATTAAACCTTTACATAACTTTCTTCCTTTATTTATTTCCTTGACCTCCCCTCACCTCCCAATTTTGAATACTAGTTCAAATCGTTATTTCAGCAAATCCTTCCAACCTTATTTTCATTTAAGTAATTTAATTTATTATATTATAATTTAACGTCCTCTCTTTCATCAAGTTCATCAACTCATTTTTACTTAATCCTTTATATTATTTCTACCAAAACCACCTAATTTTCTTTTTCCAACATCTTTCTAACATTCCTTAATTTTACAATATTTTTGAAGATATGCTTTAAATTTTTTCCAATCTTCTTCCACCGACTCTTCTCCTTGGTCCCGGATTCTGCCAGTCATCTCAGCCAATTCCATATAGTCCATCACTTTCGTCTGCCATTCTTCCCGGGTGGGTAGTTCTTGTGTCTTCCAATACTTTGCAATGAGTATTCTTGCTGCTATAGTAGCGTACATTAAAAAGGTTCTATCCTCCCTTCGCACCAGTTGGCCGACCATGCCAAGCAGAAAGGCCTCTGGTTTCTTCTGGAAGGTATATTTAAATACCTTTTTCATTTCATTATAGATCATCTCCCAGAAGGCCTTAATCCTAGGGCCTAGAATTGATGCTTTTGAACTATGATGCTGGAGGAGACTCTTGAGAGTCCCATGGACTGCAAAAAGATCAAACCTATCCATTCTGAAGGAAATCAGCCCTGAGTGCTCACTGGAAGGACAGATCCTGAAGCTGAGGCTCCAGTAGTTTGGCCACCTCATGAGAAGAGAAGACTCCCTGGAAAAGACCCTGATGCTGGGAAAGATGGAGGGCACAAGGAGAAGGGGACAACAGAGGATGAGATGGTTGGATAGTGTTCTCGAAGCATGAGTTTGACTAAACTGCGGGAGGCAGTGGAAGACAGAAGTGCCTGGCGTGCTCTGGTCCATGGGGTCACGAAGAGTCGGACACGACTAAATGACTAAACAACAACAAAATACAATGCATTCAAACACAGCATTGTATGTACTGTACATTCAACTTATAACTGTAACTTGGGGGGCTGGCAGCCACCAAAAGACCATTGCTATCATTAAAAGGCTCTTAAATTGAAAAATCCCTGGTAGCGTTCCCCACCTCACCACAGTTTCCCAGACGGTTCTGTACTATCCGTTTGTTTAACTGGCTACAATTTCCTTCAGTTCACAAACAGGATTTGGGCTAACACTGGAGCAAAACATTTTAGGAACACCTTCAAAGGATTGTCTCTCAGCAGAAAATGAAGAACAGTCCAGCCTAATGGCAGGAATTACAGTAATGGCAATTGAAGGATTGAATTCCGCTTGACTATAAAGGAATTCAAGTCTGGATGAGGGCTTTAATTCCCTAATATTCCAGTGCATTAAAGTAGGCCATTGTGCTAACCAATTTATAGCAAAGACCGGTACGCCTAGGAAGAGGGCTAGATGTGGAAAGACAGGTCTTGACTTCATTCCATACTGCAAAATAAGTTATTATCTAAAGTGAGCTGTTGAATCTACAATTGTCCAATAGAATGAAATTTATGATCGGGTGCAAAGGTAGTCTTGGTATATCAAGGCCCAGTAGTGTACAAGATATACATTTGGAAATTTAGATGTGCTTTATCCATAAGTACAGGTCTGAAATACTTTTTTTTTTTTAAGCCAATGGCACAACGCCAGAGAAAATGAATAAGATGTATCCTGGTCTCCTGGCTGCTTGCTGGGAGTGTAATATGGTTAATGCAAATTCTATTACATATGCAGCAGGACAGTAATAAGGTCAAGTTCTTTTGAAAGAAAGTGCTCACAATTACAAAAAGCCACCGGGTATGCATTCCCTTTGACCCACCAATCATACAAGTAGGATATTTAAAGGGGGGAGAGTACATTTGAGAGATATAGACGTAATTATGGCTTCATTAACAGCAACACTGAGATTGCAGCTTCCTAGATATTACCTGATACCCCAAAATAGAATACTGGAGCAGCTTTCTGGAGTTTGGATTCGGAACAGCACAGACAGGATTAAGTTGCCAAATACAATGAATTACGATTATTCTTAATGTCAGTTTTTACTAAAAGGAAATATAAACATACTAGCCACCAGAGATGAGTGTGGTTGCTGATTTTCTTTTAATGGAAAGTCTTCCCTTAACAACAACAACAAAACATTTATGCGCCGATTTTCTTAAAAGCAAGAAGACTTCCATTTCCTTTTTTTTAATAAAATAAAAGAATGTTATAGATTTTGGGGGGAACCCTCTAAACCCTAAAAATTAATAAATGGTAGGCTTTTGATTATTTGCGATGTGGAGGGAGAAATACAAGCTGCAGAGGAATTCCTGGGCTAGCCTGTGCAAAAAAACAACCTGGCTAAGTTAGGGCCATTAAGAAACAATACAGGGTCATTGAGAGCCATTGGCAATTCAAGACAACTATACTTCCCCCTTGTTCTGAGGTGTGAACAGAGACTGAGGGAAACTGGGTGTGGGGTGACAGGAAAAGAGAGGTTTTTTAGCAAGGTGTTCTGGGACGAGGAAGAGAGAAGAAAAGACTGGGAACCATCTTGGGCAGGCTGGCTGAAGACAGGCTGGGAGAGATGCCTTGGACAAGCCCTTCTTTAAATGACCATGCTGTAAGATCTGACCTCCCTCCATGCAGACTGAAGGTGTAAATAGGTGAAGAAACCATATTTCTTAAAGCTACAGCAGTCTCTGCCATGTCACAATTCTCCAAAAGGAAACAGACCCATGAGCTCTTTCCACTGCTTGGCAGAGAGAAGGGGATGCACCCAACTTTTGTAGCAATAACAAGGAAGAGAAGATTAGCACAGAGTAGGCAACATCTCCTTCTGCACTTACAAGAGAGACCTGCTGAGGACGTCATGCTTTTTTAAATAATAATAATAATAATAATAATAATACTCTGGGCGGCTTCCAATCAAGTGTTAAAAACAATACAGCATTAAATATTAAATACTTCCCTAAACAGGGCTGCCCTCAGATGTCTTTTAAAAAGAAGATATCTGCTTATTTCCTTCACAGGGCGGGCACCACAACCAAGAAGGCCCTCTGTCTGGTTCCCTGTAACCTCACTTCTCGCAATGAGGGAACCGCCAGAAGGCTCTCAGTGCTGGATCTCAGTGTCCGGGATGAACGATGGGGGTGGAGATGCTCCTTCAGGTATACAGGACCAAGGCCGTTTGGGGCTTTAAAGATCAGCACCAACACATTGAATTGTGCTCGGAAACGTACTGGGAGCCAATGCAGATCTCTCAGGACTGGTGTTATGTGGTCCTGGCAGCCACTCCCAGTCACCAGTCTAGCTGCCACATTCTGGATTAATTGCAGTTTCCAGGTCACCTTCAAAGGTAGCCCCACTTAGAGCGCATTGCAGTAGTCCAAGCAGGAGATAACCAGAGCATGCACCACTCTGGCAAGACAGTCCGCAGGCAGGTAGGGTCTCAGCCTGCGTACCAGATGGAGCTGGTAGACAGCTGCCCTGGACACAGAATTAACCTGCGCCTCCATGAACAGCTGTGAGTCCAAAATGACTCCCAGGCTGCGCACCTGGTTCTTCAGGGGCACAGTTACCCCATTCAGGGGTAGCCAGGAAGACTGAGGAGTTCAGACTACCAGAGAAATGATGTTCACAACCTTAGCCACTTCAAAGGTGAGCTAGGCACATCAAAAGCACTGCACCAACCTGTAGGAATTCATCCAAGATATTGTCTCAGATTAGTTCCGATTACAATTTTTGTTCTCATTCCGTGATGGGGAGAGATGCAGGTGAATTTTTCGGCACGGCACAGCGCTCACTTCAAGAGCCAGAGGCAAGAGATGTTCCTGTTCTTTAAGAGCTGGGAGTCAGAGCTGATCAGCTACTTTCCTAGAACGTGCCTAGCTGGAAAGTTGCATGAAAGGCAAAAGAGGTAAAAATCACACACTCTTGACATGCTGCTGGTCTTAACTTCTCAGCTAGAGCAGCTAGCAGAAGAAGAACTTCTTCTGAGGATATGGACTTCAATAAGTAGCATTTAATGCAACAATAAAGGTAAAGGTACCCCTGACCATTACTTCTAGTCGTGAACAACTCTATAGGCCGAGGGAGCTGGCGTTTGTCCGCAGACAGCTTCTGGGTCATGTGGCCAGCATGACTAAGCCAATTCTGGTGAACCAGAGCAGCACACAGAAACACCGTTTACCTTCCTGCCAGAGTGGTACCTATTTATCTACTTGCACTTTGACGTGCTTTCAAACTGCTAGGTGGGCAGGAGCTGGGACCGAACAACGGGAGCTCACCCTGTCGCGGGGATTCAAACCACCGACCTTCTGATCAGCAAGCCCTAGGCTCTGTGGTTTAGACCACAGCACCACCCTTGTCCCATTAGTGTAACAATAATTGTTGCCAAAAAAAGTACCTTGGTTTTTCTGAAGCTCAAAGCACTCACAATAAAGCCTGTTTCGTAGCGTTCCCTCCCCTTTTTTGCTTGCAAAATCCTGCCTTAAGGAAGTGTTAGAGATTTGGGGGGGACCCCACCTAAACCCTAGAAATTACTAAATGAGAGGATTTTGTTTACCTGGGATGTGAAGGGAGAAGTACAAACTACAGAGGAATTCCTGAGCTAGCCTATGCAAAATGACTTGGTCAAGCTAGGGCCATTAAGAAACAATACGGGGACATGATTGAGAGCTGCTGAAAATGCAAGAGAACTGTCCTTTGTTCATATCTCGGGGCAAAGGAGAAGGACAGGTAAACAAACCATTTATTAAGGCTATGGCAGTCTCTGCCTTGTCTCAATTCTCCAAAGGAATGCAGACCCTGGGTGAGTGAATGGAACCCAGAGAGTTGGGGTGGCACCCAACTTTTGTAACAGAAGGAACAGTCTCTCAGCACCCAAGAAACTTCACACCAAACAAGCTTGCCGAAATGTATAAAAACCAGGATAAAACATGTTGGAAATGCAGGGAGAAGGAGGGGAATTTCTTGCATATGTGGTGGACTTGCTCCAAGATTAAAGCCTTTTGGGATACTGTATATAATGAATTGAAAAAGGTATTTAAGTATAATTTCAGTAAAAAACCAGAGGCTTTCCTGTTGGGGTTAATTGAGGAGATTCAAGTGAAAGATGTAAATTTGTTCATGTATGCAACAACGGCCGCAAGAATACTGCTGGCCCAGAAATGGAAGCAAGAAGGACTCCCACATTGGAAGATTGGCAAGTAAAGATGGTCGAATATGTGGAGCTGGCGAAGCTGATAGGGAAGATTCAGAATTGCCATGATGATTTGTTTCAAAAGGACTGCGGCAAATTTATACTCTATATGAAAGAAAATTGTAAACAGTTGAATACGTTTGTAGGTTTAAGTTGAAATGTCTGGTAATGGGAAATCAAGGAGCTGATTTACTTATAAGAAGGTGATTCTTAAAAGATTGATTTAAGGTAAAAAAGTGAATTTAGGAATGTGGAGAAATCGGTAATGAGATATGGAAGTCTGTTAGAGGGAAGGAAGGAGGTCAATGCTTTATTTAAGCAATGTTTTAAGTCATGAATTATTATTATTATTATTATTATTATTTTCTCTAATTCTTTGATACTGAAATGTAATAAACTATGGAAAACTTAAAGAAACTTCAAAACCTCTTCCCTTTGTATGTGAAGCAATCAGGGGCAGCAAGAAAGAAGGTTTCCCTGTCACCTCCAGTTGCGTAGATGTCTTGACCATGCGTCACTCCTAACAGGGTGGTGCTGTGGTCTAAACCACTGAGCCTCTTGGGCTTGCTGATCGGAAGGTTGCTGGTTCAAATCCCCATGACAGGGTGAGCTCCCATTGCTCTGTCCCAGCTCCTGCCAACCTAGCAGTTCAAAAGCACACCAGTGCAAGTAGATAAATAGCTGTGGTGGGAAGGTAAACGGTGTTTCCGTGCGCTCTGGTTTCCCTCACGGTGTCCCGTTGGACCAGAAGCAGTTTAGTCATACTGGCCACATGACCCGGAAAGCTGTCTGTGGACAAACGCCGACTCCCTCAGCCTGAAAGTGTGATGAGTGCCACAACCTCGTAGTCGCCTTTGTCTGTCTTAACCGTCCAGGGGTCCTTTACCTTTTTTTACCTACCTCTGGGATTCCTCAGCGGTCAACCACACTCAACACAGAGATGTCAGAAGAAAGAGATGTGGTGCCAGAGGCAGGACCACACACACCCCCCCGCTTCAACACAGAAATGTTCTACGTGCGAGTTAAGAAGTGAATAAAACTAAAACATAAGCTTTTATCCAACGTTGTCCAGGAAGCAGATCCTGCAAGCAGAAGCAAATACAGATGATGGCTATATGCAAATATTCGGCCAGCAGTAGCAATGGTTGGAGGGCTGAGCATTCAGGATTCCCCTGAGGAAGAAATGTCTAACCCAAGAGTCTTTGGCCTTTCTTGGGCCACTGGGCACATCTGGGATTTTGAGAAAGTGCCGGAAGTCTCGGTCACAAAATGGCTGCTGTGGCATGTGGCACAACACAAAATGGCTGCCACATGCAAAAGAGCAGGGGGGGAGAGACAGGACCACGAAATGAGGCAGGTGTGCCCTCCCCCTTTGGCCCACCCCCCATCAATGGGTGGAAAGGCACCGATGTCGTCCCCTAAAATGCACACTCACATAGAGAAGCACTTTGCATCTGTTCAAAAACAGGAGAGAGGGTGGCTGGCTGTCCATCTTTGAAATGTGGGCATGTTTAAGGGGACGTGCTCCTTGAAGGAGAGGCTGCAAACAAAAACTGAGCTGGAAGGGCAAACGGTCTCTCATGCTTGGCAGATTTTTCAAGTGCATGCTTATTAAGACATTTTGCAGGTACCCTAGGAGGTACTGGCACACACTGGTGCCCAGAGCATTGCATTGGCAACCCCTAACTTAGCCAACAAATACTTTTTATGTCTTGTAAGGGGAGAAGGGAGCACAAGGGGGAAATATTTCTGCAGGGAGTCAATACGTTGAAACGTGGATTCTGCCCTCATTTGCTCAGCTATGTAGAGTGCTCTACCCTGGCATGCCAAGATGGAGGAGTGAAGCCAATTTGCTGGGTATTTGCATGTGGGAATCCCGAGGCAGAAGATTCCAACAAGACAGGAGTTTACAACAGGATTTTCCTATGGTGAGCTCTGGCTGTTTGTGCCCTTTCTCTACAGTTCCCATCAGCAAGGTTTACCTGTGTCCTCTCAAAGGATGCACACATGATGGGGAAAGCGCAGTTTCATTGTGTTTGTGAATGGAACACGGCACCAAAATGTTACATTGGTGTATTCCTGACATTATGCTGGTCTCAGGGACCTAACAAGAAGCATAACTCCAACATCTACCAGAACAGGAGACATACACCAAATCTGTGGGGCGCTGGGTCCCCACAGAAGGCAAAGGATGATTGGAATAATTAAATTATTCTTTTTTTAAAAAAAAAAAACCCTTGCCTTCATGTTCACAGAGAAAAACATGAAAATGAGTTAACAGTTTCTGCTAAAAAGAAGGAGAAAAGCAGAAAGGGCGTCACTGGAATATGGCCCGGCATCCCTCATAATATTTTCTGAATCCTGTTTGTGGGTCATCTGACCCCTAGATCCCACCTCTCTACCCTGACTAGGGGAGAAATTTGATGCAGTTTTATTTTAAAGCCCGAACTACCTAATTCATACTTTCTGAAACAATGCACAAACCAACACACAGCCATTTTTCAAAATTTGCAGTTCTCTAAGTAATGCGCACAGCCATCTATATACTGAGGTAAAATGTACATATAAATGCATGTATTAGTAAAAATAAAATACAAAACCACTTCTTCTTCTTCTTCTTCTTCTTCTTCTTCTTCTTCTTCTTCTTCTTCTTCCATTTATTTATATTCCGTCTTTTTCCCTGAGAGGGACTCAAGGCAGCTTACAGATAAAATAAGAACAGCTAACAGCTAAAAACATAGGGGACAAGGAATGCTTTGCAAGAATGGAAAAATGCACACATACAAAAATGTGCATATTAAGAGAAAACCACACTAAACGCTGATGAATTTTCATGGAGAGAGAGAAAAATCACAAGCAGATGCCGAGAACTTAAGATTGGAAAACTGGAAAACTGAGAGAAACCTAAATTGGCACATTCAGTCATCCCTAGCCCTGACAGATTCAGTCTGCAGTTAAAAGGATATGCTTTCAAGTAAGCTGTTTCTGGGTAGAAAAGGGGTTTACCTTTTTCCCTAGAAAAAAAGTAATGGAATATTGTTGTCTTACAACTTTTTGCCTTGATTTTCTTTCTCATCCTTCACACACACATATCCAAAAATAAACACTAGACAAAGCAACATCTTCCCAGCAGGCGATTAAGTAATTGGATACAAACTTTTCATAATTGCATTGAAAAACAGAGGCTGTACAATTTTATGGTGCTGCTGTCATTATTACAAAATTCCAGAAGGAGGGATGACACCCATGGCCTGCCCTCTGACCTGAAAAACCTGAATGCTGGTTTTCTGCATATGCCGCAATGTCTGCCACGCAGATTCTGAGGTACATGATGCCAAGTGTGCTACAGAATGGGGCTTCTGACAAACCAAAATGGTTTAATCATTTGGTTAAATGTGCAAAGTATGAAAATCCTTGTTTATGTTATTAAAAACAGCAGAGGTGACACCTACCTGGTGGGGTCAATAAAAGATTTCCATTTTTAAATGTACTAAAACACACCTCATTCCATCTCTTCTTCATTGGAATGCCTTATCATTGATAACAAACAAACTTGAAAGCTCAAGTTGCAAATCCCGGTATTGGGGGAGTGTTTTGATGAGAACCCTGCAGCCGAGACACCAGAAAACGCTGAATGCATTTTGTAGGCATGTAATTGTGACATCTGACTTTACACAGGCCCTTCGCTGTGAAACGAAAAGCGCCGCAAACAAAAAGGAAAGGAAAGGAAACAGAAGCATAACATGTGAAAATGTTTGTGCTCACGAACCTCGCACTCATGTGCGAAAGATGGACACATGAAATGGCATTTAGTGTGACCCACTGATTCCATGCGTCTGCCTTGCTTACAAGGGGACAAAGCGTGGGGTGAGAAATCATGCGGCCACTTTGTCACAACCAGTAAGTTGACCACATGTACCAAATTCTGCCTCCAACCTGAGCTCAGGTGTTTTGTAAATCCTGTCCCGATTTTCCGATGGGAAGCACTCTTTATCACAGTGTTTTGCTGCCCCCTTTGGCCTGATGGAAGAATAGCCCTGGCATCTTAAACTCCCAGAAAGGTAAATACATCTTGTTTGGACTTTATGCAGCAGTTGTGTTTTCTTCTTTTTTTAAAAAAATAAATGGCAGTTTTATGGCCCTGCATAATAAGACATACTTTGGCATACTGAAAAATAAGTCTCTGGTGATCCCTGCCTCCAAAGTTATCTTAGGTAAAGGTAAAGGGACGCCTGACCATTAGGTCCAGTCGTGACCGACGCTGGGGTTGCGGCGCTCATCTCGCTTTATTGGCCGAGGGAGCTGGCGTACAGCTTCTGGGTCATGTGGCCAGCATGACTAAGCCGCTTCTGGCAAACCAGAGCAGCACACGGAAACGCTGTTTACCTTCCTGCCAGAGCGGTACCTATTTATCTACTTGCACTTTGACGTGCTTTCGAACTGCTAGGTTGGCAGGAGCAGGGACCGAGCAACGGGAGCTCACCCCGTCACGGGGATTCGAACCACCGACCTTCTGATCGGCAAGTCCTAAGCTCTGTGGTTTAACCCACAGCGCCACCTGCGTCCCGTGAAAGTTATCTTACAATGTATTATATTATCCCCTGTATATTATCCTGATATCCCTAGGGCTCAAAGCCCACAGCTCCATGTTTCAGATGCTAGTCAGCGTTGCTGCTTGTGGCAAGAATATGAGTCTACCCTTTCTATTTGCCCCATTGCTTTCTCCAGGGAAAACCTGCTGTTTCCAACTGAATCGGAGCAAACGTCAATTGGATTTTCCACAGATTGACGTTTAACCCTGATTCAGGAGAACAAAGTGGGGTTTCCTGGGGAGAGTGGTGGAAAACCTCTCCAGCCCATGCTTTCTAGATACAGGTCAAGCAGAAGGGTGGATAAGCCCTCAGGCAGCTTTCGGCAAAACACTGTGAAGGAGAAAGCTGGTTTTTGATACCCGGGGAACCAAACCCATCTCGCTCAGCTCAGGCTATGCATAGGGAAGACAGTCTGGTTGCTTCTTTGCATAAAAGAGAGACAGGGTTGTGGTGATGATTCAAAATCAAAAGGGTGGGCAGTACAGCTGGGTCTAGGTGAAGAAGAAGAAGAAAAATAATAATAATAATAATAATAATAATAATAATAATAATAATAATAATATTTTTTATTTATACCCCGCCCTTTCTTCATTGTGCAGCCGCACATCATGGCAACCCAGAAGTGGCCAGAAAGAGGGGCAGATCAGCTTATACACCTTCCATTGTCACATACAGTGACCCAAAACATAACCCCAGTGTAAATCAAGGATTGTCACGTGGGTGGCGCTGTGGTCTAAACCACTGAGCCTCTTGGGCTTGCTGATCAGAAGGTCGGCAGCTTTCCGGGTCATGTGGCCTGCATGACTAAGCTGCTTCTGGCAAACCAGAGCAGCACACGGAAACGCCGTTTACCTTCCCGCCGGAGTGGTACCTATTTATCTACTTGCACTTTGACATGCTTTTGAACTGCTAGATTGGCAGGAGCAGGGACCGAGCAATGGGAGCTCACCCCGTCATGGGGATTCGAACCACCGACCTTCTGATTGGCAAGCCCTAGGCTCTGTGGTTTAACCCACAGTGCCACCTGTGTCCCTTTTTGTTAGGACGTCCCTGTTTTCTTTGGAGTAATGTTGGTGGGTATGCTGGGTTATGGAACCCCTGAGCCAACCATACAACCTGTAAAAGACATCTGTATAGGGAATTTTTTTAAATATTTAATGTTTTATTATGTTTTATATATGTTGGAAACCACCCAGAATGGTTGAGGCAGCCTAGTCAGGTGGGTAGGGTAGAAATAATAAAAATTATTATTATTATTACTATTACTATTACTACTACTACAACTGTGGGATAGGACATCCCTATTTTCATTGAAGAAATGTTGGAGGGTATGTAAGCACATTCAGCCCTGCTTTGGCATAATTTCTGAAATGACACAGTACTTCTATTAACTAAATAAAAGTGAAGACCCATTCTAACAGCAAGTGAGAAAAAACAAAACAGCATTATTAGAATGGCCACTAAATTTTGTGGCAATGTGTCCAGGCTGTGCTTACAAAAATAAATAAATAGAATAAATAATAATAATAAATTATTATTTTTATTTTTATTTTTATTTTTATTTTTATTTTTATTTTTATTTTTATTTTTATTTTTATTTTTATTTTTATTTTTATTTTTATTTTTATTTTTATTTTTATTTTTATTTTTATTTTTATTATTGAAGGTCAAGGGTTTCTGGAACTGCGGGGCTCAAAGGAGCTGCTCCTCCAGACTCTTAAATTCCCTTCTCCTAACCAGACTGTCTTCTTTTACTTATACTGACATTTCCGTCTGCTACTGCGCTGCTCCTTTGCACAAAACAGAAAATTCTGCAAAACCCCACATATAAAGTTCCCCAAAAAATCAAAGGGGGCCCAAAATAGGGGGGAAGGAACAGTCAGCCTTGAAATGGAGTTTCTTTCAACTCACTCAGCCTCTGCACCACAGAAATGTCGCCACATAGAGCAAAGGCATCCCCTTGTGGCCAGACAGAAATATTTCATCTCTGTGCTTCTCTGCTAAAGAAAAATTAGTTACAGGCACACGCAGACAGGCAGGACCCAGTGTCCTGAAATGCAACCGTTTTCACGGCATATTTCTCAAGCTTACAACTTTCCTGGAAAAACATGTCTTCTGCTTCCCCTTATTTCACATGAGCATGGCTAGCTGTCTAAACAAGCAGTCAACACTTTCACACCCTCCAACATTTGCATGTTCAGACCCAGAAACCTCCCCCTTAAATAAATTCACACTTGACTCAAATTTTTGGTTTGGTTTTTGGCAGAATTTAGGCCACAACTTTATTGATTACAGAAAGTGACTGGTTGCATAGGTTCTGGTTCGACTAGTTCCCTGCACTGTTGCATGTAGCGCTGACCCAGGGCACCAGCATAGGTCAGCCAAGGGTGAACACCTGGATAAGCGGAAAGCCGGGAATGAGCTAACTCTGCCACCCAAATGTCCCCCTGGATTCAGGCACGGGCACAACCCCCTCTCAGGGGTTGAGCAAACCATCGAGTCCCTGGATTCCTTTAACAGAATACCCTTCACATAGGGATGGCGAGAGCGTTCTCCCATCCCTGTCACTGGAACCAGAGCCTATCCACAACCTTACAAGTTGTGGCGATTTGCTACGCGGCAGGCAAAACCCAAATGGCACCAGCCAATCAGCCAAATGGGGAAAATTCCTGCCATGCCCCTGTCCCAACAACAGACGACACATGATGGCATAGCAAGGTCAAGCGCAACAAACCCTGAAAGTAGGGAGAGGTGGGCGGGTGTTCCAAATGCATGCGCCAAAAGAGGAAGCTCTGGGTCACATGCATGGGCATAAATAGGTCCCTCGAACCGTTTGGACTGTGTCCCATTGGCCAGATTGTACCCAGCTACGAGGGACCTACCAATTGGGTGTTGTGGCTGACCAATAGTACCCACCCACAACACAGGGTGTCGGTTGTCCAGGTCTCACCTCAATACGTGCATTCTTTAAGGGAGGACCCGATTTCTCCAATGAAAATTAATATTCAACAGTAGTAGTAGTAGTAATTTTATTATTTATACCCCACCCATGTGACTGGGTTGACCCATTTACTCTTCCAACATATAGGAAAACATTAAACATTAAACATTTTAAAAAAACTTCCCTATGTTTTCTGAAGGTTGTATAGTTACTCATCTCCTTGGCTTGGGGGTCTCATAACTCCATACTCTTCAGCATTTATTCGATGAAAATAGGGACATCCTTGTTGGAATCGCTGCTGCATTGCTCCTTTTTGGTAACAATCCTAAGGAAAAGCGGGACATTCTGGAGTCAAATCTGAAACCAGGACAGCTTCTGTAAATCCAGGACTGTCCCTGGAAAATAGGGACGCTTTGGAGAGTCTGCATTTTCACTGCAAGCTGCATTTGTTGCCAACGCTGAACATCTAAAAGGGGTAGTTTTGTAGCCTAATCTGCATTCTCCAAGGCAAGAAAACAAGGGTCTTGTCCAGGATGTGGCCAGGTTGGGATACAATGCAGTTGAACTGCTGCAAGGCAGGGCCAGATTTAGGTTTGATGGGGCCCTAAGCTACTGAAGGTAATTGGGCCCTTTATATGTCAAGCTGTCCTTTGCCAGGACAAATTGTCACTGTTTTTTGCGTTGAATATATGCCTGTATGTATGTATGGGACATGGGTGGCACTGTGGGTTAAACTACAGAGCCTAGGGCTTGCCGATCGGAAGGTCAGTGGTTCGAATCCCTGCGACGGGGTGAGCTCCCATTGCTCGGTCCCTGCTCCTGCCAACCTAGCAGTTCGAAAGCACGTCAAAGTGCAAGTAGATAAATAGTTACCACTCCGGCGGGAAGGTAAACGGCGTTTACACGCGCTGCTCTGGTTCGCCAGAAGCAGGTTAGTCATGTTGGCCACATGACTCGGAAGCTGTACGCCAGCTCCCTCGGCCAATAAAGTGAGATGAGCGCCGCAACCCCAGAGTCATCCGCGACTGGACCTAATAGTCAGGGGTCCCTTTACCTTTATATGCCTGTATATTGAGCAAACCAGTGATACTTTAGGGAGCAGGCTAGCAGGCAGGGCCCATGACTTACATCATAAGAGCCTACACAACACTGTTGCTGTATGTAGGTTTTATTTTGTTTTTTATCTTATATTTTGGAAATGTACATCCAGTTGTTGTTTTTCTTTTAAAAAAAATTGCCCCCCCCAAGAGAGTGGGGCCCAAAGCTATAGCTTGTTTAGCTTATACGTAAATCCGGCACTGTGGCTCTGCTGAAATAGGATGGCAACACATCAAAAACTTACGTGTGGCTCTGGCGGGGGAAAGTGGAGGCGCCATAATTACCAAACTACTGGATCTCACTGCAGCGTGCCTACAAGTGATAACTGCAGTGATGATGTCTACCCGACTCCTTTATAGGACCGGCGCTGTGGGTTAAACCACAGAGCCTAGGACTTGCCGATCAGAAGGTCAGCGGTTCAAATCCCCGCGACGGAGTGAGCTCCCGTTGCTCGGTCCCTGCTCCTGCCAACCTAGCAGTTCAAAAGCACGTCAAAGTGCGAGTAGATAAATAGGTACCACTCCAGCAGGAAGGTAAATGGCGTTCCGTGCGCTGCTCTGGTTCGCCAGAAGCGGCTTAGTCATGCTGGCCACATAACCTGGAAGCTGTATGCCAGCTCCCTCGGCCAATAAAGTGAGGTGAGCCCCGGAACACCAGAATCATCCATGACTGGACCTAATGGTCAGGGGTCCCTTTACCTTACTAAAAGAATCTAGCATTTCATTCCTTAACCAGCAGAACATATCACTTACTCGTGAGCATTTGCAACTGGCTAGAATGAAAAGACACAGATTGTGGGCCAGCAGCACTCACAAGTGTGAGGATCATGGCATTTTTCCCCAAAATCATTGCTGGGCTGTGGTCCACACCTGCAGGCTGGCTGCGGAAGGGTGTCCATATGCCCCTGTTCAGCAGAATGGCAGCTGCCTCCAACTCATATCTGGCATTAGGAAGGAGTCAGAAAGCAGGGCTTTGAAGTAGATTTGAGTGCTTGCATTGTTCTGCAATGAATATGAAGCACCTACAGATACCACCTTCCAGACAGTTCCTGTTTTTGGATAGGATTTAATCTGCAAATTCAGATTGCATGATGAAAGTCGACTTGGCACTTTTGCATGACAAACTTGCACCCCCCAAAATAAGGCAAGTGACGGGAAAATGCACTGGGAAGTGTAGGGTGGCAATTGTTTGACACAATATCTCATAACCTGTCTGCAAACAAATCTGAATGAAAGGCCCGTAAATAATAATAATAATAATAATAATAATAATAATAATAATAATAATAATAATAATTTAGTATGTATACCCTACCCATCTGGCTGGGTTTCCCCAGCCACTCTGGGCAGCTTCCAACCAAATAATAAAAACAATACAGCATCAGACATTAAAAACTTCCCTAAACAGGGCCACCTTCACTTGTCTTTTAAAAGTAAAATAGTTGTAAATTATTGGGAGGGCGTTCCACAGGGCAGGTGCCACTACCGAGAAGGCCCTCTGTCTGGTTCCCTGTAACCTCACTTCTCACAGCGAGGGAACTGCCAGAAGTCCCTCGGCGCTGGACCTCAGTGTCCGGGCTGGATGATGGTGGTGGAGATGCTCCTTCAGGTATACAGGACTGAGGCACTCCTCAGCACGGTCCCTGACAACACCTGGTTTGTAAAAAGGATCTAGGGGTCTTAGTAGACCACAAGCTTAACATGAGTCAACAATGTGATGCAGCAGCAAGAAAAGCTAATGCTATTCTAGGCTGCATTAACAGAAGTCTAGTGTCTCGATCAAGGGAAGTAATAGTCCCACTCTGTTCCTCCTTGATCAAACCACACCTGAAATACTGTGTCCAGTTCTGGGCACCACAGATTAAGAAAGATATTGACAAGATGGAACATGTGCAGAGTAGGGCCACCAAGGTTCAGGAAACCAAGCCTGATGAGGAATGGTTGAGGGAGTTGGGTATGTTTAACCTGGAGAAGAGATGAGATATGATAGCCATTTTCAAATACCGTATTTTTCGCACCATAGGACGCACTTTCCCCCTCCTAAATAGCAAGGGAAAATGTGTGTGCGTCCTATGGAGCGAATGCAGGGGGGAGGCAGGTGGGAAAAACCCCCTTCGTGCGCTCTTGTGGGCTTTTCCCCAGGAGGGAGAAGGGACTGACTGGCCGCTTCAGTCCCTTCTCCCTCCTCGGGGAAAAGCCCCCAAGAGCGGCGCCCTCTTTAAAGGCTGCGCGGCTGCTGCGGGCTTTTCTACGAGGTGGGGGAATTCCCCCACCTCCCAGAAAAGCCAGGAGACACCACGCAGCCCCTTTAAAGAGTGTGTGGCTTCTGCGGGAGGTGGGGGAAGCTGCAGCAGATTCCCTCCTCCCGGGCTCCCTTTGAAGCGGCAATGTGGAAGCAGCTCCTCTCCCACTTTCCTGCTTCAAAGCAACTACGGAGGAGGGAAGGAAGGGGACCATGGATCCTCCGCTGCTGACGGCTGCAGCGGATTCCCTCCTCCGTGATTGCTTTGAAGCAGGAAAGTGGGAGGGGAACAGCTTACACTCGTGTAAGCAGCTCCTCTCCCACTTTCCTGCTTCAAAGTGGAGGGAATCCACTGCAGTTGCGAGCAGAGGATCCATGACTCCGCTTCCTTCCCTCGAAGCAGGGTGCCGGGGTGCAGGGGGAAAAGACGGCAGGAAATAGATGCTGGGCAGGAAGACACAACCACACTTTGACCACTGAAAGTCCACCCCAGCCTCCCCAGATTTCCACTGAGACGGCCAGGCTAATCTCGATGGCCATAAGTCTGGCTCAGCATTATTAACTGGACTTAGATAAGCCATGGTTCCCCTTCCTACCCTCCTCTGAGGCTCGATTTAAAGCAGAAAAGCGGACAGGAGCCGCCCGCTTTGCTGCTTTGAATAGTTTAGTGCAACATGTTATTCAGAATATTTTTTTTTCCGTATTTTCCTCCTCTAAAAACTAGGTGCGCCCTATGGTCAGGTGCGCCCTATGGAGCGAAAAATACGGTAAGTAAAGGGCTCTCACATACAAGATGGAGCAAGCTTGTAATCCATTGCAAGAAAGGAGATTTCAACTCAACATCAAGAAGAACTTTCAAACAGTAAGAGCTTTTTGACAGTGGAAAACTCTACAAGACCTCTCCTCGTTCCTGAGGGTAGGGGTTGTGAGCGGGAGCCGGTTCCTGCGTATGCAGGGGTGCGTTCCTGCACCCTGCCTTTGTTACCTGGCTGCCGCACCACGCCCCCTGCAGACAGCCAATCGGTCTGGCTTGGGGGTCGGGGTTTAGCCACACTGTAGCGGCCGCGGCAGCATTGCCCCCTCATTTGGTCTCAGGAGTTTGACGAGATCACCTGCTCACCCTCTCTTTAGGTCATGTCTTCGCTTTGACATTGCTATGGACTTTGGTTGGCAGGAATTTTTATCCATTTGGCTAATTGGCTCCAGCCTCTTGGTTTTCTGCCTACCTCGCAGCAAATTGTCACAACTTTTGGTATTGGCAGTTAGGCATTGGAATATGTGTGGTATGTTTGAGGGCAGGTTGTGGCCAGCACCTACCCCTCCCCTTTTGGGTATTCCGTTAAAGGGATCCGGCGGTCGTGGATCCTGTCCGATGCCCTGCTTGTGGCAAGGGGAAGCTTCCAGTTGTATCTGCATCAACAAGCTCCTCCCACTGGTTATTAACCCACTAATGACCCCCGCAGAGCGGGGTCAAGTCATGTAGAGATCATTTCATCCAATGCCTAAGCCACTCACATGCGGTAACCAATAAAGTTGTGGCCTTATTAAGCCCATTAACCTAAAATACATTTGCCCTTGGATCTTATTTATCTCCAAGCAGGTGGCGGGTCCACAACTCACAATTCTATGATTCTATGATATGACTCTCAGTGCTCATTGTAAGACTGGGGAGCACATTTTAACGCCCATCTTAAACAGATATCCATACACAAACGAGGCACCATTATGTGCAGCAGAAGGGGTGTTTATTATTTTCCTTTTCTTGTATACAATAATCTTTATTGTCATTGTCCCATACACAACAACGAAATTGAAAAAATTGACATCAGACATTCAAAAAACCAACAAGCCTGCTATCCAGCTATCCCAGCCTAAAAACTCTGATACCCCATAATCAAATACAATATACAGTGGTGCCTCGCAAGACGAAAAGAATCCATTCCGCGATTCTCTTCGTCTAGCGGTTTTTTCGTCTTGCGAAGCAAGCCCATTGACAGCTTAGCGGATTAGCGCTATTAGCGGTCTAGCGGCTTTTAGCGATCAGCTGTTAAGCGGCTTATCAGCGGAACAGCTGATAAGCGGCTTAGCGGCTTAGGAAAGGGGGGGAGCAAAAAAAAACCGCGGGAACTCGCAAGATTTTTTCGTCTTGCGAAGCAACCCCATAGGGAAATTCGTTTAGCGAAGCGCCTCCAAAACGTAAAACCCTTTCGTCTAGCGGGTTTTCCGTCTTGCGAGGCGTTCGTCTTGCAGGGCACCACTGTACAGTGGTACCTCTGGTTACGTACTTAATTCGTTCTGGAGGTCTGTTCTTAACCTGAAACTGTTCTTAACCTGAAGCACCACTTTAGCTAATGGGGCCACCACGCCACTGCCGCACAATATCTGTTCTCATCCTGAAGCAAATTTCTTAACCCGAGGTAATATTTCTGGGTTAGTGGAGTCTGTAAGCTGAAGCGTATGTAACCTGAAGCGTATGTAACCCGAGGTACCACTGTACTCCCATAGAGACTACCTTACACTTCAAATAAATAAAGGAAATGATGGGGTCATGGCAATCCTAAAGACTCCCTTCTAACTTAAATCTGGAGCTTACACAGAAGTTAATAAATCACACAGCAACATTTAATCAGAGCAGCTGGCAGAGGAGGAGGAAGAGGAGGAGGAGAGAACAAGAGGTGAAGAAAGAGCTGTGAGTGGATGGTATCTAACACCAAGTAAACTGGCAAAAATGTATAAATCTAAATCAAACAAATGTTGGAAATGTAAAGAGAAAGAAGGTTCTTTTTATCCTTTGTGGTGGTCTTGTAGTAAGGTTAAAGCTTACTGGGAAATGATATATAATGAATTGAAAAGGATGTTCTAAATAACTTTTATTTTTAAAATCTGAGAATTCCTTTGCCATTTCATCCAGCACTCAACCTCTAACCAGCCTTTCTCAACCTGTGGGTCCCCAGCTGTTGTTGGACTACAACTCCCATCATCCCTGAGCTCTGGCCTTGCTAGCTAGGGATGATGGGAGTTGTAGTTCAACAACAGCTGGGGACCCACAGGTTGAGAAAGGCTGGTTAGAGGTTGAGTGCTGGATGAAATGGCAAAGGAATTCTCAGATTTAGTGTTGCACATACCCCAACCCATATAAATAAGAGACCAATAAGACTAGTTTAGGGTCAAAACATGCCACAACTTTATTGAATACAGATGAAAGAAGTTTGGCTTGGGCATGGGGCAATCAAAATACTTCCAGCCTGCCCACCGGAAGTGACGTGTGGTCAATCCAGGCAGGGGTTCCTAAGACTTACCGTATTTTTCGCTCTATAACACGCACCCGACCATAACACGCACGAAGTTTTTAGAGGAGGAAAATCCGTAGGCATGCCACCTGTAGGCATTCCCTCCATAACACGCACAGACATTTCCCCTTACTTTCTAGGAGGAAAAAAGTGAGTGTTATGGTGCAAAAAATACGGTACATCAAATAGGGTGACCCCCACAGGGACCACCGTCTGGGGTAGTGCCTTTGGCCCTGGCCCCCGCCTGGACATGCAGGCATGACTACTCCCCCTGGATCACTTTAACAGCATACCCCAGTGTTTGGAGGGGCAAGTGGAGACTACAACCTCCCCTCCATCCAAAACAGAGGTTTGCCCCAATGCCCAACCAGTTGCGGTGATTGCTATGAGGTAGGCAAAACCACCAGGTCAGTGCCAATTATCCTGGTGCGCAAATTCCTACCCAGCTCCATAAAGAACGGCAACCACCGTAGCCACAGCAAAGTCATTGACTATCAGCTTAAATTGAGGGTGGGTGAAGAAGAAGAAGAAGAGTTATCCTGCCTTCGGAGTCTCAAAGCGGCTAACAATCTCCTTTTCCCTTCCTCCCCCACAACAAACACTCTGTGAGGTGAGTGAGGCTGAGAGACTTCAGAGAAGTGTGACTAGCCGAAGGTCACCCAGCAGCTGCGTGTGGAGGAGCGGGGAAGCAAACCTGGTTCACCAGATCACGAGTCCACCACTCTTAACCACTACACCACACTGGCTCTCAGTGAGCTGGGAAACCCGATGACGGAACAAGCAGGTAGTGCCCCCAGGTGCAGGCTGCTTAAATGGGCAAGGGGTGAATCCGAGGGAAGCCTTCCCACTCCATCGGCTCTACCCCCTGGCACAGTCCAAGTCCCATCCTAAAACCCCATTTGCCAAAGCAGGGTGCAGGCTAGGATCCGGTTCCTGATAGGCCTATCAGGAAGGGCACTGAAGCTCCAGCTCCCTCACTGCAGCCCCAGTGAATGAATGAATCTTTATTGCGTCAGCCATCGGCCATAGCAATAAAACAACAATACGACATATAAAGAAGAGAAATTATAAAGTCAATTATATAAAATACATTTTAGGGTTTTGAATCAATAATCAAATAGTGGGTCTTATTCTGATTATCCCAGCTAAAAAACCTTGCAACCTTTGCTGTCACCTGCTCATCTTGATCTGCTAAGAGAAAGGACACTGTGGCAGTGGTTGGGCGACCCGGAATGGACAATAAAAGAAGGGTGACAATCTCATTCCTCAAGTCTTTATAAAGAGTGCAAGCCAGAAGAGAATGCGCCACCGATTCGGGACTGCCATCTCCACAGGGCCATGAGCGTTTTTCGTGTGGAATCTGTTGGAGTCATTCCTCAAGTACAGGCGAGGGAAAACATACAATCTTGTGAGGGTAAAAGCGCATCCATATTTTAGAATTGCTAGGTTATGCAGATAGGGTGCCAGAGAGCCGAAATGGGAAGGTGGAAAACAGTCATACCATGGGCGCAATTTCATTGGGGCCCCAGTGAAGCCTCTGCCAAGAAGGTGAGCGGACTTACTGAAACATGAATCTTGTTGGGGATGGAGTCTTTTATTCACTTTGGGGGGTGTGCTTTTTTTACCCTGTGTGGGTACTGTCTCGCCAGAGTGGTGCATGCTCTGGTTATCTCCCGCTTGGACTACTGCAATGCACTCTACGTGGGGCTACCTTTGAAGGTGACTCGGAAACTACAACTAATCCAGAATGCGGCAGCTAGACTGGTGACTGGGGGCGGCCGCCGAGACCATATAACACCGGTCTTGAAAGACCTGCATTGGCTCCCAGTACGTTTCCGAGCACAATTCAAAGTGTTGGTGCTGACCTTTAAAGCCCTAAACGGCCTCGGTCCAGTATACCTGAAGGAGCGTCTCCACCCCCATCATTCTGCCCGGACTCTGAGGTCCAGCGCCGAGGGCCTTCTGGTGGTTCCCTCATTGCAAGAAGCAAAGCTACAGGGAACCAGGCAGAGGGCCTTCTCGGTAGTGGCGCCCGCCCTGTGGAACGCCCTTCCAGCAGATGTCAAAGCGATAAACAACTACCTGACATTCAGAAGACATCTTAAGGCAGCCCTGTTCAGGGAAGTTTTTAACATGTGATATTTTACTGTATTTTTGTTTTCTATGGAAGCCGCCCAGAGTGGCTGGGGAGGCCCAGCCAGATGGGCGGGGTATAAATAATAAATTATTATTATTATTATTATTATTATTATTATTATTATTATTAGTGCCTGTTTCCTTTCCAAGCTGAGGAGCCTCCGATCAGAGTAGGGTTACCAGTCATCCCCGGTTCCCAGGGACAGTCCCCGGATTTGCAAATCTGTCCCCGGGAAACGTGGCAGCGGCAGCCTCAGCAGCCCGGAGCCAGCCTGGTAGCACAGTTGGCTCTGGCTGGCTTTAGGAGCTATTTGCTGCTGTGGCACCCACCATTTTTCCATGCTGGAAGCCCCCATATGATGTATCTTGTGTGCAACACATATATGAGGACTTCCGGTGAGGAAAAATGGCGGGCGCCACGGCAGCGGGCAGCGAGCAGCTCCTGAAGCCAGCCAGAGCCAACTGTGCTACCAGGCTGGCTCTGGGCTGCTGACTGCCACTGCCAAAGGGGAACCGGGGACGTCCGGAGGTACAGATCTGCCCCCTTCCCCCTTTGTTTTGACTGATCTGGGGGAGGCTCAGGAGTTGCAGGTGGCCGTTGCCTAGTTTTTAAAAAACTCTGCATGGCCTAGGACCCTCGTACCTACGGGACCGCCTCTCCCGGTATGCCCCACGGAGAGCCTCAAGGTTCATAAATAGCAACACCCTAGTGGTCCTGGGCCCTAAGGAAGTTAGATTAGCTTCAACCAGAGCCAGGGCCTTTTCTACACTGGCTCCGGCCTGGTGGAACGCTCTGCCTCATGAGACCAGGGCCCTGCAGGATCTGATTTCTTTCCGCAGGGCCTGTAAGACAGAGTTGTTCCACCTGGCCTTTGGCTTGGAGCCAATTTGATTCCCTCCCCCTCTTTCTTTTTTCTTTTTCCTTTCTCCTCCTGCGATGAGGCTGCATTTTAATATTTTAATGTTTCAATATTTTAATCTTGTTTTTAAGTTGTATTCATTCAACTTGTTTTTATTAGTGTTTGTTAGCTGCCCTGAGCCCGGCCTTGGCTGGGGAGGGCGGGGTATAAATAAAATATTATTATTACTATTATTATTACTATTAGTATTAGTATTTATGTTTCACAGGGTGCGAAAGAAGGGCTTTGCACCTTGCCTGGCAGGGAAACTGCATGCCTTGCACCCTGCTGGGAATGGCCGCCCACCTGCAACTCCCAAGCCTCCCCCGATCTGTCAAAACAAAGGGGAAAGGGGGCAGGAGATCAGAGAAGGCTCGGGAGTCACAGGCGCACGACGCACCATTGCCCAGTTTTTTTAAAAAAACTTCGCATTTATGTTTCACAGGGTGCAAAAGAAGGGCTTTGCACTTTATACAATACAGTGGTACCTCAGGTTAAGTACTTAATTCGTTCCGGAGGTCCGCACTTAACCTGAAACTGTTCTTAACCTGAAGCACCACTTTAGCTAATGGGGCCTCCTGCTGCTGCCGCACCGCCGGAGCATGATTTCTGTTCTCATCCTGAAGCAAAGTTCTTAACCTGAAGCACTATTTCTGGGTTAGCGGAGTCTGTAACCTGAAGCGTATGTAACCTGAGGTACCACTGTATTCACATGTGCTTGGGCCCAGGGTCTTTTGCCTCACCATCCCCACTACTGACTCCCTGTTGCTACTCAGCTTCCAAAAAAAAAAAAAGTGTCCCCGGATTCATTGAAAAAAATCTGGTAACCATAGATCAGAGGGAAGACTGGGATGTGTCCAGAGTGTTGGGTGGGATTGCTCTTTTCCCTCCGATGGCAGCAGCTGTCACACCTGTCAGCAACGTGGCCTGTCAGCCGCAGCTCGGCTGTGCCATTATTGCCTGACACCTCCAGAGTTGTGTGTGTTTGTACGGTGATTATTACCTGTCCCTTCCGCAGAGGCTGCACAGCTTTACGGTTATTGCTTGCCACCTCTGGAGGAGCTGCATGGCTGGCAGGTCATTGGCTGAGCACGCCTTCAGCTCCTGCTCGGCTACAGCAGGGAGGTGCAATGATATAGTTACTGCCTTCTGTCTGCCGGCGACGACGACGACGACGAAGACTCTGCCTTTCATCCCCGGTGCAGGTGTTATTATCTGTCACCCTCCAAACAGCTTGTCAGGTTCGTCCTACAGATGACAGAGCACGAGTATCGCTCCTCCTTGCCTTTCCTCTTCCTGAAGGCATTCTCTGTGGTCAGGTCGGGTCTTTTGCAGTGACTAGGCTTTTATACCCACTGAGCTGCTGTTGTGCTTGGCATAACCTTTCAGAAGCAATTTCTTTTACTGCCGGGTTCCAGAGCTGTGCAATGCACTAAGCAAGGCCTCTGCCCAAGGAGACGTTAAGACATGCGCCAGATTTTCCTCTCTCCCTTCCGCTGTTTCCTCTGACACTGTCCTTTCTAAATATAATAACGCGTTTTCCAGATTCAAAATTAACTGTTACATGCTCATTAACAGAAGAATAATTAAACACAACCCGCAGGGATTTGCTTAATCATCCCCCTGTCTCCCAGCTCAGCCCTGCCGTGATGAGAGAGTCCTTATTGTAGATCATTGATTATTTAATTTCTATACTGCTTAATGTGTTTAAAAAATGTTTCCAAGCGCTACAGGAAACTGAAGCAACAGCAGACAGCTTTAACACAACGTTGCAAAAAGACACAGCTACATATGAGAGTGCTACGTTAATACAAAGTTGCTAATATGTATACGGTAAATTGGTATCAGTTCGTTTTCCCTTTGGCGCACACACCCTTCTCTCAGCCTCCCAAACCCTCCAACATTCCTCTGATGAAAATAGGGATGTCCGATTCCATCACCATCAACATATTTATACCCCACCCATCTGACTGGGTTGCCCCAGCCACTCTGGACAGCTTCCAACATATATAAAAACATCAGAAAACGTTAAACATTTGGAAACTTCAGCTGGTGCAGAATTCAGTGGCCAGGTTGCTCACCGGAGTAAGACGGTTTGAGCATATTACACAGATCCTGGTCTGAGTGCACTGGCTACCAATGAGTTTCCGGGCCCAATTCAAAGTGCTGGTTTGGACTTATATATTTTTTTAAAAAAAAAATATTTTTATTAGTTTTACAGAATAAGAAAAAGAAAAAAGATAAAGTACAAAAGTTTCATAATTCATATTTCTTTTACAGAATCTTTTGGACTTCCCCACATCTTCCCGAGTCTGCATTATTTATAATACCAACTTCAGCATTTTGTTATCTTATTTCATCACTTATTGTATCTTTCATTTTGTCATATTACCCATTTCAATATATTTGTAACCCAATGTTCATAATACAAAGTCTTCAGCTATTTATTATCTTATTTCATTACTTATTGTATCTTTCAATTCATCATGTTACCAAAGTCAGAATTTTTATAACCGTGATCTTATGTATTTTAATTAAAACATAATGCAATAAAAAATTTTCTTGATTTCACCTCTATCTTCTTGTGCCTTAGTTTTCATTTCACCTAATTACCATTGCTGGGGCTAATATTTCTTAAAAAGTGCATTTTCTTAACATTCATACAACTTGTAATATTTTTGCAAATAGTCCTTAAATTTTTTCCAGTCCTCTTCCATTGTTTCTTCTCCCAAGTCTCGGATTCTGCCAGTCATTTCAGCCAGTTCCATATAGTCCATCAACTGCATCTGCCATTCCTCCAGTGTGGGTAAATCTTGTGTCTTCCAACACTTTGCGATGAGAATTCTTGCTGCTGTTGTAGCATACATAAAAAAAGTTCTATCCTTCTTTAACACATTCTGGTCTACAATGCCCAGAAGAAAGGCCTCCGGTTTCTTGGGTAAGGTATATCTAAATACCTTTTTTAACTCATTATAGATCATTTCCCAAAAGGCCTTCACTTTCGGACATGTCCACCAGAGGTGAAAGAATGTCCCTTCCGCCTCTTTACACTTCCAACATTTATTATCAGACAGGTGATATATCTTAGCAAGCTTGACTGGGGTCATGTACCACCGGTATATCATTTTCATAATATTTTCTTTCAGGGCACTACATGCCGTGAATTTCAGTCCGGTGGTCCATAACCTTTCCCAGTCATCAAACATAATGTTATGTCCAATATCCTGTGCCCACTTTATCATGGCGGATTTGACTGTCTCATCCTGTGTATTCCATTTAAGCAGCAAGTTATACATTCTTGAAAGTAATTTGTCTTTAGGTTCTAACAATTCTGTCTCTAATTTCGATTTTTCCACCTGAAACCCAACCTTTTTATCTGTTTTAAAAATTTCCCGAATTTGAGCATAATGCAACCAGTCTCGCACCTTGCTTTTTACACTTTCAAAACTCTGCAGCTTCCAATTGTCACCAACTTTTTCGATTAGTTCCCAATATTTTGGCCAGTAGGCCTCCATGTTAAGTCTCTTACGTGCCTTGGCCTCCACCGGTGAAAGCCACCTTGGTGTTTTGCTCTCCAATAAGTCTTTATATTTTGTCCAGACCATAAAAATTGCTCTTCTAACAATATGGTTTTTGAACATTTTATGAACTTTAACCTTGTCATACCACAAATACGCATGCCACCCAAAAGCGTTATCAAACCCTTCCAGATCTAGGACATCGGTGTTCTCTAACAAAAACCAATCTTTCATCCAGCAGAAGGCTGTAGATTCATAATATAACCTCAAGTCTGGCAGGGCAAATCCCCCCCTTTCTTTCGCATCTGTTAGTATTTTAAACTTAATTCGGGGCTTTTTGCCCTGCCAAACGAACTTAGAGATATCCTTCTGCCACTTTCCAAAACATACCACTTTGTCCACAATCTGCAGGGTCTGAAACAAAAATAACATTTTCGGCAAAACATTCATCTTTATAGCTGCTATTCGGCCTAACAAGGAAAGTTTTAGTCTTGTCCAAATTTCCAAATCCCTTTTAATTTCTGACCAACATTTCTCATAATTATCCTTAAACAAATTCAAGTTTTTAGAAGTCAGATACACCCCTAGGTATTTCACCTTTTTAACCACATTTAATCCTGTCTCTTTCGAAAACTCATCTGCTTCTGTAGACGTTAAATTCTTTGCTAAAACCTTAGTTTTTTGCTTATTCAACTTAAATCCCGCCACCCGACCATAATCAGAAATTAAATCTAAAACTCTTTTTGTGCTAGGAACTGGCTCCTGTAATGTTAATACCAAGTCATCTGCAAATGCTTTCAATTTGTATTGTTTCACTCCAACCTCAATGCCCCGAACTGACCGGTCCTTTCTAATCATGTTCAAAAGCACCTCCAGGACCAAGATGAACAATAATGGGGATAGAGGGCACCCTTGTCGTGTCCCTTTTTCAATATTAAATTCCTCTGTCACCACATTGTTTACAATCAATTTAGCTTTTTGATCTGAATATATTGCTTCTATACCATTTTCAAACCCCCGTCCTGGTTTGGACTTATAAAGCCTTAAATGGCTCAGGACCGCAATACTCAAGGACCGCCTCTTTCCATATGAACCTACCCAGACGCTGAGATCATTTTCTGAGGCCCTTCTTCATGTGTCTCCTTGAGAGGTCTGGAGGGTGGCAAAACAAGAACGGGACCTTCTCTGCAGTGGCCCCCCTTCTGCGGAATGCTCTCCTCAGGGAAGTCCGCCTGGTGCCTTCATTATACACCTTTAGGCGCCAGGCAAAAATGTTCCTTTTAAAGCAGGCCTTTGGTTGATTTGATTGACATCTCATGCCCTTTTAAAATGTGGGGTGGTGTTTTTTTGGGGGGGGGTTGCTTTTATTTTGAGTATGTATTTTGTGGTTTTATATTTTGATTTTATTCTTTGAGCTGCCCTGAGACCTCCAGGTATAGGTGGTCTACAAATTCAATAAATAAATAAAAACTTTCCTATGCAGGGCTGCCTTCAGGTGTCTTCTAAAGGTTGTATAGTTACTTATCTCCTTGGCTCATCCCCCTAGTCCACTAACTGCTCACCGCTGCATCCATCTTTAAGGGAAGACCAGTATGCAGAAAAACATGGCTTAGAAGAGGGGAGGTTGATGAAAACAGTTCAAGGCAGAATGAGAGGGCTCAGCAACAGGGGCAAGAAATCGCACTGCAGCCATGCTTGATATAATAATAATAATAATAATAATAATAATAATAATAATAATATATTTATTATTTATACCCCGTCCATCTGGCTGGGTTTCCCCAGCCACTCTGGGTGGCTCCCAATAGAATATTAAAGACACGATAAAAAATCAAACAATAAAAAATTCCCTAAACAGGGCTGCCTTCAGATGTCTTCTGAAAGTCAGATAGTTGCTTGTTTCCTTGACATCTGATGGGAGGGCGTTCCACAGGGCGGGCACCACTACCAAGAAGGCCCTCTGCCTGGTTCCCTGTAACCTCAATTCTTGCAGTGAGACCCTCAGCGCTGGACCTCAGTGTCCGGGCTGAACGATGGGGGTGGAGATGCTCCTTCAGGTATACTGTCAATGCCCACCCTAATCATCACACTGCAGTGACATCCCAACTGCCCACCTGGTGCCAAGCGATGAGAGGTCATCACTGTACAGAAGGCCCTAGGGCAACTTAGCGCTGCAGTTTTCATTCAGGTACACTCGCCTCGCCCACTTACCCTAGTGTCCCACCAGAACTTTGAGAAGAGATTTTGAAAACGGTGAGTATATTGTTACCCAACACCACATATGAGGCTCTTAGGATATTTGATGTAGGAAACAAAGCCACAATTCACATACTCTGTTACCCTCTATAACATGAGAAGAACTGTCAAATTAGTAATCTGAAATATACTCGGAGTTGAGAGTGGATTTCATGCTCTTTATTCAGCTCATAGTGGTGAGGAATGAAAGTTCCCCCACAATACAGTGGTACCTCGGGTTAAGTACTTAAATCGTTGCGGAGGTCCGTACTTAACCTGAAACTGTTCTTAACCTGAAGCACCACTTTAGCTAACGGGGCCTCCTGCTGCCACTGCGCCGCCGGAGCATGATTTCTGTTCTCATTCTGAAACAAAGTTCTTAACCTGAAGCACTTTTTCTGGGTTAGCGGAGTCTGTAACCTGAAGCGTATGTAACCCGAGGTACCACTGTATCTGCTTTATATACATTATTTACACAATGGGCTGCACGTGACTGGCTAATCCCAGAATTCTCCTGTAGGCCAATCAGGTTGTGGATTCACTTCCATCTGGAGCTGGATTGGGTGGCTCCTGCGGACCAATCATACTGCTGCATTGTTCTAGGACCAATCAGACTGCTGCATTTTGAATCCTATTGTTCTAGGACCAATCAGATTGCTGCATTTTGGATCCTATTCAACTCAGTACATAACATAATCCAAGCTCGGACCCTATGATGGACTTTTGTTCTTTTCCCGCACACACACACACCTTCCTTTGGGTTGCTTTATTTCCCATCCTTGTGTAAAGTCATTCCTTCCTGGGCACAGAAAGCCCCCCACAGATGCCAGCTGGCTTGCCCTCTCGCACAACCCTTCTGGAGTTTGGCAGAGGGATGTGTGCATGTCGGCGCATGAAAAGCCACTGTTATCGTCCGCATTTAAAACCTGCCTTCCCCCCGGATTCATAAGCGATGCACACATTGCAAAAGATCTAAAGACTTCATCAAAGACCCATCGGAAACAAAGCAACAGGGTGCATTTTAGGCTCTCATTTGCACCGCGGATACACCATCTACCTTGGGACTAGCCAAAATGGTGCCTGCCAGCAAGCCATGTATCTACAAAGGGTCCTCGCTCCAGCGGAAGCTGAGCCTGGAAAAGGCATTTTATTGCAACCAATAGACCAGATTGCATTGTTTGAGGAGGTCAAGGAAATAAGTTAAAGAAAGAAAGTCATGTAAAGGTTTGATTTGTTCTTTTTTTTCTTGATTCTATGCATTTTTTTTTTTTTTGTTTCTTGTCTGTTTTCCATTTTTTATCTTTTTTCTTTGATGTGACTTGTTTTTATGTTTTGCTTTCTTTTTTGGTTTAATTGGGTGTTTTTCTGTTGTTATTTTTTTTATTACTTATGTAACCTTTAAAATTTTAATAAAAATCTTTATATATATATATATAAAAAAGACCAGATTGCATTGTGTGCTTGGTTGTGGGCTGAGTGGTTGTGGTTCTTGTAAATGGTACCATGGGACCCTGAAAGGTTGGTGACCCCTGGTTGACCTGTTCAAAGATGGACAGTCAAGTCCTTAAGCACAGGTGGCGCTGTGGTCTAAACCACTGAGCCTCTTGTGCTTGCTGATCAGAAGGTCGGCGGTTCGAATCCCCGCGACGGGATGAGCTCCCGTTGCTCGGTCCCAGCTCCTGCCAACCTAGCAGTTCGAAAGCACGCCAGTGCAAGTAGATAAATAGGTACTGCTGTGGCGGGAATGTAAACGGTGTTTCTGTGCGCTCTGGTTTCCCTCACGGTGTCCCGTTGGACCAGAAGCAGTTTAGTCATACTGGCCACATGACCCGGAAAGCTGTCTGTGGACAAACGCCGACTCCCTCAGCCTGAAAGTGTGATGCGTGCCACAACCTCATAGTTGCCTTTGACTGGACTTAACTGTCCAGGGGTCCTTTACCTTATTCTTTTTTTTTACTTTCCCATGCTGTGAGGACCCTACATACCCAGACTGGTGACTTGAAAGACCTACACTGGCTCCCAGTACGTTTCCGAGCACAATTCAAAGTGTTGGTGCTGACCTTTAAAGCCCTAAATGGCCTCAGTCCAATATATCTGAAGGAGCGTCTCCACCCCCATCATTCTACCCGAACACTGAGGTCCAGCACCGAGGGCCTTCTGGAGGTTCCCTCACTGTGAGAAGCCAAGTTACAGGGAACCAGGCAGAGGGCCTTCTTGGTAGTGGCGCCCGCCCTGTGGAACACCCTCCCACCAGATGTCAAAGAGAACAACAACTACCAGACTTTTAGAAGACATCTGAAGGCAGCCCTGTTTAGGGAAGCTTTTCATGTTTGATGTATTACAGTATTTTAATATTTTTTGGGATGCCGCCCAAAGTGGCTGGGGAAGCCCAGCCAGATGGGCGGGGTATAAATAATAAATTATTATTATTATATTATTATTATTATTATTACCCAGGCATTTGCCTCTAACAGCCAGGCACCTGACGCCCCTGTTAGGCTGACCTGTAAGCTCAGGTGACTGAAATTCAGAGTCCAGCCTTCGAGATGCTCAGGGCAAAATTGTTTGCCTGCCTGGTGGCTCCCTGCTTTGGCCACAGATACCTGCTGGCGCATTGGGAACCTCTGGCAACCGCCTGGTGCAGAAAGACAAGCCTTGTTGAGCGTGGCTGAGTAATCCTGTCAGTGAAGCTGCATGAATTCTCATTCCGAAGCAAGGCCCACTGCCTCCCCGAATCACCCCATTAAATTGCTAATATCTTATTGTTTTTTAAGATTCTGCAACTTGCTGGGAAATGTTTATAATTTTTTTCCTCTCCCTGCCTGCAGTCACTGTGCCTAATGCCCAGTCATTGAGTGCCATATGTGTTTATATGCACTGCAATTTTCCACTTGATTACATTTTACCACAACCACTTTGAGCCACTCTGCAAAGAAGGCAAAACATCCATAACGCCCACAGCAGCCCAGACAGATGAAACCCAAAGGTGTGAGCATCTTGGACGCCATGGCTGCTGGGCCTGCATCAAACCCCCGAGGCTGGAGGAGTAGAGGGGGGGTGAGGTTACAGTAGATGACCAGTGACAGTCACGTAAAAACAGAAGCCTGTAGCCTCTCCAGGTTTGCAGTTAAAACTCAGCCTTCCACCCCCTCTGCAGTAGCATAAAAACTCAGGGAACAAGACTGGATTTAAGCAGGAAAAGTTGAAGGCCTCGTTATAAGCTTTCCGGCAGCTCCCAGTGGTCTAAACTTGCCCAAATAGGAAGGAGAATCAGGGCCAGAGCTCTGTGAAAAGAAAACAACAGAACAAAGCATATCATTACTCTTTTTGCCTGATTTTCTATCTGGGAAAGCTTTTCTGCCATTCTTAATTATAATAATAATAAAAATATCAATGCATTCTTTCCTTGCAAGAATATTTTAGGAATCACGCAGTGCCGAGAAGACATCGTTTTAATTTTGCTCAGAAAAAATCAGTTCTTTTTTTCAGATCCTAAAGGTGGTTCTGAGTCCTTAGTTGTCGTCCCCCTTGTTTTTTTGTTGTTGCTCTACAACAGAGTAGCAAGTAAAATGTGATTTTCAAGAATAACCGAACGGTTTGCTTCTTGTTTTGTCTTCCTGGCAGCCCATATGCACTTCTGCCCAAACTGAGGGCGCACAGTGATCTCCTGATTGTGGCGTTCAGCGTTTCGTCAAGCTCTGTACATTTCAACATCTCCTGATCGATATTGTGAAACACAGCCAGATTGTCGCACTTCTCTGGGTTATCCCAGAAACAAGCCTTCTAGTTAATACAGTGGTACCTCGGGTTAACTACTTAATTTGTTCCAGAGGTCCGTTATTAACCTGAATCTGTTCTTAACCTGAAGCACCGCTTTAGCTAATGGGGCCTCCTGCTGCCACCAAAGCATGATTTCTGTTCTCATCCTGAAGCAAAGTTCTTAACCTGAAGCACTATCTCCGGGTTAGCGGAGTCTGTAACCTGAAGCGTATGTAACCTGAAGCGTATGTAGCCTGAGGTACCACTGTACTTGCAAAGATTTTGCTATCTTCTGTCGTAAGATGGACATATTTTCCTGCTTCCTAAGGCTTAATCGAGTACCGCAGGGGTCAGTTGGTCTTATGAATCTGTGGTCAGTTGGTCTGTAGTTTTCCCCTCACAGTGTTATCGTTTCCAGAACCTTAACAAACTGCAGCTCCCATATATATATATTTGGGGGAGGTGCAGTCATGTGCTCTAAACATGTGCTGAATATGTTTTTAATCTCTATAGGGGTGGGCCTGTAGGAGATCTAGCAACTAAGTTTGTCATGCCTGAGACTGACTAGATTTCTACTTTCAACTTGACAAGGAGCTGCACTGCCCTCTGCTGAATGGAAGGAGAAAACCGCAAACACACATTCCTCTTCCGTTGCAGGATAAACACAGGATAAGCTGTCAACGCAGTTCCAAGGCATGAAAATTTTACCACTTCCATCTATTTCCAACCATGTGCAAGTCGGTTGGCAGTTATGCAAGCGGTCGCTAAGCTACCTCATGGTCAATGGCTGTCTGCGTACAACCAAGCAGTCAGGCTTTCTGCAAAGGTGGAAGAAATTAGGAATAAAAAAAACCTCAGAGTTGCAGCCAGGAGCCACAGTTGGGCTCTCCTTAGCAGCGCTTACAGATTTGCTGAAGCAATTCAGCCAGCAACGCTTGCCAATACACAGATATGATAAAGTTCTGTAGGTTGAAATCTCTCTCTGTAGCCATATATATTGTTCCTAGAGGGAAGCCGATGACCTTGCACACCTTGCCTCATACATTTTTATAAAGGAAATTAAGCATTGGGGGAGCCTAGCCAATTTCGAGACATAATTTAATGCATTCAAATGCAAGGTCGCACATTTAAAATTGAGACGGCAGTGTTACACCTATAGGAACAGCGAACTGTCTCTTGGAGGGCAGCCTTTCTCAGGAGAAGCTGGTCTCAGCAACAGACAGGCATAGACTCAGGGTAAGCTCTGGCAGTGCAGCTAATTTGGGAACTGATCTCTCTTATCTGTAAAATGAGGGAAACTGACATCTACTTTATAAGACAGAAGTACTGTTTCTGGGGGACAGGGGGCAGGCTGGTGTGTGGGACTCACTGGTCCTAAATGGGCGTAAAGGTAAAGGGACCTCTGACCATTATGTCCAGTCTTGGCCGACTCTGGGGTTGCGGTGCTCATCTCGCTTTATTGGCCAAGGGAGCCGGAGTACAGCTTCCGGGTCATGTGGCCAGCATGACTAAGCCGCTTCTGGCGAAGCAGAGCAGCACACGGAAACGCCGTTTACCTTCCTGCCAGAGTGGTACCTATTTATCTACTTGCACTTTGACGTGCTTTCAAACTGCTAGGTTGGCAGGAGCAGGGACCGAACAACGGGAGCTCACCCCGTTGCGGGGATTTGAACCACTGGACTTCTGATCAGCAAGCCTTAGGTTCTGTGGTTTAGACATTGACATTAGACGGCTCTAAAAACCACAAAATACTCAGAGGTTGGGATCTGGTGGGGTTCTTTGAGGAATCCCTTCCTAAGTTATCAGAAATTTCTAGGACCTAGGAAAGATCTGAATGCAACAGATTTATTTTATAGCCAAGAAAATTGCTTTTGGGAGGGAGGTATTTCCTGTGTCTGTGATATAATTGTGTCTGTGTGTATGCAGACCCCCCCCCCAAGTGTCCCTATTTTCCAGGGACAGTCCCAGATCTATAGAAGCCATCCCAGTTTCTGATGTGATCCTGGAACGTCCCGCTTCTCCTTAGGATATCCCTATTTCCATGGGAGAACTGTTGGGAGGGACACCTCCATTTTCACTGGAGAATTGTTGGAGGGTATGGAATAGGATGTTCCTGTTTTCATCGGAGAAATCTTGGAGGCAGGGCTTTCTTTCAGCTGGGACTCATCGGACCTGAGTTCTGGCACCTCTCAGGTGAGCGCCATTGCCATTACAGTGGTAAAAAGGTAAAGGTAAAGGTACCCCTGCCCGTACGGGCCAGTCTTGACAGACTCTAGGGTTGTGCGCCCATCTCACTTAAGAGGCCGGGGGCCAGCGCTGTCCGGAGACACTTCCGGGTCACGTGGCCAGCGAGACAAAGCTGCATCTGGCGAGCCAGCACAGCACACGGAAACGCCGTTTACCTTCCCGCTAGTAAGCGGTCCCTATTTATCTACTTGCACCCGGGGGGGCTTTCGAACTGCTAGGTTGGCAGGCGCTGGGACCGAACGACGGGAGTGTACCCCGCTGCAGGGATTCGAATCACCGACCTGACGATCGGCAAGCCATAGGCGCTGAGGCTTTTACCCACAGCGCCACCCGCGTCCCTATTACAGTGGTACCTCAGGTTAAATACTTAATTCATTCCGGAGGTCCATACTTAACCTGAAACTGTTCTTAACCTGAAGCACCACTTTAGCTAATGGGGCCTCCTGCTGCCGCCGCCGCGCCACCAAAGCACGATTTCTGTTCTCATCCTGAAGCAAAGTTCTTAACCTGAAGCACTATTTCTGGGTTAGCGGAGTCTGTAACCTGAAGCGTATGTAACCTGAGGTAACACTGTATAGGAGAACAAGGGTTTGTAGTGCATTCTGGCATCATTTTTTCTAGAAAAAATATCACTGGTTGGAGGGTATGGCACACATACAGAGATTTGTTCAAAGGCAGAGTGTATACAAGAGAAAGAGACAGTGCCTGTATTACTTTTGCACGGCCCTTTAGTGAAACCACAAACCACCATGTCTCCCGCAGCCTTTACAAACACACTGCCTGTGTCAGCCTCTGTCCCCCGTGATTCTGCTGAGCTGAGAAATATTGCTTCCCCAGAACAACAATGGCAGGCATGCCAAACACCCACAACCTACTCTTTAAATGCTGCTGTTTAGTGCCTGAGGCACAAAATCAATATCCCCAGCAATGTGGAACAAAGTAGTGGTGGCCTCAATGTCAGGCATCTTCCCCACTGCCACCAGTGAGGGTCAACTGCCCGGTATTTGCAGCCAGGGAAGGAAAGGCTGAAAGACTGTCAGCAAGCAGAAGGGAAAGAAACTCAGCCTTTAAACTTTGGCGGTCAGCTGCACTCTGCACATGCCCAGAAATCCTCTGCTGTCAGGGCAGGTAAACAAAGGCTTGGTTATATATATTCTAAAGAAGGTGGGTTCTTGCACTGAATTTCGCCCCCAGTATGGCAGATAAAGGTAAAGGTAAAGGGACCCCTGACCATTAGGTCCAGTCGCGGACGACTCTGGGGTTGCGGCGCTCATCTCGCTTTGTTGGCCGAGGGAGCCGGCGTACAGCTTCCGGGTCATGTGGCCAGCATGACTAAGCTGCTTCTGGCGAACTAAGTCGCTTCTGGCAAACCTATTTATCTACTTGCACTCTGACGTGCTTTTGAACTGCTAGGTGGGCAGGAGCAGGGACCGAACAACGGGAGCTCACCCCTTCGTGGGGATTCGAACCGCTGACCTTCCAATCAGCAAGCCCTAGGCTCTGTGGTTTAGACCACAGCGCCACCCACATCCCTTCAGTGGGACTTAGTTCTGAGTAAAAATGCTTAGGATTGCAGTGTAAGGCTGCCCCGTCATTAACCAGTTACCTGTGAGTAAGCTCCATTCAGTGGGATTTAACTTCTCAGTAGACGGTGTAAGGCTCCATTTACAATAAAGGAAAAAGCAGTAAATACATTTCCTTAAAAAATTAATGGCTGCCTGCAATTCAATAATTTAAATTTGGATGGGTGACATGTTCCTTCAAAATCATCGGTCAGCTTACCATTTCCTTCATTTGGTGCAGGAATTTTATTTTCAGCATAAACAGGACTCTGTTTTTGCACCTACACACACAAACCACTTTTAATTGTTCTCCGAGATGTGGAGGAGAGTAAAAAAGGAAAAGTGGGACATTCAAGGTGGAGGGGGGGGGGGACAGGTGGAATATTTGGTGGCTTGGGAGGGGGAGCCCGAGTCGGAAAACACGTGGGTTCCTGCGGAAACCATCAGAGACGAGTATCTTCGGGAGGAGTTTCACAGCAGGTTCCCTAGGAAGCTCAAACCATTAGCAAGGTTCTGGGAGGAGCAATTTGGCACCACGGATGAGGAAGAAGATTTTTCGGGGTATCCGACCTCCGAAGAGGAGGGAGGGGAGGTATCAGAGGGAGAGGAATCGGACTGGGAGGACTACCCAGTGGGAAGAGATAGCAGCAGGTGGAGAGCTATGTTTGAATCATCTGAGGAGGGGGATAGCTCTTTCCGGGGATTTCCCGCATCACCATCAAGGGAAGGGGCTGGGGGTGAGGAGGGCCCTGGGGGGGAGGTGGATGTCAGGGAACTGTCATCGGAGCCAAGAGCGGAGGTAAGGCTCTCCAGCGATGCAGGAGAAGGGCCCAGCAGAGGGAGAGAGAGAGAGCGCACTTCCTCTGGGGAAGGAAATCAGCGTGACACCAGGAAGAAAGGGGAGCATGAGAGGGCTTCGGAGGGAGGGCTCCGAGACTCTTCCACCGAGACCAGCGGGGAGAGCACAGGACTCCGCTAGGCACGCCCACTCTGCGCAGAAAGCTTCCGCGCAGGGAAGCCAGGCGGAGACTTGGTGTCAAGGAGCTTTTATGTTGGAAGAAGTTCAGGAAACGCCCACTGACGGATTCTGCCAGCAACTGACACAGCCACGGAGTAAGGGCTGTGCAGCCAGGGAAAGGTTAGCCGGACAACGCTGTCTGGAGCAGTTGCTACTTACGCACAAGCAACCATAATTCCCATTACAATGGGATTGGGCACTTTCAGTACTGCTGGGTAGAGTCTCTGTGAGACTGCCTATATCGCTATGCTTACTCTTTCTCTGTGACTATTATGGCTTGACAATGCTTCTGGGAAAGCAAAGTATACGAATAAGCCAGGTTGTTTTTGTTTTAATAATATTTTATTAAATTTCCATTTTGTAACGTTTAAATACATCCTTCATTTTCACAGTAGTTTTTGTTCGACTTCCCTCTCTCCCACCTCATGATTACCATACTTCCTTTCTATGTCATAGCATTTCTATCTTTTCCTGCTTATCTTGCTTCAATTCAATTATCAATTTTTTAAATAAATATAAGAAGGCATGAGTCATAATCATTACAAGTGTTTTTTAAATGAATCCTGCTAGTGTTGTTAATTGTTTGCAATTGTCCTTCAAATATTGTACAAATTTACCCCTGTCTTTTTTGAAAGCTTGATTATGCTGGTTTCAGATTTTCCTGGCCAGCTTCGCAAATTCTGCATATTCTACCATCTTCACCTGCTACTCTACAATCATTGGTAATTCCTGTTGTTTCCATTTTTGAGCTAAGAGACGCTTTTAGACAAATAAGCCAGGTTGAGTTCCAGTGTAGCAAGAATCATCTTGGAATGGACAACAAGATTGCCCTTCTCTGTGTGGTTTATTTTAATAGGGACCATGCAAAAGACGCATGTACTTGCGAAGTGCATAAAACACTAGTCGACATTTTCAACTGCATATTACACTGGTACCTTGGTTCTCAAACTTAATCCTTTCCGGAAGTCTGTTCCAAAACCAAAGCGTTCCAAAACCAAGGCGCACTTTCCCATAGAAAGTAATGCAAAACGGATTAATCCGTTCTAGACTTTTAAAAACCACCCCTAAAACAGCAATTTAACATGAAACTCACTATCTAACGAGACCATTGATCCATAAAATGAAAGCAATAAACAATGTGCTGCAGTCACACAATCAATCAATCTATCAGTCAGTCAATCAGTAGCTGAACCGGATTCCACACTGTCACAAAAGCAAAACAAAAAGAGGAAACAAGAATGCAAAATAAATAGCAAAAACAGACAGACCTCAGCGTCACACTCAAGACGGAAGTGTGGCACTCAAATCGGAAGCGTAGCACTCAAAACGGAGCATGTTTGGCTTCCGAAAAATGTTCACAAACCAGAACACTCACTTCCGGGTTTGCAGTGTTTGGGTTCCAAGTTGTTTGAGTTCCAAGGCATTTGAGAACCAAGGTACCACTGTAGTCTGCTGCTTTAAGAAGAGTCCACCTGGGCTGGGTTAGCATCCCCTCCTGTTACAGGTGAGTCTGGCTGGAGACAGACCCTAGTTCTTAAGAGCTAACAGCGGTGGTCTGCATATTGGGGTTTTTTAGTCTCACCATCATCTCTGATTAAGCAGGTGCTGAAACACAGGAAGGGTGGTTTATGGGGAAAGCCCCCTGTTTCCTCACATTAACTTCAATTTCCTATTTTTTTTAAAAAAGACACCAGGCCAAATCTGCCATTATACCTTTTCTCATCTTACTCCACTGCCTTGGCCAAATAAAGTTGCCTTCATTTTGCTGTTGATATCCTTCTCATCTCTGCACTGAGATAATACCGCATTTATTTAACTCTCTGTTTATTTATAGATCTCCCATCTGCTGTCCACCCCCCCCCCTCTATTTTGTTTTCCTTGCCTTCCTTTCCATTTCTTTCCCTCCCACACTCCATAAGCTATTAATCATTTTGACAGTTTCAGCGATGGCCTTTATTTCCTTGAGGGAGCCAAGAAATGTCTATTGGCACCTTTCTGACACTCACATTCTCCCACCAATGAGCCTCGACGTTTGTGCTGGATTGACACATTTGCGAATCGGGGGGAAACCGGTGGTATGGAGGCAACTGGGATGGTTGCCATATGTATGGACCACTGAAAGCTTTGAGGTGCCATTCCATTTCATTTCGTCAAAGTCATTCCAATGTCATTCCTTGCTTTTTGCTGTGCCAGCTTGATCGAAGGGATCTGTGTTTGCTGTGTTAGTGCTGGGGGGAGTTCATGTGCACTGAGTTCACATGCAAATTGAGCAAAGTTGGAGATTTGATCGACCCACTGACCGAAAGGCAAGGAGCTGAGGTGTTGCTAAAGACTGGCAAGCAAAAGACCTACACTGGCTCCCAGTACGTTTCCGAGCACAATTCAAAGTGTTGGTGCTGACCTTTAAAGCCCTAAACGGCCTCGGTCCTGTATACCTGTTAACGGAGGAATCTGAGGGCTCCCTTGGACAAAAAGACAAAGACACCAAGCAGGACAATTTGGAGCAAAACAGCAGCCTGTAGGCTTGGTCTTTATTGAAAATTGTTGCGACAGGACTCCCACCCACAACAAGATGAAGCAAGATGGAAGTCCCGAACAAAAGAAGACCCCAACTTTTATTAGCTACTAATCCCCCAAGCTACACCCCTAGAACTACATCACAACTACATCATGACTACATCATTGAGACATCACAAAAAGGAGGGGTTGAGGGAGGGGTTGTGGAAGTAACCTGAGAATCTTGTCACCTGGCTGGTTCCTCCTTTCCCCCTCCCCATGAGTCATTTCCAGAGGACAAAGGGGAGTTAGCAGTTTCCCGCCCCCAGAGGGAAAATCTGATCATTGTCCTTTGTTCCAGTCCGTGTTGAATCCACTCCCATATGCAAGTCCATTGTGTCCTTGATGGTCTTCTGTCTGGGACCATCAAGGTTGCCATGCCAACTGGGCAGGGATTCTGAGTACGTGTTGGTATGGTTAAAGGATTATGGCCGTCCTGTATCAAACCATCCCCCTTTGATAGTCCTTCCTTCATGGAGCAAAATAAAAGTGGACTGGTGTAAATCCGATGTACGGTTGATTTACTATGAATTTATAACAGAAACATCGCGTATGTTGTGTGTGAGTGTGTGTGTGTCGTGTTTGTACAAACTGAATGATTGGCGGGGGGGGGGGGTTCCTGCAACATACCTGAAGGAGCGTCTCCACCCCCATCGTCCATCCCTGACATTGAGATCCAGCTCCGAGGGCCTTCTGGCGGTCCCTTCACTGCGAGAAGTGAGGTTACAGGGAACCAGGCAGAGGGCCTTCTCAGTAGTGGCGCCCTCCCTGTGGAACGCCCTCCCACCAGATGTCAAAGAGAAAAACAACTACCAGACTTTTAGAAGACATTTGAAAGCAGCCCTGTTTAGGGAAGCTTTTAATGTTTGATAGACTATTGTATTTTAATATTCTGTTGAAAGCCGCCCAGAGTGGCTGGGGGGGAGGGCAGCCAGATGGGTGGGGTATAAATTATTTTGTTGTTGTTGTTGTTGTTGTTGTTGTTGTTGTTGTTGTTGTTGTTGTTGTTGTTGTTGTTAAAATGGTCCTTCTGGTCTGTGTAAGTTCTCCTTGTCCTCCCAGCTTGGCTGATTCCAGCCCAATCTCCCCATTGGCCATATTCAACTGCCACGCTAACCAGCAAAAAAACCAACAAAATGTAAACACTTTTGCGAAGAGTAAGGAGATCCCTGCCAGTCAATGCCTTTTGATGTGAACCCAAACAGAAACAAGTTGAACCCATGCTGATGTGAGCAGCTGGGGGGGGGGAGAACACATGGAAGGAGCAACTTCTCTGCACTCTGAAGTAGTCATGTTAGCACACCTTTCAATGGGAGCACGTGGACATGGCAATTGTCCTGGTCATCTTTCACCACTAAACTTTTTGTTGCTGCTGCTGCTACTGCTTTTTTATGTTCTGCCATCTCAGACTCAGGTACATTAATAAAATACAAAAAACAGCTATTTGAATGCACTATAAACATACGACAAGGGTGGCGCTGTGGGTTAAACCACAGAGCCTAGGGCTTGCCGATCAGAAGGTCGGCGGTTCAAATCCCCACAATGGGGTAAGCTCCCGTTGTTCTATCCCTGCTCCTGCCAACCTAGCAGTTCAAAAGCACGGCAAAGTGCAAGTAAATAAATAGGTACTGCTCCGGCAGGAAGGTAAACGGCATTTCCGTGCACTGCTCATATTCACCAGAAGTGGCTTGGTCATGCTGGCCACATGACCCGGAAGCTGTACGCCGGCTCCCTTGGCCAGTAAAGTGAGATGAACGCACAACCCCAGAGTCGTCCACGACTGGACCTAATGGTCAGGGGTACCTTTACCTTTACCTTTTAAGTGCCACTGAGTTCAATAGGATTTAGTCTCTGGTATTTTCCTGATCATTCTCACAGTTTACATGAATATGATTATTATATCCCACCTTTTTCCCTAACAGGTGTTAACGGAGAAATCCGAGGGCTCCCTTGGACAAAAAGCAAAGACACCAGCCAGGAATATTAGAGCAAAACAGCAGCCAGTAGGCTTGGTCTTTATTGAGACTGTCGCGACAGGACTCCAACTCACAACAAGACGAAGCAAGATGGCAGCCTTGAACAAAAGAGCCCCCAAATTTTTATTATCTGCTAATCCCCATGTTACACACCCCCGAACTACATCACTAATACATCATGGTTACATCGTGAAAGGGGAGGTCCGGTGGCAGTAATCTGAGCATCCTGGACCCTGCCCTATGGTTCTCCTTGCCCTCCACTAAACACCCATCAAGTGTAACAAAAGAGATATTTACATTTCCCTGTTTCCCAGCCAAGTTAATCACACCCTTTTGTCTTCATCTGGGTTTGTTATTTCTGGAATGGCCACCTGTCTGGCACTCAGGTATCAGGATGCCAGGAATTATCACTTAGGCAGAGGGGCTGCTGAGCAGCTGAGCTCACCTGCCTATATGAATTTCTGAAGTTTTCCCAGTGAGCCAGTACAGAGATACATTTATCAGTGGATTGTTACATTTGGTATCATGCAGCAAAGTGTTTTGTGGGGACAAATCACAAAAGTCACAAAAGCGATTGTGCTGATTTTGGTAGTGGGCTGCATGTGTATGATATCTGCTGGAGGGGCACCCCCCGCCCCAACCTATACATAAATTCCTGCAACACAGGGACTTAAGGCAGCTCACAGCTCATATTTTATTTCTATTTATTTTTTGGAAGGTGTTGTACATGATCCCTTCCCTCACACATTTTTTTCTTTACAACAAGTAATCTAGGTGGAGAGGTTGTAATTGGCTCCAAGTGACATGTATGTGCACAGGACATCTAAGTTTGCAGCGAGATCAAACAGGGAAGAAGCTTCCTGACGTAGAATAGAATATCTGAGAAATGTTGGAGGGTATGCTCCTTTATAGGACCGGCGCTGTGGGTTAAACCACAGAGCCTAGGACTTGCCGATCAGAAGGTCGGCGGTTCGAATCCCCGTGATGGGGTGAGCTCCCATTGCTCAGTCCCAGCTCCTGCCCATCTAGCAGTTCGAAAGGACGTCAAAGTGCAAGTAGATAAATAGGTACCACTCTGGCAGGAAGGTAAACGGCGTTTCCATGTGCTGCTCTGGTTCGCCAGAAGTGGCTTAGTCCTGCTGGCCACATGACCCGGAAGCTGTACGCCGGTTCCCTCGGCCAATAAAGCGAGATGAGCACCGCAACCCCAGAGTCTGTCACGACTGAACCTAATGGTCAGGGGGTCCCTTTACCTTTACCTATACTGTACACAATTCATTATTGTTATATATATTTTCCGTTTCTTATCAAGAACATTCTATTATATACTTTCTTTGTAGTTCAAGATTCATTCTAAGTCTGCCAGGAGTTTACCATTGTCACAATAGTTTTTAAGATATTCTTGAAACATTATCAAATCTTTATTAACTTTCTGTACTGAATTTCCTCTTAATCTCCCTGTCATCCTTGCGAGTTGTAAATATTCTATCATGTTTGCTTGCCAGCCAGTTTCTGTGGGGATGTTATCACTTTTCCAATTCTTTGCTATTAAAATCCTAGCCGCTGTGGTTGCGTACATGAAAAGAGGTCCACGATTTCTCTTGATTTCCATGGACATAATTCCTAATAGGAAGGCTTCAGGTTTTGGGGGCAAAAGAGAATTTAAATATCTTTTAAATTTCATTATATATGCTGTCCCAAAATGTAAAGCAGTACAATGAGAAGATCGGAAGTTAGTGTCCAAGGTGTGTTGGTGTTGTAATGTGGGTAGTGTGTATCGTCTGTATTATAAGTATATTGCCTAAGTTAAAATTATGAGTGATGTGTAAACTGATGTTGATTGATGTTTAATAAAGATTAAAATTTTAAACAAAACAAAAAAATATAGGGCCAAACTATACAAAATGCTAAATGTGCTCTGAAAGTACATTTTTCTCAGTAGCATTGCTGTAAGGTAAAGGTAAAGGGACCTCTGACCATTTGGTCCAGTCGTGACCAGGGGCGCCGACTTATAAAAAATATTGGGGGGGGCGGGGGCCCATACCGACTTATAAAAAATATTGGGGGGGGGCCAAGACCTCCAAACCGCTGCTGCTGGGGGAACGAAAGGGGCGAGCCCCGGGCTGCCCCGACCTTAAGTGAACCTGTGAGGGCCCGCCCTTTGCGGCAGCCGATTGGCTGCTGCCGTGGGCGGTGAATATTAATGAGCTAGGGGGAATAATAATAATAATAATAATAATAATAATAATAATAATAATAATTTATTATTTGTACCCCGCCCATCTGGCTGGGTTTCCCCAGCCACTCTGGGCGGCTTCCAACAGAGATAAAAAATACACTAAAATGTCACATATTAAAAACTTCCCTGAACAGGGCTGCCTTCAGATGTCTTCTGAATGTCAGGTAGTTGTCCATCGCCTTGACATCCGATGGGAGGGCATTCCACAGGGCGGGCGCCACTACCGAGAAGGCCCTCTGCCTGGTTCCCTGCAACTTGGCCTCTCGCAGTGAGGGAACCGCCAGAAGGCCCTCGGAGCTGGACCTCAGTGTCCGGGCAGAACGATGGGGGAGGAGACGCTCCTTCAGATATACTGGACTGAGGCCATTTAGGGCTTTAAAGGTCAGCACCAACACTTTGAATTGTGCTCGGAAACGTACTGGGAGCCAATGTAGGTCTTTCAAGACCGGTGTTATATGGTCTCGGCGGACGCTCCCAGTCACCAGTCTAGCTGCCGCATTCTGGATTAGTTGTAGTTTCCGGGTCACCTTCAAAGGTAGCCCCACGTAGAGCGCATTGCAGTAGTCCAAGCAGGAGATAACCAGAGCATGTACCACTCTGGCGAGACAGTCCGCAGGCAGATAGGGTCTCAGCCTACGTACCAGATGGAGCTGGTAAACAGCTGCCCTGGATACAGATTTGACCTGTGCCTCCATGGACAGCTGTGAGTCCAAAATGACTCCCAGGCTGCGCACCTGGTCCTTCAGGGGCACAGTTACCCCATTCAGGACCAGGGAATCCTCCACACCTGCCCGCCTCCTGTCCCCCAAAAACAGTACTTCTGTCTTGTCAGGATTCAACCTCAATCTGTTAGCCGCCATCCATCCTCCAACCGCTTCCAGACACTCACACAGGACCTTTACCGCCTTCACTGGTTCTGATTTAAAAGAGAGGTAGAGCTGGGTATCATCTGCATACTGATGAACACCCAGCCCAAACCTCCTGATGATCCCTCCCAGCGGCTGCATGTAGATGTTGAAAAGCATGGGGGAGAGGACAGAACCCTGAGGCACCCCACAAGTGAGCGGCCAGGGGTCTGAACACTCATCCCCCACCACCACTTTCTGAACACGGCCCAGGAGGAAGGAGCGGAACCACTGTATGACAGTGCCCCCAGCTCCCAGCCCCTCAAGACGGTCCAGAAGGATGTCATGGTCGATGGTATCAAACGCCGCTGAGAGATCCAGCAGAACTAGGAAACAGCTCTCACCTTTGTCCCTAGCCCGCCGGAGATCATCAACCAGTGCGACCAAGGCAGTTTCAGTCCCATGATGAGGCCTGAATCCCGACTGGAAGGGATCCAAATGGTCCGCTTCTTCCAGGCGTGCCTGGAGTTGTTCAGCAACCACTCGCTCAATCACCTTGCCCAAGAATGGGAGGTTTGAGACTGGGCGATAATTGGCCATCGTGGCCGCATCGAAAGATGGTTTTTTAAGAAGCGGTTTAATAACCGCCTCTTTCAGCGGGTCTGGGAAGGCTCCCTCACGGAGGGAAGCATTCACCACCCCACGAAGCCCATCGCCCAGTCCTTCCCGGCTAGCTTTTATAAGCCAGGATGGGCAAGGATCCAGGAGACAGGTGGTTGGCTTCACTCGTCCAAGCAGCCTGTCCACATCCTCGGAGGTAACAGATTGAAATTGATCCCACACAACTTGACCAGACAGGACTCTAGCACTCTCCCGCCCCGGCCCTGCTCCCACGGTGGAGTCTACTTCTTCCCGAATCTGAGCGATTTTATCTGCAAAAAAATTTGCAAAATCATTGCAGGAGAACATGTGGCCCGTACTGGGCCCCGATGTTACAGGTGGTTCCGCTAAATTGCGAACCACCTGAAAGAGTCTCCTGCGGCTGTTTTCTGCAGATGCAATAGAGGCGGTGAAGAAAGTCTTCTTCGCCGTCGCTATCGCCACTTGGTAGGCTCGACGTTGAGCTCTAACCCGTGTCCGGTCAGATTCAGAATGAGTTATCCGCCACCGGCGCTCTAGCCGTCTCAACAATTGTTTCATTGCCCTCAGATCCGTGGAAAACCACGGGGCTCTCCGGGCTTCATGCAATCGGAGAGGGCGCTTCGGAGCCAAACAGTCAATAGCCCTGGTTAACTCCACATTCCAGCGGGCCACCAGGGAATCGGCTGAAAGGCCATCAACATGGGATAAAGCAACCCCAACCACTCTCTGGAAACCATTTGGATCCATTAAGTGGCGGGGGCGGACCATCCGAATCGGTCCCACCTCCCTGCAGAGGGGATGGGTCGCGGAGAAGTCCAGTTGCACCAGGAAGTGATCTGACCATGGCACTTATTTCGTTTCGCTTTTACTTAGTGTCAGATCACCAACATCCGTAGAGGTAAACACCAGGTCCAAGGCATGTCCGCGGCTATGGGTTGGGCCAGACTTATTCAGGGACAGCCCCATGGAGGCCATGCTTTCCACGAAGTCCCGAGCGGCCCCTTGTAAGGTCGTGTCGGCATGGATGTTAAAATCCCCTAGGACGACCAAGCTAGGTGTCTCCAGGAGAACATCCGCCACGACCTGAAGCAGCTCGGGCAGGGAATCCTTGGTGCAGCAGGGAGGTCGGTACACCAAAAGGAATCCTGTACTGCCCCTATTGCCCAACTTCCAGAACATGCACTCAGAAAACTGGGTCTTCCCAATAGGACGCCTGGTGCAAACTAATGACTTCCTAAAAATCACTGCAACCCCCCCTCCCCGCCCACATGACCTGGGTTGCTGTGCGTAAGAGAAACCTGGTGGACAAGCAGCGGCAAGGACAGGCCCATCTGCTTCATCCAACCAAGTCTCTGTTACACATGCCAGGTCAAGTCCTCCATCCATGATCAAGTCATGGATGGCAGTGGTCTTATGAATCATTGACCTGGCATTGCACAGCAACACTTTCAGGTCATGTGGGTATCCCTTGCTGATTCTAGTATTCATCCGGTCAGGACCAGACCCAGAGGCAGGGATAGTCCTCAGACAACGACTAAACCTGCCTCCTCTGTAATGACATGGTCTGGTCTTAGCGTAACTCCTCCTCCTACCCGTGTTCACTGAGATCGGTTGTCCCAGTGCATTCCCCCCTGTGAAGCATATCCCAGCCATTTTGTGGGCTGGGGCCCATTCCCCGGCAGCCCTGACCCCTCCCCTTAAGAACAAAATAACCCCTTTAAGAAACAAACAAACAAAAAAAACACACAAATAAGACAATATAAACAAAAAACAATAAAAATTACAAAAATTACAAAAACATAAAATCAAACAAATTCCCAGGCCCAATAAACATCCACCGCACCCCCCCCCCCACATACAAAAAATTCAAAAAAATGCTTCTCGCGGGGCTGACACCAGCCCTGCGAGATTGTTGATGGGTCGAGAGCCCGCAACCCCACCCCCTCTCTAGATCGGGAGTGGCTTTGTTTTAACTCATTACTGAATGTATTTTAAAAGGTAACTATCGTCAAACAAGGAAAATAAAAAATACCAACATAATTTTGTGATTTTACAAAGCATAATATAACTAATAATTTTCTTAAATTATTGGGGGGTTAGGGTTAGGGTTAAAAACGAATTTTTGAGGGGGCTCGGGCCCCCTCAGGCCCCATGGAGTTGGCGCCTATGGTCGTGACCGACTCTGGTGTTGTGGTGCTCATCTCGCTTTATTGGCCAAGGGAGCTGGCGTACAGCTTCCGGGTCATGTGGCCAGCATGACTAAGCCCCTTCTGGTGAACCAGAGCAGCGCACAGAAATGCTGTTTACCTTCCCACCGGAGTGGTACCTATTTATCTACTTGCACTTTGACGTGCTTTCGAACTGCTAGGTTGGCAGGAGCTGGGACCGAGCAACAGGAGCTCACCCCGTCGCGGGGATTCGAACCGCCGACCTTCTGATCGGCAAGTCCTAGGCTCTGTGGTTTAACCTACAGCACCACCCGCGTGCATGCCCCCAAATTCGCCAGGCACTACATTGTGTGTGGAGGTTTAACCCTTTTCTTCCCAGCTGCAATCACTGCAACCCCCACTACTGCTCTTGGCTATGAACCCAAGTTGGGGGTACCTTCCATTGGCGCAATAGTTGCCAATAGTTGCAAGCTATTTAAGGAAGCTAGAAGGTAGTGAAGCTGTAAAGAACATGTCTAAAAGTTGAGGTTTTATTAATAATGGAAACACCATGAATTCTAAGTAATTCAGAGTATTTTATCCACCACTTAAAACGCAAGCACTAAAAATACAGCACTTCAAAGGGTGCTCAAGGCAGGCCTAGTGCTTTCTCACTAAATTTCAAGAATTCTGCTAGAGCTGTGTGTAACAAGAACCACTTATCAGCTGTTTCCTCCAGTTATCGGACGCAGAAAGAGGGAGATTTGCCCAGAATTGTTTCCCTCCCAGTCCAACTAACGGAACTCTTACCATCTACCGAACAACACTTATTTTTAAAAAAATATTCATGTTGACACCACACAGATGGAGTCTATCTTTTCCCCAAACATCTCTCTCACTAGCAATGTGTCTGAAGAACTCCCAAGAGGAAATTTCCACTTTTTTTAAAAAAAAAAATAGCTATACAAAATGTCTATATTTCTCTCACCCACGCCTCCCCCACCCACTTTCTTTACTGTTCTCCTTCAGCTGAGTGTGTTTAAATACAAAAGCATGAGCAGTGCCAATTATTGCACTCATCTCAACTCTGTACTATCCAAGTAGCAAATACCGTATTTTTCGCCCCATAAGACGCACCTGACCATAAGGCGCACCTAGTTTTTAGAGGGGGAATGCAAGAAAAAAAATATTATTTAAAGGGGAGCGCTGAGCTGAGCCTGTATGCATCCCAGGCTCTGCTCAGCACTCCCTTTCGCGAGCCGCGTCGAGTGTGTGTGTGCAGTGCTTGCAGGCTTTTCCCCAAGGAGGGGAAGCTAGAACAGCTAGAGGGAGCGCTGCGCAGTGCTCACGCTAGCTATTCTGGCTTTGGGATACCCCCGTGAAGCCTCCGCAGGGCAGCAGGATGAAGGCTCCCCGTGCCCCACGGAGGCTTCCCGCGGCCAAGTCAGAAGCTAGAACAGCAAGAAGGAGCGCTGCGCAGTGCTCCCTCTAGCTGTTCTGGCTTCTGGAATAGCCGTGCAGCCTGCATTCGCTCCATAAGACACACACACATTTCCCCTTACTTTTTAGGAGGGGAAAAGTGTGTCTTATAGAACAAAAAAATACGGTATGTTCTTCAACCTCACATACTTTGCCTACAATTTAGCTGTCATCCTGTTTCCAGGGTTACCAGGCTCAAAACTTGCTGCTCTTTTAAGTGTCCCTCTAAGCACCTTGACTAGGTCCCCCCCACCCCCCAGGGGGGAAAAATTGCTTTGGAAGGGCTAAGCACAAAGCTTAAAAACTGAGGGCAGGAAAGTTTTTGTTTGTATTTGCTGAACTTGATTTATGTTGCTTAATGTGATGTTCTCCCTGGGTACGACATGCAAACGCCTCTTATTTCCTCACCATGACGAAATCTGTAAGTTAAATAAAAACATCCGAGAGCACGCACTGAATTTGATCCTCTTACGATCCCGGTTGCAACAAAGCATCACCCTTAAGACACCACCCCTGTCAGTCAACCCACATTACAGCTATTAACCTGTCTTAACAACAGCAAGGATGTCAACACCAGGGACATGTGCAGGAACAAAATTTTGTAATTCATTCTGCACCTGTGGCAAATCCTAGCTACCTATCAACACCCTTTCCCTTCTCTCTTATGTAGAGAAAAACCCCTCCAGGTTTAATTTGACCAATAAGAGGGATTTCCAGTTAGGTTTTGGTGAGGTCTTACTGGGTCCCTCCTCAGGCTGTTTACAAGGCACTTGTGCTGCTCCCAGTGGAGTAGCCTGGTGGGGGCACAGGGGTGGTTGCCCTGGGGCACAAAATTGTTAGGGGCACACAATTTCAGCGCCTGGTACTGCCTCAATACAGCCTCCATCACTGGGCTCCATTGAAAACAGCTTCTCTGTGCAAACCAGGAAATCACCACTCCAGAAACTTTTATCTCTGTGCCTGCGATTTCCTAGGTGACACATATGCTGATAGGTAGTTGAATGTGCATGTGTACTGCATCTGTTTCCCTCCTTCCCATCTGCTCCTTGTTGCCCCGGGTGCTAGCAACCCACGCTATGTCACTGGTGCTGCAGATGCAATTTAGCGCAGTGTGAGAGCAGGCAGCTTGGTTCAGGGATGGCTCGTGGGCCAGGAAAAAAAAAATATGTAAGGAAATCAGTGGGACGCTTCTGGCCCATGGGCCTTAGGTTGCTGACCCCTGTCCTAGAGGCTGCATTGCCACACATTTCCCTTACTCCCCCAATACAAGGAAACTTCAGGATGATCCAGGCTCCAGGGACCTACAAACTCAGGGAGCTCCAGCTCTCCACTCCCAGGCTCCACTCCACTCCACTCCTCAACAGTCTGGTGCTAAGGGCTCAGCCCTCTTTTCATCAGGCCCAGGAGAAATAAAGTTGGTGCTGCTCTCTTCTAATTCATCTCTTCTCTTTCCCCTGTGACTTTCTGAATTTAGCCACTCTACTGCTAGCTCATTTCCTTCTACCAGTCATAGCTGTCAACTTACAGATTTGAAAATAAGGGATCAGCAGCCTCGAAAATAAGGGATCAGCAGCCAAAATAAGGGATTTTCAGAGCACAGCTATGTTCAACTTCTGAGCCAAAGGCAGAAAGCCCAGCCAGCAGCCAAACAAAGCCTCAAGCGGTGGTTCCCACAGTGCAGCAACCCGGCAAAGGGGATACAGCAAGGAAAACCACCGTCACCTCTCTGCTGGGAAGCGCTGAGCAAAGGCGAGTCCCCAGGCAACGCGTCCGATTTGATCAGCACAAGACATGCAAGCGCAACCCCCCAGTCATTCTTAGACTCCTTATTGGGTGAGCAATGCAGCCAAGCAACACAGTTGGAGCCTCCCTCCTCCCTGGCCGGCAGGGAGGGAGGGAGAGGAGCTGCTTCCTTTGAAACCTGGGAAATCTAAGGGACATCATCAATAAGGGACAGCAGCGGGACACAGCGCTGGGATAAGGGAGTTTCCCGCCAAATAAGGGACGGTTGACAGCTATGCTATCAGTGGGGCTCTGTTTATGTGGCCTGGCACCTTTGGCCATCCCATTTTCTCCAGGTTTGGCAGGTGGTTCTTGTACCCAAACTGCCCCAGCCATAGCCTAGTTGGTGGCCTGATCTGAATGTTGTTTGCTTAACCATTAATCTTTTTTTCTTCTGTAAACAAGCTGTCCTACTCATCAGATGTTCTGTGTCCTAATAAAAGAGCACATTCTCTGCAATAAAGCCCTACGTTATTTGATTCTTAGTGCTGAGGAATCGGATCAGAGCTAATTCCCTCACGCTAGTGTCAATAGTAATCTGGCGCATTGTGACACTGAACGAAAGATCTTGTTCCAAGTACGGGTGCAATGCAAGAAGGACATGTGAAGTTGAGAAGACAGGTTCAAATGCCACCCTGGGAACTATGTCTGTGGAAGAATATGTTTTTGTTAGGCAAAGGGAAAGATAGGGCTGGAAGCTACAACTGGATTCCTTCCATCCTCATGTGCGCCTGGAAGTTGTCCCTGGCAAAAGGCCTGCTACTATGAAGCCCTTCTTAGGCTTCAAGGTTTTGAGAAACTATTATCTGCGGGTGTGGATGAATTTTCCCTTAACCTGTTGAGCTGTACCATTTTTTGTCCGGGCATATATTTTGGCACCTGAGGCAAACCACAAAACAGAGCTCTCCCTGCCAGAGAAGAAGTGAGGGGAGTGAAGATGTGCATTGGAAACTGGAGTTGGTGGGTACAGATCTACATGCAACACATTCCTTATGAGGCTGGATCTTCTGCCCCTATAGATCCTGCCACCTGAGGAGGTCACCTCACTTTGCCTCATGGATGGCCAGGCCCTGGGTGAACTATTTTTGGACAACAGAGTTAATGTGAAATGGGTTGAGCGATGGTTATCAGGGTAGTGATAAAGCGGGATATCAAATCCAAACTACTACTACTACTACTCCTCTTCTTCTTCTTCTTCTTCTTCTTCTTCTTCTTCTTCTTCTATCTGCCATCAGCACCTGCCAACAGTGGGTGCTTTTCCATGCATGACCTTTGCATGTCCTCCAATATTTCCCTGATGAAAACAGGGACAAGTTATTTTCTTGGAACACAGTGGGTCCAAGTGGTTGTCAAAGAAGCTCTCCTCCCAATGGCAAACGCAAAATGTGACAACTTTGCTTTGATTGGTGGAATTGGCACTGCTACAGGTGCCAGGATGCAGGTGGCGCTGTGGTCTAAACCACTGAGCCTCTTGGGCTTACCAATCGGAAGGTCGGCGGTTCGAATCCCCGCATCGGAGTGAGCTCCCGTTGCTCTGTCCCAGCTCATGCCAAACTAGCAGTTTGAAAGCATGCCAGTGCAATTAAATAAGTAGGTACCGCTGTGGCGGGAAGGTAAATGGCATTTCTGTGCACTCTGGTTTCCGTCACAGTGTCCTGTTGCACCAGAAGCGGTCTAGTCATGCTAGCCACATGACCTGGAAAAGCTGTCTGTGGACAAACGCCAGCTCCCTTGGCATGAAAGCGAGATGAGCGCCGCAACCCCATAGTCACCTTTGACTGGACTTAACTGTCCAGGGGTCCTTTACCTTTACCTACTACAGGTGCCACACAATTTCCGTTCTGCATTTATTTATTCAATTGTTTAGTGTGGCAGCACCTGCACTTGGGAACTCCTTGCTTATTGAGATCAAGCAGGCGTCTTCACGGCACTCTTTTTGGTAAACATTCTTGTTTAGACAAGTCTAGCCAGATGCTTAGAAAGTTGGTGAGATTTTAATGTTTTCGTATTTTAACCTTTGCATGTTTTAAAGTACGATTGTGAATTTTCCTTGACTTTTATCTTTCATAAGCTGCTTTGAGGGTTGTTGTTTTTTTTTTTTTACAATCAAGCGATATATAGATTTTATGAAATAAATGAAAAAATAAGAAAGGAAGGGGACAAACTCCGGCTGCTTGGATATCTGAACCAGCCATTCATGTAGCAAGGTTTGAGTACAATTCTTTGTGTTTTCCATTTCCATTTCAGATACCAAGTGTTCCGACAGCGAGATCTGCATGTAGTTTGACTTGTGTGGATAACATTGTTGTATCATTAAATAACCACAGCAAAACGAACACATTGCGTGCTTTTTAACAATTGAAATCTTGAGTTTGTCCAAGCGTGAGCAACTGAACATGATTGCTATGGATCTTGAATTTCTGAAATACCATGATTTTTACAATGAACTGCAAACCTAAGATCAGCTGATGAAAGACCTCCAGGGATGCAACTGGTTTACAACTCAAAGCTAGAGTTCTTTGCATGGGGAAACATTTTCTAGTATACAACTGCAATCAAAGGGAAAACTTCACCTTTTTGACATTCTGCCTGCCAAGCATCTTATTACCTGTGTGTGGCCGATTTATTTTGGGGCCTCCATGCCACCTGTAAGAGAGGAAACAAATTTGCCCATGACACAAAGGGCATTCAATTGTTATGCAACTTCTTATCGCCTTTTCAGGTTGAGCACAGGACCCAATCCACATAGAGTGTACTTGGCCCAGAAAATCCCTGATGCAAAGATTGACAGGGTTGCAAAATGGTTTTTACTGCTTGCACATTTTTCATGAAACACCTATCCAAGTTTTATTGGCCTGGAAGTAGTCTGGCAACCCTATGGGGACTTTGTTTGCTTTCCCCTCAAAAAACACACCATCCTACATGGCAGATTACTTGAGAAACTGAATTTCTCAGGAGCAGTTTATGATCTGGAGCAGTCAGCAGTCCGCGGCAGTGTAGCAGGAATGCCCCCCCCCCCAATCATTCAGTTTGTACAAACTTCACACACACTCACACTCACACTGCATACGCTATGCTTCTGTTATAAATTCATAGAAAATCAACCGTACATTGGATTTGCACTGTTCCACTTTTATTTTACTCCATGAAGGAAGGACTACAAAATGGGGAAGGTTTGATACAGGGCAGCCATAATCCCTTCAACATACCAGCACATCCACATGAGCCCTGCCCAGTTGCTATGCCAACCCTGATGGTCCTAGACAGAAGACCATCAAGATCACAAAGAACTTGCAAATGGGAGTGGATTCAGCACGGACTGGAACAAAGGACAATAATCAGCTCTTCCCTCTGGGGGCAGGAAACTGCCAACTCCCCTCTGTCACCTGGAAAGTACTCATGGGGAGGGGGAAAGGGGGAACCAGCCAGGTGACAGGACACTCAGGTTACCACCACAACTCCTCCCTCAACCCCTCCTTTCTGTGATGTATGCATGATGTTTCTGGGGGTGGGCTTGATCTACAGGATGGGAATTTCAAAAGTCTTTATAAGACCTTGCAAACCACTTTTTCTGTGTCCTTCCTCTCTCCTGCAAGTGAGGGGAGCACCCTGTTGCAGCAGTTCAATAAAGGCCAAGCCTACAGGCTGCTGTTTTGCTCCAAGTTATCCTGGTTGGTGTCTTTGTTTTTGTCCAAGGGAGCCCTCAGATTTTTCTGTTAACAGCAGGAAGGGGGCTTTTTACTGGGTTAACATGAGCCAAAATAGTCCTTAAGATTTTAGCGCTTTGCTTTGCTTTTAGGATGGAGAAGAGCAAGACATTTCCCTTGGGTTTTTCAGATGCTGACAAATAACTCCCGGATATTATCTCCTTGCAGAATTCTTCTGAACAGGCCGTCATACATTGGAGAACGAGTTTCTGCGCCCCCATCTATGGGTACAAATGTCTGCCACCGCGGAACACAAGCGAGGTTGTTCCCTATTGTCTGTGGGATATTCTTTCCCCTTCTCCTAACCAAGTTTCTGATTAATGATCATTCATTCCTAATTGTCAAATTTCTTTTCTTTCATCCTCTGTCTAATCAGCAGTGACAGAAGCCATTACGCAAATGAGAGCAGATGACTTCCCACAACTGTTGGCATCAGTAAAAGCCTTGTAATTTAAAGCTCTGGTTTGTAGGAGAAAGCTGTGCTTCCCCAAGGCATTCAGGCATCTGTTCCTGTTATTCTGCGAGAGCCTCCACTGTCTCTCCCTTCCCCTGCCAATTAATCCTCTGCTTGCAACAAATATTTGACTTTGCGAGGCAGTAATTAGAGCTTACGTTTCATTGTCGTGGCGAGATGAGAGCTCCTCCGCCTCTCGCACTAGGGCCGTCCACCAAGCTGGAGCAATAAATTACACAGAGGAGACCTACCAGCTTCTCAGCAGTTAACTCTAAATTAAACCCCAAAGACTAGGTCGACGAGGCACTGGAAAAAGACCAATGCTTTTGGGTAGCGGGTGCGAATCCTTCCGTCCTTCCAAGATGGGACCAGCCAGTCACACTTCTTTGAAGTCTCTCAGCCCCACTCACCTCACAGAGTGTTTGTTGTGGGGGAGGAAGGGAAAGGAGAATGTTAGCCGCTTTGAGACTCCTTAAAGGGAGTGAAAGGCGGGATATCAAATCCAAACTCTTCTTCGTCTTCTGCAGACTTGGACCTTGCTTCTAAGATGGAAGCGGTGCAATTGTTGCTTCTTACATGATCCCTTCCTAAGCCCCACCACCACCACCCACGGTGGAGACATAACCTTTAAAAATGTGCTTACTAGAACAAGGCTTGGTATAGACCAAGGGTCAGCAAATATTTTCAGCAGGGGGCCGGTCCACCATCCCTCAGACCATGTGGTGGGCTGGACTATATTTTTTTGGGGGGGGGGGGAGAACGAATTCCTATGCCCCACAAATAACCCAGAGATGCATTTTAAATAAAAGCATACATTCTACTCATGTAAAAACACCAGGCAAGCCCCACAAATAACCCAGAGATGCATTTAAATAAAAGGACACATTCTACTCATGTAAAAACACACAGATCCCCGGACTGCGCACGGGCCAGATTTAGAAGGCGATTGGGCCGGATCAGGCCCCCAGGCCTTAGTTTGCCTACCCATGGTATACAGACGCAACGTGTGGCACTGTGGTGTAAACCACTGAGCCTCGGGCTTGCTGATTGGAAGGTCGGTGGTTTGAATCCCCGCAATGGGGTGAGCTCCCGTTGCTCGGTTCCAGCTCCTGCCAACCCAGCAGTTTGAAAGCACGTCAAAGTGCAAGTAGATAAATAGGTACTGTGCCGGTGGGAAGGTAAACGGCGTTTCCATGCGCTGCTCTGGTTTCGCCAGAAGAGGCTTAGTCACATGACCCAGAAAAACTGTTTGCGGACAAATGTCAGCTCCCTCGGCCAGTAAAGCGAGATGAGCGCAGCAACCCCAGAATCATTTGCGACTGGACTTAACTGTCAGGGGTCCTTTACCTTTTTATGTGCATGCCGGGTTGTTATTTAGCTACATAAGTCAGCCTGGGGAAACCTGTAGTCTCTACAGCATTTACTGACTTGAACTGGTGTGGCGGCAGGGAATGTTCAGTCGCCCAGGGGATCAGAGTTTGCAGCCGAGCTACAAAGCCAGCGAGGGGAGAGCGAGTTGTCAGCTGAGTTGCGATTGAAAATCTCACACAGGGGTGATGCTGAAGGGAAGAGTGCAAGGGACTGAGAAACAGGAAACAGAAGGGTAGGTGGAAGAGAAGTGAAATGGCAAAGAAGAGGAGGAGGCTAGATGCAACTTCACAGTGCTTAAGTTCCCATGGGAGGAAGAGAAGAGGATTAGAAAGGTTGGCCAAGGAACAGGGTGGCAAAACGCTGGAATTCTGCCAGCTGTGCCTTCTCTTGTGAAAGCAACACTGAGACCTGGCAATCACGAGAGGGGTCAACAAGGGCCAAAAAACCAGATTAGGATACGTATATTGATTTGAACATAGGACGTGGGTGGCACTGTGGGTTAAACCGCAGAGCCTAGGACTTTCTGATCAGAAGGTCGGTGGTTCGAATCCCCGTGACGGGGTGAGCTCCCGTTGCTCGGTCCCTGCTCCTGCCAACCTAGCAGTTCGAAAGCACGTCAAAGTGCAAGTAGATAAATAGGTACCACTCCAGCGGGAAGGTAAACGGCGTTTCCGTGCGCTGCTCTGGTTCGCCAGAAGCGGCTTAGTCATGCTGGCCACATGACTCGGAAGTGTACGCCAGCTCCCTCGGCCAATAAAGCAAGATGAGCGCCGCAACCCCAGAGTCGGCCACGACTGGACCTAATGGTCAGGGGTCCCTTTACCTTTATTGATTTGAACTAAAGCAGCCCATTCTTGGGCTGCAAGCTACTAATTCACACAGTCTCTTGCATGCCCCCCAGCAAAAAAGGCACCCTCTTGAATTGTAGCCCAATCAACACTTTTATGATATATTACTGGTAGAGATGATGAATAGAATCTTCTGGGATGTCAGGGAAGGAAAGTCAGTCCCCTGTGCGACAAGCTCCCTCCCAACCACAACCAAATAAAGGCCAACAAGTGAGATATGAAGGAAGCACCAAGGTAAACACACCCACCATGTGGCAAGACCTGCTGTAAAAGGGATACTGCTCCCTCCCTATAAGCTGTTGCTCTAGAGCCAATGCGCTATTGAGCTGGGCTGATAACCAGCAAAGATTTCTCAATGTCTAGATTGGGGTTTCCCAAACTTGGGTCTCCTGCTGTTTTTGGACTGCAACTCCCATCATCCCTGACCACTGGTCCTGCTAGCAGGGTATGATGGGAATTGTAGTCCCAAAACAGCTGGAGACCCAGGTTTGAGAAGCCCTGGTCCAGATACATTGCCAAGACAAGGGTGGGTTTGTACGTACACTCCAGAAGGCCACGGGCAATGAACCTCCTTTGGAAGGGCTCTGTATGTTAGTTCCTGTTTGCCACTGAGCAGCTGCTTGGAGTCACAAGGCTCTGTTTACATTCCAGAGCGAGTGTGGTGTAGTGGTTAAGAGTGGTGGACTCGTAATCTGGGGAACCGGGTTCGCGTCCCCGCTCCTCCACATGCAGCTGCTGGGTGACCTTGGGCCAGTCACACTTCTCTGAAGTCTCTCAGCCCCACTCACCTCACAGAGTGTTTGTTGTGGGGGAGGAAGGGAAAGGAGAATGTTAGCCGCTTTGAGACTCCTTAAAGGGAGAGAAAGGCGGGATATCAAATCCAAACTCTTCTTCTTCTTCTTCTTCTGTTGGAAATCTCATGGGAGACTAGAGACGGATGTGACGTTACTGGTTTCCTGTTTCCTTTGTTTCGGTTGCTCTCTGCTTTCATAGAGAGAGGATGTATATTTCTTTGTTGTCTGTGTAATAAGAAATAAAGCATAGCATGCAGCCATAAATCTCATCACTTCCCTGTGCTGGATTCTCTGCTGAATGGGAGAACGTGCCTTGGAGCCTTATGAAAGGCTCAGGTCGTTCATTATTCGTCAGGAGGGCGATTCTGAAGGACTTGGAGGAAGATGAGCTTTATCAGCTTGGCCGAGCGGAGATCCCAACAGTGTAGGTGAAAATTGTAGTTCCAGAGATCTACAAACACAAGGTTCTAGCAACAGCACCAAGAGTCTGAGCACTACACAGCGAGCCTATGCCACAGCCCTCAAAGGGATAGCCATTCCCACAGTCCTGATCGAGTTCTCTGATAGAGAGGGCCATTTGTTGGGCAGAACAAAGGGAACACCATACTTCTCTTTTTGGACAGTTTTATTTTAAGAACTACGCTTCAGGATGCATTACGCCTTTCCCACATGTCCTCACACATCATCACAGAAAACACACACACACAGCTTTTCCCAATACCACAGCAGGGCATCAAAAGCATAGGATTAAAAAAACACAAAAAACACAAGAGAAGACAGTAACTTAATCAGTCCATCAGTGCATTGTAAACTGAGTTCTTGCACCGGTCAGGCGCAATGATTTATTTTTCTTCTTTTTTAAAAAAAACCAACCGTTAAAAAACTTTCAAAAGTTACCTTTGGCAAAAAGAAATGAGAGATCCGAAGGTTGTGTTTAAGTCCCATCCTCTCCATTCCAAGCGAGGCGAGTGGCCCCTTTCCGCATGGGCTCTATGCAACAGCAAAATTCCACAAATTGCTCCAGTCTCTGTTGGCACCCTGGCCAATACTGCTGCACATCCAGGGCACTTTCCGTGAAGCACAAGAATTGCTTTTGCCCTCAGGCAAAGGCAGAATGCATTTATTAGTACTACCATTTGCCAAGTCCAATCTTGCTCTTCAGAAGCCATTCCATCCCCTTTCCCGATCTATTATCTATGGCAAGAACTCTGGCATTCCACTGCTTCTATGTGGCTGGCAGAGCTAAATCAAACAGTAGGTTTGGCTTATGACAAAGCTCCATTGCTCCCTCATTAAAGAGTCTGACCTGCCCAGTGAAATCTGAACCACTACCCAGCTTTCTCCAGAATGTCTTCAGCTACTGCATTCTGAATTCACAGTAAAAGATTAGGAGTGTGATCCGTACAATAAAAGGATAAGAGTGTGATCTGTCCCAGAAAAGGTGAAGTCATGCTCAGGTGTTGTCCCAGCAAGCTGGTCATGACCTCTCTCCTGCTGGGACAAGCAAAGCTTTTGCAGCGAGGTCTTCTCAAAATTCTCCATTTCACAGAAAAGCACCTCTGTGGCAAAGGAACAAAGCTGGGATCTCTACTCAGCACTCTCGTCTTGATGAAACACAGCCAGAAACACCCACATTTCCTGCCAAGCAGGGAAAAGTGGAATAGAATGGAAAATAGAGGCTTCCACCCTACATAGAAGTCTGTCGAAAAAATCACTGCAATAAAGTGTTACTGTAACTTTGCTGTTCCCCTTCTCCACCTATTTATCCATTATAATCCAGTATGCAGAAGGCTGAGGATGGAGTGAAATTAACATTTCCATGTATGGAAAGAGAAACACAACACAAAGGTGTTTTTTACTGACAAAGGGCAATGGTGCTCATTGTGGAAAAGCCGTCCGGAGTGTAGCAAAGGGAATCTGTGTGTATGGGGATTTCAGCCCGGACTTCCAACAGAATTAAGAGGTCAGGCCCTCCAAAACGCTGTTTTCGATGTTAATTTGGCACAGCGGACTTGGAGGACTTTATTGTCTCCATCCCTACCTTCTCCCTCTGTGTACTTGTAACCATAATTTTGCTTTACATTAGAAAATTGTGCCATCAGAGAGAAGGCGACCTTTGACAAACACGGAAGCTAAACCTCAGAGAAGGGGTGGCGGGGAGATTTCTAATGCCAAGGTGCAGAGGGAAGATCTAAATGGCTTGTCTAGTTGCTTCTCTCACACAGGCAACTATGCAGATGCCAGCATGCAATTGCTTTCACTTCCCAGGCAAAATAAGCAGGCAGTGGAGTCTTACATGGCCAAAGGTTCTCTCCCGCTTCGGGAGACTCTCAAGACTTTGAGACTTACTGCGTCCACCCCTCATGCAACATCATACAATTCAGCTGGTGGGATGAACGCAAACGACTGGCAGGACCAATCTAAACTCTGCTCCCTCCCAAAAAAAGTATTTTGCAATGTGACAGGTGGCAGGCAAGTACCAGGCGCCAATCTCTGTATACTGGCAGGTTGCAGACACATGAGTCCTTGGCAGCTAGGTTCCTACTTCGTAAAGCACAGGATCTTCTGGAAGGTTAAGTGAAGTTGAAAGAGGGATGGACGGGAGTGTTTGATGGTACCAGTCACTCCCTACGTTGGTGCAGGACAGGGCAGAGTTGTGCCAGGAGCACCTCAGTCTTTCAATTTCTGCGTGCGATACTAGCGCCTAGTATCTTCCACTTGTCTGTGAAGCAGCTCACAACATCCACCACCGCAGAGGCCGAGGATTAGTCATACCGCCCCTTAATCATCATATTCAACAAGGGGCCCACCTGTTGAGACAACAACAAAGGAGTAAAACCACAAAAACTGTTGGCTATAGACATATGCCGAATGGAGTGATGTTTGCACAGCCAAAAATCTTCCCAAGATGAAAAACTGTAAACACAGCTGGAAAGAGCAGAACACCGTTGAAGTCAACACTAGAGGTTAATTCTGTGTCCAGGGCGGCTGTCTACCAGCTCCACCTGGTATGCAGGCTGAGACCCTACCTGCCTGTGGACTGTTTTGCCAGAGTGGTGCATGCTCTAGTTATCTCCCGCTTAGACTACTGCAATGCGCTCTACGTGGGGCTACCTTTGAAGGTGACCCGGAAACTGCAATTAATCCAGAATGTGGCAGCTAGACTGGTGACTGGGAGTGGCCGCCGGGACCACATAACACCAGTCCTGAGAGATCTGCATTGGCTCCCAGTACGTTTCCGAGCACAATTCAAAGTGTTGGTGCTGACCTTTAAAGCCCTTAACGGCCTCGGTCCTGTATACCTGAAGGAGCATCTCCACCCCCATCATTCAGCCTGGACACTGAGATCCAGCACCAAGGGCCTTCTGGCAGTTCCCTCATTGCGAGAAGTGAGATTACAGGGAACCAGACAGAGGGCCTTCTTGGTAGTGGCACCCGTCCTTCAGATGTGAAGGAAATATGTAGCTATCTTCTCTTTAAGAGACATCTGAAGGCAACCCTGCTTAGGGAAGTTTTTAATATTTAATGCTGTATTGTTTTTAACACTTGATTGGAAGCCGCCCAGAGTGGCTGGGGAAACTCAGCCAGATGGGCGGGGTATAAATAAATTATTATTATTATTATTATTATTATTATTATTATTATTATTATTATTATTATTACTGTGCATCTTCCAACCCATTCTCTTTTTTAAAAAAATATTTTTTATTAAGTTTTACAATTTTATAATCACCACAATCAACACTGTCTCAAAAGCAAAAAGGAATATAAATCTAGTGAGTCCACGTCTTTACAATATTTCTGTAAATACAACATAAATGGTTCCCAGTCTTTTTAAAAGTCTCTATTGTCCTTGTCTATCTTCCAACCCATTCTCAGTAAAGGATAACAGGCTTGGAACTCAACATTAATGTTTGGAGCCCTCACCCCAGTAGAACAAGCAGCCCTTAAAATCACTGTCAATTGTCACTTGTTTGCAACACCAGTGTGCAATTGTTTACAGAGGTTTTCCCTAACCGTAACATCTATTGAACTCCGAAGACCTTTGAAACCCTGCCCCTTGGGTGAATCAGCCTACTTTTGAAATCCGCCACGTTTCCTGATGTATATAGAAGATCTTATTGTATCTTAAGTTTTGAGAGATGTCAATTTGCCAACGACGTAGTGCTGAACCTCAAAAGTTAAACCGGGATGTCACTTGGCTTTGGGCAAATAGTACCAGAGATACCTCAAATTCGTATGACTCTATTAAAACCCACATTTTGTAGCGGATTTGCTTGTGTTCCTTTTCATTTTAATACCACCCTGGCATCTTCGTAGATGATGTCCGGAGGTATTTTATAATAAATACCATATTTTTTGCTCTATAAGACTCACTTTTTCCCTCCTAAAAAGTAAGGGGAAATGTGTGTGCATCTTATGGAGTGAATGCAGGCTGCACAGCTATCCCAGAAGCCAGAACAGCAAGAGGGATTGCTGCTTTCACTGCGCAGTGATCCCTCTTGTTGTTCTGGCTTCTGAGATTCAGAATATTTTTTTTCTTGTTTTCCTCCTCCAAAAACTAGGTGCGTCTTGTGGTCTGGTGCGTCTTATAGAGAGAAAAAATACGGTACATAAATATATGGCATAATTTATAGCCTTTCTTTTCTCCCAGGGTTAACCCTTCATGCATATCTAAGGAACTGCAAACGACTGACAGAATTAGGCTGTTTTGGTGCTCTCAGGGCCCAATTAGAACTCGGGGGTTTCTGTGCAACTTAGCCCCCGTGGCCCCCAATAACAGTTTCCAGGTTTGTCCTGTACCTCTTGTGGGTTTCCAAGCGCCTCGCCCAGCATTTTCTCTATGTTCCTCATTATTGCCACCTTCTGATGGGCCTTTAGGGGATATTCAATCCTTTTGGGAGTTGGGGCACCCTGGGAAAAACACAAACACATATTTACATTACAGGTTGGTAGCCGTGTTGGTCTGCCGTAGTTGACACAAAATTTAAAAAATGCCTGCCAGTAGCACCTTAGAGACCAACTAAGTTAGCTATTGGTATGAGCTTTCGTGTGCATTCAGTGTATCTGAAGAAGTGTGCATGCACACAAAGCTCATACCAATAACTAACTTAGTTGGTCTCTAAGGTGCTACTTGGGACGCGGGTGGTGCTGTGGGTTAAACCACAGAGCCTAGGACTTGCCGATCTGAAGGTTGGTGGTTTGAATCCCCGCAACGGGGTGAGCTCCCATTGCTCAGTCCCTGCTCCTGACAACCTAGCAGTTTGAAAGCACGTCAAAGTGCAAGTAGATAAATAGGTACTGCTCTGGCGGGAAGGTAAACAGCATTTCCGTGCGCTGCTCTGGTTCACCAGAAGCGGCTTAGTCATGCTGACCACATGACCCGGAAGCTGTACGCCGGCTCCCTTGGTCAATAAAGCGAGATGAGCACCGCAACCCCAGAGCCGGTCACAACTGGACCTAATGGTCAGGGGTCCCTTTACCTTTAGGTGCTACTGGAAGGAATTTTTTAAATTTTGTGTCGACATATTTACATGTGCTCATACTCTCAAAGAGGATCCCCCCACACACACACTTAGGAAGCTTCCAAATCAAAACAAACCCATGGGTGGTGTATAAATAATAAATTATTATTATAATAATATAGACAAAGAGACTAGCATCAAACTTGCAGCGCTCACTCTGGTTTCTGGTTTGGGAGGTAGCAGAAAAACCAAAAGGAAACAGCAGGATCATAAGTTTGTAGCACTTCATGTTACTTGAAAAAACTAACACACACACACCCAAGCACAATAAAACAGTGGCCAATAAAACAGTGGGGGACAAGAGAATGGTTGGTATTCTATTAGCAGCCAAATGGCACAGAGTCATACTAGAGGTCACTGCACAAATGCTGGTCTAGGAAAGGGCTCCCTAAAAGAACCATCACCATTAAACAATTACCGTATTTTTTGCACCATAACACTCCTAGAAAGGGGAAATGCCTGTGTGTGTTATGGAGGGAATGCCTACGGGTGGCGGGGGGGATCTGCTGCAGTCGTGAGCAGAGGATCCATGGTTCCCCTTCCTTCCCTCCTCCGTGGCTTGCTTTGAAACAGCAAAGCGGGAGAAGAGCCGCTGAGTGAGGAGGAGAGAGGGACAGAGAGCCTGCTTCTTTAAAGGAGCAAAGCAGGAGAGGTTGGTTCCTTTAAAGCAAGCAGGCTCTCTGTCCCCCTCTCCTCCCCACTCAGCTCGCTACATAGCAGCAATGTTTTTCAGCTCGCTAAGCCAGGGATGAGCGGGGAGGAGGAAGAAAAGCAGAGCCTGCTTGCTTTAAAGGAGAAAAATGGGAGAGGAGAGGAGCCTCCTCCCCTTAAACCCCTCTTCTTCATTATTAGCAGCATCCTTCTCCACCAACGCCACGCGTGCTCCTTGTCCCTTGAGTGCTTTTCCTTCCCTCCCCACTTAAAATGTGGTTACAAAGCATGGATCCACATGGATCCTCAGGATTTTTGCACTGGGCTACTCCAAACTCACTGTCAGATCACATGTCTGTGGCCACAGCATGAACTACAAAAATCATACATCCACTGTTTTGTTTAGAATATTTTTTTTCTTGTTTTCCTCCTCTAAAAACTATGTGCGTGTTATGGTTGGGTGCGTGTTATAGAGCGAAAAATACGGTAGGCATTATTTCAACCCAAGGAACTACATACTTCACAGAGGCCCTTCTTTGTGTGCCTCCTCCACGGTAGCTCCAGAGGGTGACAGCATGAGAAGGGGGTCTTTTCTGCAGTGGCTCCCCATGAGTCTTCATTACATATCTTTAGGTGTCAGGTGAAAAAGTTTCTCTTTAACTAGACCTTTGGCTGATTAGCATTCTATGTCCTTTTAAATATGTTTGCGGGGGGGGGGGGTATTGGTTGGTTTTGCTTTTGTTCTGTTATGTACTTTGTGTTCTCCTTTTGTATTTTTATCTTGTGAACTGCCCTGTGTTCTTTGGATGAAGGGTGGTATGCAAATTTACTGAACACCAATGTAGCCCTACAAATTCTTTAAGAGATGGAATTAAGAACACAGGCCAGGTTTGGAAGAGTTAATGTAACTCTAGGGAACCTTAAGCAGCCCTCAGAGGTGTGTAGAATGAAGAGGACAGATTTTATAACGCAGCAACGTCAATACTGCATTACACCACACAACAAATATTTCAAGTAGCAGCTCTATGTTTCTGTTCTGTCCATGCGCAAAGTTCTCTTCTGCCAGCAACAAAAGCCAGTGACATGTTTACCTTGTACCAAAAGTTTACAGTGATGGTAATTCCTCCGTTCAGCAGAGACTCGATGTGATGCCACCTGAATAGAATAATAGAAAGGCCAGGGAAATTGTATACGTTTCCAATTCTAGCCACAGAGAATTTAAGAATTAACAACGTCAGTGCTACAGTATCAATGCAGACAGCTCAGCTTGAGCCTTTGTTATTCTTTTATCCCCCTGGCTTCTATCCTACTTGCTTTTCGTGCCAGGGAACTATGCTATGATTATCCGTGACCTCTTGCTGTTTCAACAGTGGTGCCTCGCAAGACGAAAAGAATCTGTTCTGCGAGTCTCTTCGTCTTGCGAAGCAACCCTATTAGCGGCTTAGCGCTATTAGCGGCTTAGCGTCTATTAAAGGCTTAGCGGTTTAGCGGCTTAGAAAAAGGGGGGGAGAGGAAAGAAATCGCAAGACTCACAAGACGTTTTCGTCTTGCGAAGCAAGCCCATAGGGAAATTCGTCTTGCGAAGCGCCTCGAAAAACGGAAAACCCTTTCGTCTAGCGGGTTATTCGTCTTGCGAGGCATTCGTCTTGCGGGGCTCCACTGTATTTGTACTTATTTTAAGTTGCTTGGTGGATCACACTCCCATGAATGGGTGCTCTCTTGCATGTGTATACTTTATCTCAGAATACAAAGCAAGCATGCTTCCCGCCTTCAGTACCAACCTGACAAAGGTAGGTTCACTTTCATTCTAAGTTGAAAGGGCTACGGGAACCGAAGGCAGGCACTTTCTCTCTTTCCCCTATACTTTTACTTCCTGTGGGATGTGCGCCATTTCCCATTTAAGTCCCATAGAGATTGGTACATGGACAGATCCACATCCGGCTTGGGTCACACTTACTCTACCCTTACAGTAAAGGAGAACTCACTCCATGAGATTAGCCTCAGCTACTTGGGGGTTTTTTTAGAAAACCAGTAGAGATGGACTAAAATATTACACAGTTGTGTATGAAATGTTCAGTGGTTGGAACATTTTGATCCTGTGTTGAACTGCCATGGCGAGAGTGCGAAAGGATAAGCCTCACCTTACTTAAACCCACCCGCCCAAATCCAAGCTACTAGCAAATGTCAAGGATGTTTTTATTTTTCCTCTCTCTTCTGGCATGAGAACACCTTAAAACACAAAAGCCTATTTATCCTCCGTATCTTGAGGATAAAGGAAGCACTCCCTCCCTTTTGAATACACAGAGAAGGTAAAAACTGTAGGCCTTACAATACATCTGAGTCAAAAGAGAAAGATCCATAGGCCTCTTGTGAGCCCAAGGTTCCCATTCCTTAATCTGGGGCCCTGGGTTCTGCTGCAGTTGCCCCATTCCCACACCACCCTGTCCAATCCTCCGTCTATGCTCATTACCAATACATGGGGATATAAAGCACATCGCCTGGGCCCACCACTGTCTCATAGCCAACTACGTTCTGGAAATTGGGAAAGCGCTCATAGTCAGGATTGTCGAAGTCAACCTAGCAAAACAGGAGAAAAGAACATGTCACTGAAGAGGCTGAAGTCACAAAGGTCATCTAGAGAGTTCCCCAGGGTATGGTCCTTCCCATTCCCCAATTCCCCTCAGGTAAACCTGCACGAGCCCAGGTAGAGACAACAACCTGCTGCATACTAGTCACAAAAGTTAACCTGGAAAGTCAAGTGCTAGACTAAATTCTAGATTTAACCCAAAGTGTTTTCTTCAAAGCAAAATCAGTTAACACAGTATTAAGACAGACAGTAATAGACTGTGTTTGTCTCCTAAGTGCACATCAGTAAATGGTAGAAAAGAGGTCTGTGTTGCATGTCTGTACTATAGGTAGACAGTAAGCAAATGAAATGGGGAAGGTTGGGTTCAGGCTGAAGTCCAATCATGAGCTAGAATCTTGCTTTTACATTTTTTTTAAAAAAAAAGATAGGCTACCTAGAAATTTGGTAGGTTGTTTAGATACCTTGGTGGAAGGCAAATTCCATCCCATTAATTTGTTGTCCCTGGACAAGGCTACACATACGGTTGTAAAAACTGGTTACTCATGCCAATGTGGAGTGCACATGTTCAGAAGACAATGCACTACTCACCTTGCATCCAATAGTATAGTGCTTTCTTAGTATAGTGTAACGTATAGTGTATAGTATGGATGCTGCATACTGGAGAGCCAGTGTGATATAGGGATTAGTGTGTTGGGAGTAGAATTTGGGTCAAAGCTCCGATCAGCCACAAAGTTCTGTGTGTGTCCTTGGGCCAGCCACTCTCTCTCTCTCTCTCTCGGAAAAACCTGCCTCAGAGAGTTGTTGAGAGAGTAAAATGGGGAAGAACCATCTTGAGTTCCTCAGAGAAGAGGCAGGATGCAAACGCAATAATGTGGGACGTTGCTGCGTTTAATCTGGAGCACAGCCACACTTTTCCCCATGGCACTGAATCACATGCAATCGTTTGAAAAGAAAGCAGGGTGTGTTTGTGTGCAGAAACCCCACATATAAGCACCTGCTTGCACACTGGGGTTTCTTTGCAGCACAGTTGTTGCTTTTCATGTCTCTTTCCTTCAACATCAAGGGGTTAGGCTAAATTATCAGACTAAACACCAGCAAGTAAGGCCTGAACAGGACAAAGAGACGTTGACCACAAATAACAGGAGGAAAATACAGATCACGTTTTGCTTGTGACCTCTTTCAGGCTGGTCATTGTTAGACAGGACATAGAAGCCTGTGTGAATCTTCCATCTGATCAGAACAAAGGATAGTATTCAACTCAGTTTTACTCAGACCCACTGAAATTAAAGAATGTGAATAAGTTAGGTCCATTCATTTCCATCAGTCTACTCTGTGAAAAACTAAGTTGAATGCCACCCAAATATTTAATATCACATACTCCTACAAAGTAGGGGCCATTTGGCACAGATGTCGCCTTACCTGGCTCTGCCGATCACATGGGTGGTGCACAGGATAAGGGTAGAGGCACTCAAACTGGTCAGGGGAAAACAGGATGCAACGCTTGTATCCCTTAATCTGAGCAAAGAAGTTCTGCTGCTCGTCATAGTGTGCTGGAGTCACATTCCCTTCATAAAAAGAAACAGAGACACCGTAAACCTGACAGCCCTCTAAACACAAGTATTAATAATGAGGGTGTGCCTACATTACAAGTAAACCGTTAGAAAATAAAGTTTTAAGAGCATGTTGGGCAATTTAACAACACTCTCAGGACCCACTGAAGGCAACAGCTCCCATCATTGTGTAAGGAAAGCCACTGACAAACCAATTCAAAACCAGTTTAACGGCTGTGGTTTAGAGGTTTTCTGAATAATAGTTATCCATACAGAGAGCTATCCAAAGCAAGGGAGGTAGTGTAAAGGTTTTACTGTAGGCTGTCTTGTGAGAGATTGTCCTGAAAGGCAGGATAGAATCATTACCTTACAATGGGTGATCTGCACTGGTCATGCACCAAAATAAATCAAGTTCTACGTAAGGGGGGATCTAAACAGTGTATTCAGTTATACAGAGGACACTTAGGAATGTATGTCATCGGTTTATAACACTTGCATCATCTGGGTCCTCGCAACAAGACAGTAGTACACATTACAGGACAAGGAAGAATTAGTTACATGCAAAAAGTCCTTCTCACTAGAGCAGTCAGATAACTGCCATGCGGCCTATTTGTGCAGCCAGAGGGAATGGATGCATGTGAAAGAAGTAAGAACCAAATAAGAAAAGTGTGGTTTATCTTTTCAGATGTAACCTGTGAACAAGAGGCCCTCGGGTAGGCAAAGTTATGCCCTCGAGACGTTTGGACTCCAACTTCCATCATCCCTGCTCGCTGGCCATGCTGCCTGGAGTCCAACAAGATCTGGGAGGCATAATGTTGGCTATCCTGGCATCTATGGACTACATCCCTGACACTGCTTCTTTGAATCAGGCTTCTGAATCACCTACGTCAGATTTTCGTATATGAGATAACAGGGGCTAGATGTTGGGTGTTTGTGTGCAAAAGGAATCCCTAAGAAGTTGTCTATGCTAAAAGCAAAATGCAATGAGTTGTCCAAAGACCTTTAGGCACATTTAAGTCTAAGGCAGATCTGCTACCTTCCATGCCGATCAGTAACAAGTTGGATGTCAGCTGACCCCAGCCTCGCTTTGCCTGTTGCCTGTTAATCCAATTCCAATTGAAGCCCAGGAAATCCACCACGATTTTCCTCCCAACTGTGTCGTTCAGAGTCTGCTGCAGATAAAGCCTGCACATGGCAGAAAACAAGGGGGAAAGGAGAATTTTACATGTAGGTCTGCAAAAAGGAAGATCTTGCTTGCCATTTTTCATTCATTTTTAGCCAGTGCCTCAAAAATACATTCACTTACAGTGGTACCTCGCAAGACGAAATTAATTCGTTCTGCGAGTTTCTTCGTCTTGCGATGTTTTCGTCTTGTGAAGCACGGATTTTGGAAAAGCTTCAAAAATCACCAAAGTCTTTAAAAACCTCAAAAAAGGCTACCACACCGCGTGCTATGAGTTGCTCCTCGAAGTCAAGTCGCAACTGCACCCCCTGAATGCACGGTTTTAAGAAAAAGGAAACAAACTTGCAAGACAAAGGAAACAAACTTGCAAGACGTTTTCGTCTTGCGAAGCAAGCCCACAGGGAAATTCGTCTTGAGAAGCAACTCAAAAAACGAAAAACTCTTTCGTCTTGCGAGTTTTTCGTCTTACGAGGCATTCGTCTTGCGAGGTACCACTGTATATAGAAACCTGATAAGCAAAGGCTAACTTCACCCAGAGGACTGCAGATTTAAGGAAAGGATTCAACTGAGCAGTACCAAGTCAATAGAAATTGGGCAGGTATACACATGCAGGATGACCCATCTGTTCCCTGATGCACACATGGTTTCAGGTACTCTCATTCTCAGAGATCAGTCTAGAAGCTGTCCTATCTTTGTATCCTTTCAGACAGGATGCAAAACCTATCTTCCAAAAGATCTACAGCAGTGGATTAGGGACTGTGACCTAGTGTTAATACTGCTGTTGATTATACTGATCATGATAATAGGTTCCTAGCCTGCCTTTTAGGGTGTATGTCCTCCAGATGGGTTGCAACAAAGTAAGATACACCATTAAAATAGCAGTAAAAATAGCTAGCATTAAAATAGCAGTAGCAGAGTAAACAGTTCTCATATATAACCAACCATAAAACAACCCATAAAAAGCCCTTGTTTATGATGCTCTTATTTTCAAAACTGCATCTTTTTATTATTTTTATTCTGTTATTTTTATAGGAAGCTGCTTTGAGCATTGGGGAGGATGGACAAAAATGCCAAACCATTTTTCAAAAAGAAAAAAACCACACGCATCCAGTTGTACAACTGGCGAATGAGCGACTCCTTGATTCTGCTCACTGCAATCAACAAAGGAAGCAAAGGGTTTCTTCTCCCAAGCTGTGCAGCACTTCCTTTGTTGTAGCCTTTTTCTTGGCTTTAATTACACAGCCACTTCCCAATGACTTTAATAGGAAAGGGAGCACCAGAACCAGCCCCCCACTAAGTCCAGAATCCTACTTCTTTTCCCCATCACCTTGAGGGCTGCCCAAAGGAACACACTTATTGGATGCCTTCAGCAGCAATACTAGCACAATAACTACTAGATATGATCCTGTTGCTTCAGGAAGACGCTTGTGCATGGTAAAAGGGGGATGAACAGGAAAGTGGAGGAATTCCCTACAAGGTAGGAAGTACAGGATTTGACCGTGTGAAGAGAGAAATATATTCTGTTTTGGATCAATCTGCACTGTGACAGAATTTCTGTATGATGTAGAATGTCTCACCGTTTCCTTCAGTTTAAAACCCTGCAAGCAGCTAGCCAGGGATGATATCTCAGACTAGTCGCTTAGAACAGAAGTAGAGAACCGCGGGCCTGGGGGCCAAATGAAGCCCTCTAGCCCTCTCTATCTGGCCCTCAGGACTCTTCCTGCCCTCAGAACTCAAGGGGCTGCCCTTGAGACTGACCCAGAAACTCCAGTGGGTGCAGAATGCCGCAGCGAGACTCCTTACGGGGTCCTCGCTGCGAGATCACATTCACCCGGTGCTATACCAGCTGCACTGGCTCCCAGTGGAGTACAGGATCAGGTTTAAGGTGCTGGTTTGAACCTTTAAAGCCCTATACGGCCTAGGACCCTCGTACCTACAGGACCGCCTCTCCTGGTATGTCCCACAGAGGAACTTACAGTCTTCAAACAAAAACATCTTGAAGGTCCCAGGCCACAGAGAGGTTAGGCTGGCCTCAACTAGAGCCAGGGCTTTTTCGACTGTGGCTCCGATCTGGTGGAATGCTCTGTCACAAGAGACTAGGGCCCTGCGGGACTTGACATCTTTCCGCAGGGCCTGCAAGACAGAGCTGTTCCACCAAGCCTTTGGTCAGGGCACAGCCTGACTCCCTCCTTTGGCAATCTTCACAGAACTCTAGCCCAATGGTTGCCATCAATTTGATTTGAATTAATTTTATAATGAAATGATTTTAGAATGTTGTACTATTTTACTGTTGTTAGCTGCCCTGAGCCCGGCTTCGGCTGGGGATATAAATAAAATTATTATTATTATTATTATTATTATTATTATTATTATTATTATTATTTTCCTATGTCACACCCTTCACCAGTCCTGCTTCACAACTTACTTGAGATAAAACTTACACCAGTTGCTCTATCCACTCTGGCCCCACCCGCCACTGAAATGTGTCCCCTAAATGAGAATGCAGCCTTTAGACTGAAAAAGGTTCCCACTCCTGCCTTAGAAGAACTCAGTCCATGTCTCACGACAGAACCAAACCGCCAAGCCACCAACCGATGTTACCTTTCTCCACTGTCCTGCTGTTCTATTTCTTGGAGCTGCTCAACGAAGTCGCTGAATTTCATCTCTTCCCTGCTTGACTTAGGCTTGAAGTTCTTAACGTTTGCCATTTTCTTCTCATCGTAATACAGGAACTTGTGTGTGCTTGCTCTATATACCGAAAAGTCCCCACTCCCAATGTTCTCCTGAAGATAATCCAGATCCCATTTTAGAGCAGGGAACACCAGATTTGTATCTGTCAACACCACTGGCTCCTAGGAAAGACAAGAAAAAAGCAAAAAGCATAGCAATGCAAAATCCCAAGGTAAGGTGGGAGGTATCTAGCTCTCAGCCACAAATATTCAGGCTGATTTTGCAATTAGGAATAAGCAATGGAAGGAAAGTAGCTGCAACTATTCACTGCCGTCACTCATAAAGCACAGCCTTACACACTGACGACAGCTCGATACAGCGGAACACTAGAAGTCAAAAAGAAGAATGGTGATGGGTTTACCTTTCTGATTAATGCTCAAGCCATGAAACAAAATGCTTAACTCTTCAATAAGGATACTCAAATAGTGTTCAAAACTGAGATATATAAGCAAGGCACCAAATGGCAGCTTAAACCTAGGTTATGGTCACAACACAATGCTTATTTGTCAGGGGTTGGACTAAATGACCCTCAGTATCCCTTCCAACGCTACAATTCTACGATCTGAACTACGTTGCTTGACTGTAGCTTGCCCTTACAATTCATTTGCCCCAGTATGCAAGAGGGAGACACACACACAATGGAAATGGAATTAACTATGGTCTAAGGCAGAGGTTTTTTTCACTGGCTTGATGGAGATGCTGGCTGCCAACATGGTGCCCAGAAATCTCCATATAGTCACAACTGGGCCCAAGCCAGTAGCAAAATATGCCTGGCGCCCAGGAAATTTCTAACACTGTACTCAAATATTAGAAGCAAACACAGATTTGCCTCCAAATACCTCTATTGAGAGGTCTTTGAAGAACTTAAAGAGTTGTTTGAAAGGGTATAAGGCAACAAAGTATGAAAGGCATTCATAAGAGCATAAGAAGAGCCCAGCTGGGTAAAATCGAGCAAAGGCCCATCTCATCCATCATTCTATTCTCACCGTGGCTAACCAAGGACCTAAAGCAGGCTTCCTCAACCTCGGCCTTCCACATGTTTTGAGACTACAATTCCCATCATCCCTGACCCCTGGTCCTACTAGCTAGGGATCATGGGAGTTGTAGGCCAAAAATATCTGGAGGGCCGATGGTGAGGAAGCCTGGCCTAAAGGGACACCTATAATGGCACTCTCCCTTGTGAACCCCAGCAGCTGATGCTCAGAGGCACACTGCTAATTATTAGTAGCCTTATTCTCCAAGAATGTGTCTAATCCCCTCTTAAAGTCACCCAAGTTGGTGGCTATCACTCCAATGATGAGAATACATCAGCCTTGGAAATAAATAATTGGGGAACAGAAGGCGGGCAGCAGAAGGGCCTACTTTTTCTGCCTATCCTAAAGCTGCTCACCTTCCATTCCGCAATCAAACCACTATGGTGCTGCTTCTAGTTTTGCAGACACCCAAAACCTTGCCGTCAGTCCAATGCCCCAGTTTACCACAGCAGCGCCACTTGCTTTTTCAAAGCCCTTTTTTAGTTGTAAATGCACAGGAACGGTAATGCTGAAACAGGAACAATATCAGCAGGTTTTTCATATAGCAACTGCAGAATAAAATATAATGAGTAAAAAGGGGATCCAGGTGACTAAGAAATATTTTGCAACAAAAATAATATAAAAACCACCCTCTTCTTTCCTCAGCCTATGTGCCACAAATCACTAACCTGTGCATGCGTGGGCCAGCTTGCCTTTATTTGAAGGTTGCTTGTCAAAAGTGAATATTCCTACCATGGGGGTGTTTAAAAGAGGAGGTGGGAAAACTTCTTTCTATGCCCCCCTTCCCCCCCTATTTTTTCAAGGTTGAAGCCTCCTGATCCAGCAACCCTACTCCATCATGTGAACCTTCCCAGGATCTGAGATCTTTGAGGAAGGCCCTCTTCTTGGTCCCGCCACCCTCATAGATACAGAGAGGGCCTTTTCTGTGGTGGCTGCTCCCAGGCAACTTTGGAACACCCTCTTTCCTATCCTTCTGCTGGCAGGTGAAGAAGACCTTCTGGAAACTGACCGCTTTTAATTAAAGGGCTGGTGCCATGCTGTTTTGATTATAATTCTGTGTGTGGTTTTAAGCATATGTGTAATTAGTTTTAACTCTATCAATGTTTAATGGTTTTTATAATGAAAGCTTCCTTCTCTGTTTTTAGCTGATTTGTTTTTAGCTGTAAGATGCCTTGAGTCTCTGTTTGGGGAAAAGGCAAGGTGTATATTTAAGAATGTATATGTATAATAATACTGGAGGCACACTAATGAAGGCTGGTGGCAAAGCGGGGAGAAGCAGACAGGTGGGCATGGGTGGGTCGCTCTCAGCAGAGGGGACCCCCCACTTCCTCCAGGAAGGTAACTCAGGCCTCCATCCCTCTCACTGTAAGCTGCCTTAAGTCACTGTCAGGGGAAAAGGCAGGGTATAGAGTATTACAGAACTGTAGAGTTGGAAAGGATCATCTAATATAACCCCTGCAATTCATGTGTGTGTGTGTGTGTGTGTGTGTGTGTGTGTGTGGTAGGAATAGACAAGAATGTATAAATGCATATACATACATGTGTATGTGTAATAATAATAATATTGGAGGCACCCTAACAAAGGCTGGTGGCAAAGCGGGGGGAAGCAGATGGGTGGGCCTGGGTGGGTTGCTCTCAGGAGAGGGGACGCCCCACTTCCTCCAGGAAGGAAACTCAGGCCTCCATCCCTCTCACTGTAAGCTGCCTTAAGTCACTGTCAAGGAAAAAGGCAGGGTATACAGAATTGGAAGGGACCCTGATGATCATCTAGTTAGTATAACCCCTACAATGCATATGTGTGTGTGTGTGCGCGCACGTGTGTGTGTCAGTGTGTACACCCCCCACCCCCACCCATTTGGGGGTATGGATAGATAGATAGGAATGAATGTATAAATACATATACATATTTGTATGTGTGTAATGATAATAATAATAATGCTGGAGGCACCCTAACCAAGGCTGGTGGCAAATCGTAGGAGAGGGGGCCAGGGCATTCGCAACCCTCCCTACCCCTCCCCGGGTCTCAGCACCGGGGACCCCTCTCCCCTTCCTCCCGTCCGCGTATATATACACACACACCCGACCCCCACACATTTGGGGGTATGGATAGACAGACAGGAATGTATAAATGCATATACATATTTTTGTGTGTGTAATAATAATAATGATTGAGGCACCCTAACCAAGGCTGGCGGCAAACCGTAGGAGAGGGGGCCAGGGCGTTTGCAACCCTCCCCGGGTCTCAGCACCGGGGACCCCTCCCCCTTCCTCCCGTCCATATATATATATATATATATATATATACACACACACACACACCCGACCCCCACACATTTGGGGGTATGGCTAGACAAACAGGAATGTATAAATGCATATACGTATTTTTGTGTGTGCAATAATAATAATAATAATGCTAGAGACACCCTAACCAAGGTGGCGGCAAACCGTAGGAGAGGAGGCCAAACCCCACACCCTACCCCTCTCAACCCCCACCCCCCACCCCCCCCGGTCTCAGCACAGGGGACCCCTCCCCCCTTCCTCCGAGGGGGGGCGTGTGTTTTGTGTCTGGGAAGGAGCCCAACCCGCTCACCTCGTTCTCGATGAGCTCCTCGGCCCGGGGGTCCCCGTGGCGGAGCCTGGGGATGGGCCGCGTGGCGAAGCCGTAGCGCCGGAACTGGGCTTCGCTCCAGCCTCGGTGGGGGCGGCCCCCGACCTCCCGCTCCTCCTCCTCCTCCTCCTCCTCGCCGCCGCCTTCGGGGCCCCTGGGAGGAAGGGGGGGCGGAGAAGGGCCCCCGTTCTCCTCAGCAGCAGCCGGGGAGGGGGAGGAGCAGGACGCGGAGGCCTCCGCCATCGCCCACCTCGCGACGCTGGGCAGCCCGGGGACTCTGGGCGGCGACGGCAGCGGCGCCTCGCTCGCTCGCTCCCTCAGGCGGAAACGGCGGGCGAGGAACATCCGGGTACTCCAGGACGGGCCTGTTGTTGTTGTTATTGTTGTTGCCGACGTCGTCGTCCGCCAGGAGAGGGGAAGACTTCCGGTCGGCCCGAACGCAGCGGCGACCCCTGGCGGGCGGCGGAGGAAACGCGCCCTGAGCCATCAGCATCTCTGCTTGGAGCACCTTTGGTAAGCAGCAGGGCCGGCGGCGCAGGCAGTTTTTGGGTGCCTGAGGCAAGAGGGCACATGCACGCAACCTGCCCGATGGTGTGAGTGAATATCTTCCTCGGGAGCAAGAGGGCAGGGAGGCAGCTAAAGATTTGGCTTTTCGACCTGGCTTGATTTGCATCCCAAAGCGGATACCAACAATGTAATGAAATGGAACGTCACAAATGCAGTGTAAATCAAGTACAGTGGTGCCCCGCAAGACGAACGCCTCGCAAGACGGAAAACCCGCTAGACGAAAGGGTTTTCCATTTTTGAGTTGCTTCGCAAAACGAATTTCCCTATGGGCTTGCTTCGCAAGACGAAAATGTCTTGCGAGTTCCTGCGGGGTTTTTTTCCTTCCCCCCCTTTTTCTAAGCCGGTAAGCCGCTTATCAGCTGATCCGCTAAGCCGATAAGCCGCTAATAGCGCTAATCCGCTAAGCCGTCAATGGGCTTGCTTCGCAAGACGAAAAAACCGCTAGACGAAGAGAATCACGAAACGGATTCTTTTCGTCTTGCGAGGCACCACTGTAAAATAATTAAGGTGGGGTATAAGAGACGCGGGTGGCGCTGTGGGTTAAACCACAAAGCCTAGGACTTAACCACAAAGCCTAGGACTTGCCGATCAGAAGGTCGGCGGTTCGAATCCCCGCAATGGGGTGAGCTCCCATTGCTCGGTTCCTGCTCCTGCCAACCTAGCAGTTTGAAAGCACGTCAAAGTGCAAGTAGATAAATAGGGACCGCTCCGGCGAGAAGGTAAATGGCGTTTCCGTGCACTGCTCTGGTTCGCCAGAAGCGGCTTAGTCATGCTGGCCACATGACCCGGAAGCTGTACACCGGCTCCCTCAGCCAGTAAAGCGAGATGAGCGCCGCAACCCCAGAGATGGCCACAACCAGACCCAATGGTCAGGGGTCCCTTTACCTTTACCTTTATAAGAGAGAGAAAGAGAGAGAGAGAAATCTGCTCTTGGCATGCATAGGAAATTATTTGCAACTAAAATGGCTGTCTATTCTATTTTTCTTTATTTCCTTTATTTCATAAAAAAAGATACACCACTTGGTTGTTGTTTTTAAAAGAAAACCTTTAAAAAGAGAATAAAACCATAACGTTAACTAGCAATCCTACGCTGTACACTCGTGAGTTTTAGTCAATTAAGTTCTACTCAAAATAAACACATTGAAATTAACTAACCTAAGTTAGCCAGGTCTGTTAACTTCAGCGGGTCTGCTCAGAGTAGGACTGGCATTGTGTAAACGTGTGTTGATAATGATATTTTTTTTGGCGTTCCCCTCTCAAAAATTTTTGGGCTGCTTTCAGGCTTGTGGAGGTGGCTGGGAATCACTTTGTAATTTGGTTGGTGGGGGAATGTGATATACAGTGGTACCTCGGGTTACATGCGCTTCAGGTTACATACACTTCAGGTTACAGACTCCGTTAACCCAGAAGTAGTACCTCGGGTTAAGAACTTTGCTTCAGGATGAGAACAGAAATCGTGCTCCGGCGGCCGCAGGAGGCCCCATTAGCTAAAGTAGGGCTTCAGGTTAAGAACAGTTTCAGGTTAAGAACAGACCTCCGGAACGAATTAAGTACTTAACCCGAGGTACCACTGTACTGTACAGAGCACGCCAGGCACCCCTGTCTTCCACTGCCTCCCGCAGTTTGGCCAAACATGCTGGTAGCTTCGAGAACACTATCCAACCATCTCGTCCTCTGTCGTCCCCTTCTCCTTGTGCCCTCCATCTTTCCCAACATCAGGGTCTTTTCCAGGGAGTCTTCTCTTCTCATGAGGTGGCCAAAGTATTGGAGTCTCAGCTTCAGGATCTGTCCTTTCAGTGAGCACTCAGGGCTTTTCCTTCTGAGGCACCTAACCATAAGCCTGCATTTTTATCAAAGCTTCTATATATTTCAATCAAGGCTTGTATTTAAAAATGAGCTTAAAAAAAAAGGATTTTCAAATGTTTCATGCCAGGCAAAAGACCAGCTGCCTAAAAGAACCTTGGCAAGATGTTTTTCCTCCTAAGACAAGAAGGGCCCCATTGATTTATAGCAGAAAAACAATTCTCAAAGTCATAAAAAGGGAAATTACATATGCTGCCCCAAGGTTGAGAAAACACCATTAGAAATGGGCAAATAGTAAGATAATACCAATGTGCCTCCCAGTAAAATGAGCCAGATCTTCTTTCTAAGGTTAAAAGGCCAGGAGCAATGGGGAGAAACATTTAGCTGGAAAGAGAACATTTTTGGGGGAAGTCTTTTTCTAAAGCTGTTTCTTAAACTAAGAGAGTTAAAAAAGGTTAAAATGTGTTAAATGTTGGAAAGGCAACTGGCTTGGCAGAAGAAGCAGCTTCTTCCTATTTTATTTTGAGGCTGGAGAGGAGGGGGAAAGGGGGAGGTGCAAACTGAAGAGGCTTCTTTTAAAAGCTGTGTTTTATTGAGTTCCTTCCTTTTTACTTTGAAAAGCTTTATTCTTTTAAGAGGCTACCTATGATAAATGTATGAAATATATTGGCTTAAATGTAATTATGCAAAGGATTTAAGGAATGCTAGATTCTTATTTCATATGGTTGTAAGAGTTGTATTTATCCTGAAATTAAGTCAGCCACCAGCCCCCCCCCTGCCAGACAGAAGACGCCATCCGGGCAGTCTTGATATATGGTTGTCAGGCATTTGTTTAGAAACATTAAATGAAGGAAATCTTTCAATGTTGATGTGAAACTCAAGATCCTTGACATCTGTTGAACATAAAATGTAAGATTAAACCATCTGTTTTAGGAGGCAATAGGGCAAGAAGGGCAAAAGGTGAGCTGGTAATTAAGATTCCATGTAAGATATATTATTACTTATTTGTCATTTATATATAGCTCTTTGTCTCCCATATAAGGGCAAGGAAATGGGTGTATCTTTTGTGGGTGTATCTTTTGTGATTGGTTCTAGCAAACAGCCAATAGGAATTTCAACCAGGCTGATTGGACAGAGGCAGCCACAGGAGGAGCAAAGGGGGCTGGATTAAGGGAATATAAGTGCTGGCCAGAATGGCAGGAGGCAGGCCAGAGCTTGGTAACCACGTACCACTGAGCCTCTTATTTATTTGTCTGACAAATAAATTACTATTTTAATTTCTCTATTGCTGCGTTGAATATTTCATTCCAGCTAAGCGTTAACCACAAGCAGGGTGCTACATTTTATGGTGCCCTGTGACTCGGATAAGTGGTCTGCTGGAACGCAGCCCCTTCGCCCTACTGGGCAGGGTACAAGAGAGAGGACAACTGCTTACCCAAAGCGCGCACTGGTAATTTTTTCCAGGGGGAACGCAGAAGACTCGTCTGTCTGATACCCTGCTCACTGGCGGCGACGGACCGGGGGAAACAGGGAACCAACCAAGGGTAAGTGCACAAAGGGATTTTTGGCCCTCCAATTAATTGGGAGGAAGAGAAGTCTTGATCAAACTTCTGCGTCTCAGTAAGGGGAAACTGAGTACGCTAGGTGGTTGGGTACATCAGATGGTGATCTGGTGTAGGGAAAGGGAAAAATTGGGAGGTAGAGTGTGGTGAAGTATCCAGCGCATTGTATGTGTGAGAAAGTACAGAGCAATCTGTAGCTGACCCGAGTGTGGAGTGGGCAGTACTTCGGTTCCTAGTAAGGCGACTTCACTAGGCAAGGAAACCCACGAAGCGCGTCTGTGAGTGACTGAGTGGATACTTCACAGGGCCATACAATGGGAGTTGGGGGTTCAAAGGGGGAAAATACACCTCTTGAGTGTATGTTAAATAATTTTAAGAAAGCCTTCTCAGGGGCATATGGTGTCAAAATGACGCCAGAGCGCTTGAGAACGTTATGTGAACTAGAATGGCCAAAACAAATTACTGGATGGCCATCCCAGGGAACCTTTGATATAAATTTAGTAAGCAAACTTTGGACTGATATCGCCAAAGAAACTGGAGGGTGCCCAGAACAATTTCCATATATAGATTCCTGGCTGAGCACATTAAATAAAAATCCTCCATGGATAAGGGAATGCAAAGTCAAACGATGCAAATTATTGGCTGTAAAAGCCGAAGCTAGGAAAGGAATCTTGCCAAATAAACTCAAACCCATTTTTGAGGGGCCAGAGGAAGAGGTGCTTCCACCTCCACCCTATGCTCCACATCGAAGGGAGCTTAATCCAAACACTCCACCAGTTGTAACCCCAAGGCAAGAAACTGGAATGAATAATGGGAGTGGAGTCACAGAGCTTGATTCCTTGATAGATTATGATAAATATCTTCAGGAGGCATTGGAGTTCTATAATAAAGCCCAAGCAGAAGTGGTTATTCCACCTGTGACTCCTAATAGACCTCCATCTACAGTCTCCTTTAGTGGAACAACTGATTGCCCACCCCAAACCCCTGTGCATCCAAGTCCCAGAGAAATATTACAGAAGTTACAGGGAGACCTTGCTCGGTCAGCAAGCAATACAGCCAGGCGTATAAAGCTGCTAAAAGAACGCCTTGCGACAGATACCATCCCCTATGATTTGAGGCCCCTAGAGCAAAGTGAAGAGAAAGATCACGTAGTAGCCCCTCTTAGAAGAGTATTTGATGCACTTGAGGAGCCTGCACTGGTTAATGGGCAACCCGGACCACGGCCACCTCGAACTTCGACCCTGCAATATATTCCATTCACAACTACAGATCTGATGAATTGGAAAACACACACCCCATCTTTTGCAGAAAAACCTCAGGCTATGATGGACTTGGTGACTTCAATAGTAAATACTCATAGCCCTACTTGGACAGATTGTCGCCAGCTCCTAAATACTCTGTTCACCACTGAGGAAAGGAGAGACATAATTGAAAAGGCACAGATATATTTGCGTGAGCAGGCCAGAGCGGGAAATATTTATAATATTGACCGTCATCTCCAAGATAACTTTCCCTTGGAAGATCCTAATTGGGATCCAAACAATGCAATTCACCTGGCCAGACTTACCACCTACCGCCAGACACTTGTGCAAGGTATCCGCAGGGCATGCCAGAAGCCCACTAATATGTCTAAAGTTTCAGAAGTAGAACAAAAACCAAATGAGAGTCCGGGAGACTTTTTAGAGAGGCTGCAAGAAGCCTATCGTATATGGACTCCTTTTGACCCTGAAGCCCCTGAAAACAGTAGAATGATTACTGCTACATTTGTGGCCCAGTGCGCTTCTGACATTCGTAAGAAAATTCAGAAATCAGAAGGATGGGAAGGGATGCTGATGAGCCAAATTATGGCCATTGCACGCCGAGTTTATCGGAATAGGGATGAGGCTGAGAAGCAAGAGAAGAAGAAGTGGCAGAAGGAAAAGATGGTAATGCTAGCCACAGCAGTGAAGCAAGACCACCGCCCCTTAAATGGAGGGCGAGGGCGAGGAAGGAATCCACCACTGGGAAGGAATCAATGTGCAAATTGCAAGAAGGAGGGTCATTGGAAGCGGGAGTGTCCTGAACCCCTGAGGTTGGAAGAAGTACGCCCAGGCCCAGGCCCAGGCCCAGGCTCCGGCCCAAGAAACCAGGGACGGGGACGGGGAATGATCCGAGATGGAAGATATCAGAGACCAGGACAGGGACGGAGTAGAGACAATTTCATTGGACTGGCAGAAGAGGATTTTACCCAAGACTAGGAACGACCGGACTCCATAAAGTTAGGCTTCCAGGAGCCCACGGTCACGATTCAATTAGGGAGCCATTTAATAGACTTTATGATTGATACTGGGGCTGAATACTCAGTACTCCCAGAACTATTGCAGAAAAAGGCATCCAAAAGTGTAGTCATTAAAAGTGCTACTGGACAGTCAGCCAAGAGGTCTTTCCTCCAACCTTTGGAATGCCAGATTGGGGGACATCGTTTAACCCATCAGTTTTTGTATATACCTGAGTGTCCAATACCTCTCTTAGGCAGAGATATGCTGTCCAAATTGCAGGCCCAAATCACTTTCACTCCTCGAGGTCCAGAAATGAAACTGCCATCAAAAGCAGCAGGAATAATTACCCTCTCAGTACCTAAGGAACAATCATGGCGCCTAATGTCAGCCTTGCAAGTCCAACCCACATTGGATACAGAATTAAACAAGCTCCTCCGAACTCTACAGGTGCCACCAGGAGTATGGGCTGAAAATAGCCCACCAGGAATGGCTAAGAATATAGCTCCAATTGTAGTAACCCTAAAACCTATGGCTACCCCTGTATCTGTAAAGCAATATCCCTTACCCCGGCGAGCAGCGGAGGGCATCCAGAAACATTTGGACCGCCTATTAAAATATGGTCTGCTTAAGCCTTGCCAATCAGAATGGAACACACCCCTTTTGCCTGTTCGAAAACCTGGGACAGATGAATATAGGCCAGTGCAGGACTTGAGGCTCGTAAACCAGGCTATCGAGACCTTGCACCCAAATGTACCAAACCCATATACCTTGCTGAGTTTGATCCCACCAGAAGCAACATTTTTTACTGTATTGGACTTGAAAGATGCATTCTTCTGTTGCCGGCTGGCACCACAGAGCCAACCTATATTTGCCTTCCAGTGGGAAGACCCTTTGACAGGAACAAAAGGCCAGCTAACCTGGACAAGATTGCCCCAGGGATTCAAAAATTCCCCAACTTTATTTGGCACTGCCTTGGCGAGGGATCTAACAAGTTACCCCTCAATACCGGGAGAAAAGGTGGTTCTGCAATATGTGGATGATCTTATACTAGCTGCAAAGGATTTTGATACCTGTAAAGAAGGGACAGAGGAACTGCTCCACTTGCTCTGGGAAGCTGGCTACCGAGTTTCCCAGAAAAAGGCACAGTTATGTTTAGAAAAGGTCAAATATTTGGGCTTTGACATCTCACACCAACAACAAGCATTGAGACCAGAGAGGAAAGAAGCTATTTGCCTTATCAAGGAACCTACCACAAGAAAACAACTTAGGGGATTCCTGGGAACAGCAGGGTTTTGTAGACTATGGATACCTGATTTCAGTAGTCTGGCCAAGCCCTTACATGAAAGCACTCGAGGTGCAGAAAAGGACCCATTCGTATGGGGACCTGAGCAGAAACAAGCCTTTTTAGTTATCAAACAGCGACTTATGGAGGCACCAGCCCTTGGATTGCCTAATTCGGAAAAACCCTTTCAGCTGTATGTACATGAACAGAATGGGATTGCAGCGGCAGTCCTGACCCAGAGATTAGGAAGTTGGAACCGTCCAGTAGCTTATTTGTCTAAACAATTGGACTCAGTAGCAAAAGGATGGCCTCCATGCCTAAGGGCAGTAGCGGCCACTGCGAGCCTTGTCAAAGAAGCTGATAAATTTACCTTTGGCCAGACGATGTATGTGAATGTACCTCATGCTGTTCTGACACTCATGGAATATAAGGGTAGTTATTGGCTAACGAACCCAAGGATGGCTAGATACCAAGGCCTATTGTGTGAAAATCCCAGGATTCATCTACGAGTAGTGAATATGCTCAATCCAGCGACTTTGCTGCCCCTACCAGAGGTAGATGATGAGGAATCACATGATTGTCTCCAAGTAATGGATGAAGTTTATTCCAGTAGACCTGATCTGAAAGATGAGCCATTAAAAAATCCAGATGTTGTATATTATACTGATGGTAGCAGTTACCTGCATGAAGGTGCCAGACGAGCAGGATATGCTGTGGTCACCAATGAGGAAGTTGTGGAAGCTGAGGCTTTGCCTGCTGGCACCTCAGCACAAAAGGCTGAACTTATAGGTTTAACTAGAGCTCTGCAATTGGCAGCCGGATGTAAGGCAAACATCTATACTGACTCAAAATATGCCTTCTTAACCCTGCATGCACATGGAGCTCTATGGAAAGAAAGAGGTCTAATCGGAGCCCACGGGAAGGCCTTGAAATATGGACCTGAAGTAGAAATCCTGTTAGAAGCAGTATGGGCTCCAGAACAGATTGCTGTAATGCACTGCAAAGGTCATGGACGAGGAAGGGATCCAATAACCAGAGGAAATCATGCTGCTGACAAAGCAGCCCGAGAGGCAGCCCAAAAGCCTGTGGGAGGATTTATAGCAGCCCTCATACCAGAGGTAGTTCCAGAAGATGTTAAACCTCACTATACCCCAGAAGAGAGGAAGTGGGCTGAACAGGAAGGAGCAGTTGTGAAGGACGGTTGGATGATCCTGCCGGACAATAGGATTTATGTACCTCATCATCTAGCAGGCACAATTGTAAGAAATTATCATGAATCTACTCACCTTGGCGGTACTGCAACTAGAGAGAGTCTCAGTCGGAAGTTGTATATTATTAATCTATCACAATTAGCAACTTGCATTTCACAGAAATGTGTTCTTTGTGCTAAAAACAATCCCAGGCAGGGACCGGTACAACCTCCTGGAATTCAGCATGTGGGATACGTCCCCATGGAAAGCCTAATTGTGGACTTCACAGAGCTGGTCCCTTCTAAGGGATTCAAGTATCTCCTTGTGTTTGTAGATACTCTTACCGGATGGGTTGAAGCTTTTCCCACCCGAACTGAAAAGGCACGAGAGGTAACTAAAAGACTCCTCACTGAATTGATCCCAAGGTTTGGATTACCTAGATGCATTGGAAGTGATAATGGGCCAGCGTTCATTGATCAAGTAGTACAAGATGTATGTCGAGTCCTACAAGTAAAATGGAGACTGCATACAGCATATAGGCCTCAGAGTTCAGGGAAAACTGAAAGAATGAATCGGACTCTGAAAACCCAATTGGCAAAATTAACCCAGGAAACGGGATTGGGATGGGTAGATGTGTTACCCATAACACTGTTTCGTGTTCGGTGTGCACCCACAAAAAGACTTAAGTTGTCACCTTTTGAGCTCCTGTATGGGAGACCGCCCTCCTTTGTTCAGGATATTCCAGCTGACCTTAAACAAATAGGAGACCATGTGACACAGGAACAAGTGCAATCTCTCTCCCGTGTTTTTGTTTCTCTTAACAGGTGGGCCCTCGAGCGCACGCCGTGCAGCATTGCCGAGCCGATTCATCAGTTCCAGGCTGGCGATAGCGTATGGGTGAAAGAGTGGAAACGTGATCCACTTGCACCTAAGTGGCGTGGACCTTACACCGTCTTGCTCTCTACTCCAACAGCGGTGAAGGTAGCTGAGGTGACCCCCTGGATTCATCACTCTCGTTTGAAGAAGTCTGAAGGCAGTTGGACGTGCAAAGGTGACCCCTCTAATCCTTTAAAACTAACTCTCTCCAAAAACCCCTGTATCTAGCCCTACCGGGAACGGGCTAGGTCACGGGCAACATTTGACGACCGGCCTGCTGCAGCCACAACCTGGAAGCTGGCTGACCTGCGCACGCCTGAAGCTTGAGGAGCGTCTGAACCAGCGACTGTGAACGGAAAGATTCTCTAATACAATTGATTGACTGCCCCCCTTGTGGAACAATTATCAGAGATATTACTCATTGGGGATCCTCGGGATATATGTTTTGGTCTTGGTGGTTCCCCATTTCTGTTACTGGGGGAATTATATTGGGGCTAATAATTATTTGCTATCACAATAAGGTAATCTTTTGTGGAAGGAATGCATATACTAGACATCAACATGATTTTATTAATCCTGATCCCTTGGGAAGGGGAAGGGTCCTTGAATCTGACCAAATTGGCTAAATATGGATTCAGCCATGACCACAATATGTGGGTAGGTTTAGCTGAAATGGTAGCTAATGTTGCAAATAGGACCAATTGCCTTGTTTGCTCTCTTGGGCCAGATGATTCAGAGGGAGGTATGCCCTTATTACCGATACCATTAGATGCTATTGGTATGGTAAGCGAAATGCCACACCAAACTGAAATACAGAATTTCCCCGGATGGAACTCAACTAAACCATTACGAGTTATACCTGTACAAGGGGAATTCTGTGTACATAAATCATCAGATGCAGCTGATTCTCCCATGATAGGCTCTTCTCATTGTCACTATACTTGGGATTATAAGAAGAATAGTCATACCTGGGCACACGGTACTACCTATCGAACTCGGAATGCCTTGCCCTGTGCACCTCCTTTTATTCATGCATGGAAAGTGGTGTGGAACATAACTGTGACAGAAGAAGGCAATCTAACATACTGCACTGTGAACTCTCTACCCCTTTTGGTATTTCGCCTTCTGTATTCCCCGTACCAAAAACCTCAGACCCGATGGTTGTGGTGGATATGTGGAGAATGGGCATACAAGAAACTCCCTTCCAAATGGAGTGGGACTTGTTTCTTGGGTTGGGTATTACCACCAATGTGGATTATGCCCACTAGTTCGGCCAGGCGAACACGAAGGAATGCTGATATTTCTCATATAGCAGGAGGAAGTACCCAAAGTTGGAGCGGTACTGATGATTGGCCGCCAGAGCGCATTATAGCCTATTATGATCCTGCCTCCTGGAATCCTGGTGAGCTCATACAAGGGGCACGGGATCCTATTTATAATCTAAACAGAATAATTCGATTGCAAGCAGTAGTGGAACTTGTAACCAATGCAACGGCCCAGAGTTTGAGACTTATTGCACAACAGTTGGATGAAAGTAGAGCCGCCATTTTGCAGCTGAAAATGGGAATGGATTATGTACTTGCCAGGCAGGGAGGCCTATGTGGAGTCTTGAACTTGACAGGGAATGCCTGTTGCTTTAACATTTCTGATAATGGTGAGGCAATCCGTGTGTTGGCCACAAAGATGGAGAATATAGCACATGTCCCAGTACAAACATGGGAAGGATGGGATATGGGATGGCTCACCAATTGGTTACCTAATGTCACAGGACTCAAAGGGATACTATTGTCTTGCTTGTTTTTCTTGACAGTAGTAGTATTGGTTTTATGTATGATGCCATGTATCATTTCATGTTTTAGAAGTACAATTAGCAAGATGGTTTCAAATGAAACTCTACCTCATATCATGGCCCTATACAGAGCTTTACCTCAGGAATATGATGAAGGTCAAGCTATCAAGGACACTTGGGATGAAGGTCCTTGAGCTTGAAAGGGGGGAATGAGGCACCTAACCATAAGCCTGCATTTTTATCAAAGCTTCTATATATTTCAATCAAGGCTTGTATTTAAAAATGAGCTTAAAAAAAAAGGATTTTCAAATGTTTCATGCCAGGCAAAAGACCAGCTGCCTAAAAGAACCTTGGCAAGATGTTTTTCCTCCTAAGACAAGAAGGGCCCCATTGATTTATAGCAGAAAAACAATTCTCAAAGTCATAAAAAGGGAAATTACATATGCTGCCCCAAGGTTGAGAAAACACCATTAGAAATGGGCAAATAGTAAGATAATACCAATGTGCCTCCCAGTAAAATGAGCCAGATCTTCTTTCTAAGGTTAAAAGGCCAGGAGCAATGGGGAGAAACATTTAGCTGGAAAGAGAACATTTTTGGGGGAAGTCTTTTTCTAAAGCTGTTTCTTAAACTAAGAGAGTTAAAAAAGGTTAAAATGTGTTAAATGTTGGAAAGGCAACTGGCTTGGCAGAAGAAGCAGCTTCTTCCTATTTTATTTTGAGGCTGGAGAGGAGGGGGAAAGGGGGAGGTGCAAACTGAAGAGGCTTCTTTTAAAAGCTGTGTTTTATTGAGTTCCTTCCTTTTTACTTTGAAAAGCTTTATTCTTTTAAGAGGCTACCTATGATAAATGTATGAAATATATTGGCTTAAATGTAATTATGCAAAGGATTTAAGGAATGCTAGATTCTTATTTCATATGGTTGTAAGAGTTGTATTTATCCTGAAATTAAGTCAGCCACCAGCCCCCCCCCTGCCAGACAGAAGACGCCATCCGGGCAGTCTTGATATATGGTTGTCAGGCATTTGTTTAGAAACATTAAATGAAGGAAATCTTTCAATGTTGATGTGAAACTCAAGATCCTTGACATCTGTTGAACATAAAATGTAAGATTAAACCATCTGTTTTAGGAGGCAATAGGGCAAGAAGGGCAAAAGGTGAGCTGGTAATTAAGATTCCATGTAAGATATATTATTACTTATTTGTCATTTATATATAGCTCTTTGTCTCCCATATAAGGGCAAGGAAATGGGTGTATCTTTTGTGGGTGTATCTTTTGTGATTGGTTCTAGCAAACAGCCAATAGGAATTTCAACCAGGCTGATTGGACAGAGGCAGCCACAGGAGGAGCAAAGGGGGCTGGATTAAGGGAATATAAGTGCTGGCCAGAATGGCAGGAGGCAGGCCAGAGCTTGGTAACCACGTACCACTGAGCCTCTTATTTATTTGTCTGACAAATAAATTACTATTTTAATTTCTCTATTGCTGCGTTGAATATTTCATTCCAGCTAAGCGTTAACCACAAGCAGGGTGCTACACTTCAGAATGGAGAGGTTTCATCTTCTTGCAGTCCATGGGACTCTCAAGAGTCTCCTTCAGCACCAAAATTCAAAAGCATCAATTCTTCGGCAATCAGCCTTCTTTATGGTCCAGCTCTCACTTCCATGCATCACTACTGGGAAAAACATAGATTTAACTATACGGGCCTTTGTTGGCAAGGTGATGTCTCTGCTTTTTAAGATGCTGTCTAGGTCTGTCATTGCTTTTCTCCCAAGAAGCAGGCGTCTTAATTTCGTGTCTGCTGTCACCATCTGCAGTGATCATGGAGCCCAAGAAAGTAAAATCTCTCACTGCCTCCATTTCTTCCCCTTCTATTTGCCAGGAGGTGATGGGACCAGTGGCCATGATCTTCTTTTTTTTTATGTTGAGCTTCAGACCATATTTTGCGCTCTCCTCTTTCACCCTCATTAAAAGGTTCTTTAATTCCTCCTCACTTTCTGCCATCAAGGTTGTGTCATCTGCATATCTGAGGTTGTTGATATTTCTTCCAGCAATCTTAATTCCGGCTAGGGATTCATCCAGCCCTGCCTTTCGCATGATGAATTCTGCATATAACTTAAATAAGCAGGGAGACAATATACAGCCTTGTCATATTCCTTTCCCAATTTTGAACCAATCAGTTGTTCCATATCCAGTTCTAACTGTAGCTTCTTGTCCCACATAGAGATTTCTCAAGAGACAGATGAGGTGATCAGGCACTCCCATTTCTTTAAGAACTTGCTATAGTTTGTTGTGGTCGACACAGTCAAAGGCTTTTGCATAGTCAATGAAGCAGAAGTAGATGTCTTTCTGGAACTCTCTAGCTTTCTCCATAATCCAGCGCATGTTTGCAATTTGGTCTCTCATTCCTCTGCTTCTAACATACGCTCCACAGTATTCCGCTCTTAAGGTTACCAGAGGACACTTTACTGCAGCCAAGGTGTAACTCCATCGACTAGTCTTAAGGTCATCGTTGAGACACCAGCCTAAGCTTAATTCTTCTTGTGGTCTGCCCACTCAGAACCACCTAAGCTGCTTTTCTCTCACACCTTATTTAGTTTGGCCAAAGGTGAGTCTCCCCACAGCAGGAAGATTGCCAGGTTGGTGCAGCAGCTACATCTTCTCCTTCCACTGGGTTTCAAAGTAGATGGTGCAATACTTTGAAACATTCCCTGAGGCAGTTCCATGGAGCCTGCTTCCAGGTCAGCGGACATGAGATTGCAGCTTTGAAAAAGTGGAGAAACTTGCATCGGATTCATCAGGGATTATGGTGTTACGAAAATTACGGGGGGGACGGGGGACGGGACATCTTTAAAGTTAAATATTATGGCTGAATGTATCCTTTCAATATAAAATCATCTCCTTTGCCAGTTCACTCCATTCCTAAGCTATTTTCCCCTTGAAAAAGGTCTCCAGGAAGTTCCCAGAGGTGACAATTGCTGGGCTCATTGTTAGCCAAAGGAAGCCAAATCTCATCACCTGACTCGCCTCAGGCTCCAGACATGCAAAGGAACTTCTATTGTACTTTTGGGTGGTGGGTACTTAAGACATATTTGTCTATGCTAATCTTATACCTGAGTCTTGCCCTGCCATGTCTGCTTATACTTTTGGGTGGTGGGTACTTAAGACATATTTGTCTATGTTAATCTTATACCTGAGTCTTGCCCTGCCATGTCTGCTTATGCTAATCTTGTACCAAGGACTTGTCTGGACATGTTTGCCAAGGTTAACCCCTCCCCTTTTGTGACATGCCAGCGATGTAGCAAAGATGTAGCAATGATGTTGTACAAACTGTATTCTGGGATATGGTGGGAAAGTTTTAAAAGTCTTTGTCACGCCATCCTCGGGGTTCAAATTTGCTCTTTGAACCTATTGCGCAATAAACTTTGGTCTACAGCTATTTGCTCCGGTTGGTGGCTGGACTCCTTCCTTTATTCCGCAGGGACCCGAGGGCTCTGCCTGACGAGCTGGGTGACTGAGCAGCCTCACACCTAGATTTTTCCATAACAATGGTCTGCAAATGGCTGGCATAGTCCACCACAGCTCACAGAGCTCCACAGTCTGGTTTGGCTGGAGAGTGAGTCTTTCTCTGAAGAGGGAACTTCCTCTCCCAAAAAGGTTCCATGCAATATCTGGAGAGACCTTTCTTCTGCACTGAGCTATGCCAAGCCTGTCAACGTGAGGCAGCAAAGTATACTGAAAGCCCTTCTTGGTCCACATTTCAACAAACATTGGCTGTACCTCGTGGTTCGTGAAGAGAGCTCTTAGCCACAAGTCCCAGTTTAGACGACACCTTGAGTTAAACCAGGGGTCAGCAACCTAAGGCCCATGGGCCCGAAGCGGCCCCTGAGCCAACCACTCGGCAAGTCCCGCGCGCTGTGCTAAACCAGCGCAACACGGCATGGGGACTCTCTTCCACTGCTCCAGAAATCGCTTCTGCGCATGCCCAGATGCCGGAAATTGCGTCTGTGCATGTTCGCAGCGCCGGTAATTGCTTCTGCGCATGCCCAGACGGAAATAACTTCTGCGCAGGCGCAATTTTCGGCGTCTGGGCATGCGCAGAAGCAGTTTCCGGCACCGCGAACATGCGCAGACATGATTTCCTGCATCGCGCTTCACCAGTCTGGCCCATGAAGGATCTCCACGGGAGTGATCCGGCCCATGCCGACCCCTGAGTTTTTTATTATTTTTTTAATGAGAATTTATTTGTTTTGGATATCCAGCAGCAGCAGCAGCAGCTCTTGATGGTTGGACTTGGCCACACACTCCAACTCGTCCTTCTTCTTGATGGCATAATAATAATAATAATAATAATAATAATAATAATAATAATTTAAAAAAAAAAAATTATTTATACCCCGCCCTCCCCAGCCAAGACCGGGCTCAGGGCGGCTAACAACCAATAATAATAAAAAGTTGAATAAAATACAATTTAAGAGAATTAAGATACAACATTAAAACAATTAGGGAGCAATCTCTTCATAGGAGGAGAAAGGAAAAAGAAAGAGGGGGAGGGAATCAAACTGATTCTGAGCCAAAGGCCAGGTGGAACAACTCTGTCTTACAGGCCCTGCGGAAAGAGATCAGATCCCGCAGGGCCCTGGTCTCAAGAGACAGAGCGTTCCACCAGGCCGGAGCCAGTGTTGAGAAGGCCCTGGCACTGGTTGAGGCTAATCTATCTTCCTTAGGGCCTGGGACTTCTTGAGAGTTGGAGGAACCCTTAGCTGCATTGATCAGCTCATCTGCTAGACACTCAGCTATGGTCTTTATGTTGCAGAAGGCAGCTTCATGAGCCCCAGTGCAGAGCAACCAGATTGACACGACGCAAAGGTGACACATCAACAGCTTGTCTCCTCACTGTGCCAGCTCGACCAATACAGGTAGAGTCTTCACAAGGGCCACTGTTTATAATGGCATTCACCAGGACTTGAAGGGGGTTCTCTCCTGTGAGCAGATGGATGATCTCAAAGGCATGCTTGATGATGCGCACAGTCATGAGCTTCTTGCCATTGTTGCATCCATGCATCATCATTGAGTTAGTGAGGCGCTCAATGATAGGACACTGGGCTTTCCGGAAGCGCTTGGCAGCTTAGCGTCCAGCACTGGGTTGCAAATACTTGGCATATTTCTCCTTCACTGCAATGTAATCCTGCAAGGAGATGTCACTGATCTGCACATCATCTGTACTCCATTTCCCAAACAGCTTGATATCAGGGGTCTCTGCCACAGCAGGGCTTCGCTCTCCTCCCCACGTCCCGCTCGCTCACAGAGGCAGAAAAGGGCCACGCACGGGGTTACTCAGAGTCTTATGCCGACCCCTGAGTTAATCCTTGGCAGGGCAGTAAGAAGGACCAGGGCATAGCTGTCAATTTACAGATTTGAAAATAAGGGACCAGCAGCCAAAATAAGGGACCTGCAGCCTTATTCCAGGCACTCCAGTCTTCCTGTCCTCCTGCAGTCTGGACAAACTCATGCTGGTAGCTTCGAGAACACTGTCCAACCAACTTTGTAACCAGAGGTTCAACTGAATAGAATCTGAATCACATGCACCACAAGGCCTATGCAGCCTCAACTTAAGATGGCTCCCCGGCCTGGCTTTGCACTGCAAAGTTTACAGCAGCACGTGCAAGAAAATGGCGTCCAGCATTCAAAAACCCCCTCAGCTTGCATTAACTAGCCACACACACACAGCCTCCCCCCCCCCACGAGATCTCCTTTCCTTTTCCCCCACCATGTGCCCCACTCCAGATAGACCTTTTCGCCGGCAAGGGTGAGTGGGCCGTTGATGACGTATCCATCCGATTCCGATCGGAGCACTCAGCACAGGTATGTTCAACTTCTGAGCCCCTCTGAGCCAAAGGCAGAAAGCCCAGCCAGCAGCCAAACGAAGCCTCAAGGAAAACCACCGTCACCTCTCCGCTGGGAAGCGCTGAGCAAAGGTGAGTCCCCAGGGAATGCAGCCGATTTGATCAGCACAAGGCATGCAAACTCCACCCCCCAGTCGTTCTTAGACTTCTTATTGGGTGAGCAACACAGCCAAGCCACACAGTTGGAGCCTCAGTTGGCTGGCAGGGAGGGAGGGAGAGGAGCTGCTTCCTTTGAAATTTAAGGGACATAATTTAAGGGACATTTAAGGGACATCCATCAATAAGGGACAGCAGCGGGACATGGCGCTGGAATAAGGGACTGTCCCTTCAAATAAGGGACACTTGACAGCTATGGACCAGGGGGGAGCAAGGTGGCTCTGAAGTCCACTCTGGGAGCTCCCTCAGTCACACAGCCTTGTCAAGCCAGGTTAAGGTATCTTATGAGAACATGAAGCTCAACATTTGCGTTGCATATTTTATGTGCTTGCCCTTCTTGCAGCAAGCAACAGGCCTCCCTTTCTGGCTTGTGCCATCTCTTTATTTCTGCCCACCCCTTGCTAAAATAGATTTCATTTACTCAGCCATGGTTAGAATAATATTGACTTTAAAAGTTGAAATGGCCATTGATGTAATCTTTCTCTCCATGTGGCAAATTCTAGCAAAAGTTAATGAGAATTTACAGGGCAGAGTTTTATGGGATGGAGGGATCAATTCCAAATAAGATCAATTTTGCATCTCACCTCATTATGCAAATTGCCTTTTTTGGAATGGTATCAATATTATTAAAGTTAATATCCAAATCTAATTGTCTTGTCCTGGCCGAGCTGGGAAAATATAAACAGCTGAAACAGCATGCTTACTTTCAGATATATATATAATATTAGCATGACTGATGCATTATCTTGCATAAGATCAATATTAACATTAATGAAGCCTACATTTTACTTCATTACATAAACTCTGGCGTACTAGTTCTCATTTTTTCTCCCGTTATTCACATCAGACATAATGGGGAATGTCTCTGTAACGATCTCTATTATAAACCTCTGCAGATCAAAACCCATTCCAGATTATTTATCATTAAACCCATTTGCTCTAATGACAACATTAGTTATAAACATACTAATTTAATGAAGACAGTGATAAACCAGGTATACCTACATCTAACTGCTGTTTATTCTCAACACGAATGTGTTGCTTGCTTGCTCTTTCTGTTTCTTCTGCCTTTTTTCTTATTTACAGAACCCTCCCCTGTGCAAGCAGACCTGGAAGACATGCTGCTACTGGGAATTTTACATTGGCATATTACAGTATCAGGAGGAATATTATGGCTTAACTTTGCATCAGTGTAACCCCACTACCAGAGCAACCTCAACCGTGTGTAGTGATAGGTGGAATCAGAGATGTGTCATGGGAGGAGTACAACCTAGTCAGCAAAACAGTGTAATTTTACCCCGGGCAGAAGAGGTGGTGTATATGTTAACTGTTATGTACTGAAGTTCTCAGCCTGGGCCAGCAGGGGGATACTGTAGATAGTTTTCACTCAGGTCCACATATGCAAATAAGGGATTGAAAGTGGCGTTCAGTGATTGGATAATTACAGAAAATGGTTACTGTTGCGTTCTAGTGGAGCTCTATATAAGCAGGCTGGCTGAACCCTTCAGTTCTGTTCTGTTCTGGCCTGTGAATAAACAAGAGCTGTTTGAAGAATCGCTGTGTCGTCTGATATGGTCACCCACAACTTAACATTAACACTCATGTTGAACTCAGCAGACCACCATAAAATACTTACTCCATCTCCTTCCACCCTGCCTGCGCAACCCCCGTGGATTCTGACTATGTAGCCAGTTACTGCATATTATTATCATCATCATCATCATCATCATCATCAAGGGGACGCGGGTGGCGCTGTGGGTTAAACCACAGAGCCTAGGGCTTGCCAATAAGAAGGTTGGTGGTTCGAATCCCCATGACGGGGTGAGCTCCCGTTGCTCTGTCCCTGCTCCTGCCAACCTAGCAGTTCGAAAGCACGTCAAAGTGCAAGTAGATAAATAGGTACCGCTCCGGCGGGAAGGTAAACGGCGTTTCCGTGCGCTGCTCTGGTTCGCCAGAAGTGGCTTAGTCATGCTGGCCACATGACCTGGAAAACTGTTTGCGGACAAACGCCGGCTCCCTCGGCCTATAGAGCAAGATGAGCGCTGCAATCCCAGAGTCGTCCACGACTGGACCTAACAGTCAGGGCTCCCTTAACCTATTATCATCATCATTATTATTTCAATTTGTATACCCACCCTTTATCAAAAGGGGCCGCGAGCTTATCTGGGAGTAAGCCGTGTGGACTTACTCTCGAGTAGATAAGCTCAGGCTCCACAGGAGCCATGCTCTAAAATAAATAGCAAGGAAACAGCCATGAGGTTTGTTTAAACAAGAAAATAACAGGTTTGGAATTGGAGTAACAGGTTTGGAATTGCCCAAGAAAGATGTTAAATTATTTTTGTATGCCACAACTGCTGCTTGTATTTTGTTTAGCTAAAAAGTGGAAAACCCAAGAATTACCAATGACAGAAGAATGGCAGATGAAGCTGATGGATTTTTCGGAGCTAGCCGACCTTACCGGAAGAGTCCGCGACCAGAAGGAGGAGGAGTATCAGGAAGATTGGATTAAATTTAATGATTACTTAAATATGTTAAGTTAAATTAACTGAAAACAGCTTGCAATTGGTTTAGGATTTTATTTAAGTGATGAATTAATATGTTTTAATTTCATAATGTGAAGATCTAAGGATTTAATGTTTAAGTTAAATTTTATAAGGACTGTGATTTGGAAAACTGTTAAAAGGATATGCAATGAAATTCAACCAAGGGGAAGCGAGGAAGTCACTTAACAATGTTAACAAGTGTAATTTTTAATAAGGCTATGATTTATGTTTGTTTGTTTTATGTGTTTGTTTCTTTATAATGTTGCGAAAACCAATAATGTTTTTTTGAAAAAATAAAAATAAAACGCGACAATTAAATTAAACGTTTCACTTTCAATTGAGGGAGAGCACGAAGGCCCCGTCGCCCTGTCTCTTGCTTGGGGGGGGGGGGGGGCAAGAAACCACAGAAACAACCAGCGGAACAACCAGTCCTTCATCGCGCGTGCGCTGTAAATCGACCCATTGTTTTCCCGTGAGGGAAAAGGCCGCTTCCGCCCGGCAGGCGTCGGCGACGGCGCGTCCTTGCGCGCGTGCGCACGCGGAGGCATGGCGTCAAAAGCAAGCGCGGGGCTTTAGGTCCTGCGACGCAAAGGCTGGGGATGATGGGAGCTGTAGTCCAAACGGCATCCGGGGAACCAAGGCCGGCATTTCATGCGTCTATGATGTGCGTGACGGAGCGCGCCGCGCGCCTCCCCCCTTCCTTAGCTCCTCCCCTTTCCGCCGTCCAAGGCCAGAGTTCCTTTCGGCGCTTGAAGGGCCGCCATGGCGTTCGGCGGCGCCGCTGTCCGGCTGCGGCCTCTCCAGCTGCTGCGGCCGCTGGCGTGGAAGGCGGCGGCTCCGAGCGGCGCCCGTGCCGGTCCGTGAGTTGCTGCTGCTGCCGCCGCCGCCTCCGCCGCTTCCCATGGGGTGGTGCAGAGAGGGGAGGTGGGGAGGTCACCTTCCCCTCAGGCAGGCGGGTTGTGGGGGTCAGCATCCCTTGGGGGGGTCACTGCCCCACAGGTGGGCGTCACCTTCCCCTCAGGCAGGCGGGTTGTGGGGGTCAGCATCCCTTGGGGGGGTCACTGCCCCACAGGTGGGGGTCACCTTCCCCTCAGGCAGGCGGGTTGTGGGGGTCAACATCCCTTGGGGGGGTCACTGCCCCACAGGTGGGGGTCACCTTCCCCTCAGGCAGACGGGTTGTGGGGGTCAGCATCCCTTGGGGGGGTTACTGCCCCACAGGTGGGGGTCACCTTCCCCTCAGGCAGGCGGGTTGTGGGGGTCAACATCCCTTGGGGGGGTCACTGCCCCACAGGTGGGGGTCACCTTTCCCTCAGGCAGGCGGGTTGTGGGGGTCAACATCCCTTGGGGGGGTCACTGCCCCACAGGTGGGGGTCACCTTCCCCTCAGGCAGGCGGGTTGTGGGGGTCAACATCCCTTGGGGGGGTCACTGCCCCACAGGTGGGGGTCACCTTCCCCTCAGGCAGGCGGGTTGTAGGGGTCAACATCCCTTGGGGGGGTCACTGCCCCACAGGTGGGGGTCACCTTTCCCTCAGGCAGGCGGGTTGTGGGGGTCAACATCCCTTGGGGGGGTCACCTTTCCCTCAGGTGCGGGGGCCACTTTCTCAAGTGGAGGGGTCACCTTCCTTCAAGGTTCAATGACTGTCAGATGGGGGGGGGGTCGCTTCTCCACAGGTGAGGGGGGTCACTACCCCAGGTGGGGAGACTACATTCCCCTGAAGTAGGGGGAGTCACCTTCCCCTCAGGTGCGGGGCCACGTTCTCAAATGGAGGGGTCACCTTTCTTCAAGGTTCAGTGACTATCAGATGGGGAGTCACCTTCCTCTCAGGTGGGGGTTACCATGCTCTAAGGTGGGCAGGTCAGGTGGGGGATGAGCATCTCCTCACACAAGGGGTTCACTTCTCCACAGGTGGGGGGTCACATTCCCCTGAAGTAGGGGGAGTCACCTCCCTCTCAGGTGGGGGTTCAGCATATCTTCAGATGGGGGGGGTCACCTCAGGTGAGGAGTCACATTCCCCTCAGGTAGGGGGAGTCACCTTCCTCTCAGGTGGGGGTTCCCATGCTCTAAGGTAGACAGGTCAGTGACTACCAGGTGGGGGGGTGAGCATCTCCTCACACAAGGGGTTCACTTCTGTACAGTTGGGGGTCACATTCCCCTGAAGTAGGGGGAGTCACTTTCCTCTCAGGTGGGGGTTACCATGCTCTAAGGTAGACAGGTCAGTGACTACCAGGTGGGGGGTCAGCATTTCCTCACACAGGGTTCACTTCTCCACAGGTGGGGGTTCAGCATCTCTTCAGATGGGGGGGTCACCTCAGGTGAGGAGTCACATTCCCCTCAGGTAGGGGGAGTCACCTTCCTCTCAGGTGAGGGTTACCATGCTCTAAGGTGGGCAGGTCAGTGACTACCAGGTGGGGGGGTCAGCATCCCCTCAAACAGGGGGTTCACTTCTCCACAGGTGGGGGGGTCACATTCCCCTGAAGTAGGGGGAGTCACCTTCCCCTCAGGTGGAGGTCACCATGCTCTAAGGTGGGAGGTCAACATCCCCTCACTTCTCCACAGGTGGCGGCCACCTCAAGGGGGGGGGTCACTTTTCCCTCAGGTGTGGGGGTCCTCTTCACCTGGGGGTCCATTGAACTGGGAGGAAGTTGAGGCTGCGATGGACCTACGGGTGCCACCAAACACCTGTTTTCTGCGTTTGTAAGAACTTGGTTGCTTAGTGAGGTAGCGCCTACCACTTTGGAACTCCCTGCCTATTGATCCCAAGCAGACATTTTCACTGCACTCTTTTGGCACCTGCTTAAAAAGACATTCCTGTTTAGGGGAAGCCTACCTAGGTGCTTAGAGGATTGAGATGGTTTCTAACCTCAGTGTTTTAATTTTTTGTACATTTCAAGGTTCTCGGTTTTAGCGTCTCTGCTTTGAGGGTTGTTGTTGTTGTTTTACCATCAAGTGGTGTATGAAATAGAAGAAATGGTCAGAGCAGCCTGCTGGATCAGGCCATTGGTCCTTCTCGTCCAGCGTCCTGTTCTCCCAGGGGCTGACCAGGTACCTGTGGCGAACCAGCAAGCAGGAACTGAGCACCAGAGCAAAATCCCACACTCATGGTTTCCAGCAACTGGAATTTGGAAACATTCACTGCCTCCATGTGCTGAGGGCAAAGCCATTAATAGCCCTCTCCTCCCCCATTAATTTGTCTAATCCATTCTGGTTGATGTCCACCTCTTGCCTCCTGTGGGAGAGAGTTCCACAGTTTGACTATAAGCTGCATGAAGAAGAGCTTCCTTTTACCTGTCACTGCATAGCTCAGCTGATATGGGACAGCTGCATGGTGCTGATAACACCAAGATTGCAGGTTCGATCCCCATATGGGATAGCTGCATATTCCTGCATTACAGGGGGTTGAACTTGATACAGTGGTGCCTCGCAAGACGAAATTAATCCGTTCCGTGAGGCTCTTCGTATAGCGGTTTTTTCATCTTGCGAAGCAAGCCCATTGACAGCTTAGCGGATTAGCGCTATTAGCGGTTTAGCGACTTTTAGCAATCCGCTGATAAGCGGCTTATCAGCGGATCAGCTGATAAGCGGCTTAGGAAAAGGAGGGAAAAGGGGAAAAAACCCGCAGGAACTCGCAAGGCATTTTCGTCTTGCGAAGCAAGCCCATAGGGAAATTCGTTTTGCGAAGCGCCTCCAAAATGGAAAACCCTTTCGTCTAGCGGGTTTTCCGTCTTGCGAGGCGTTCGTCTTGCGGGGCACCACTGTAATCCTCAGGATCCCTTCCAACTCTACGATTCTATGAATCTTCCAACGGTGGCTGCAGCCCTTTTGCATGCTGGCTTTGGGAGACAGCTCCATGAATACACAGTGCCTTTATCACTGAGTAAAAGAGAGTGGGATTGGGCTGTGGCTTGGTTTTTCATTGTTTTCTAGTTTTCTTTTTGTGCTGTGAATTTAGTGGGGCTTCATTCCTGAATGCATGTGACCAGAGGGTCCCGGGTCCCAGATTAGAATTCTCTGTTCAGTGGCACAGAGGATGATGTGGCTTTAAAAAGAGAAAGAGAAAAAAACCCAAAGCCAGCTCCTGCCAGCACAATATCTGGGCTATTCACGTCTTCTCAATTTTCTCTTTCGCTTCTGTCATCTTCATCACCATCGTCACTTTTAATTTGCATACCGCTGTTCTGTATTGCTATACACAAGGCAGCTTACAAGCTGAAGAGGCAACAAAATATGCAAGAAAGTTCACACACCTTACAACGATCCAATACAAATAATTTAAAAATGACTTAAAATAAACATGTAAAATAAAGAATATTCAGTAATCCATCAGCCTGTAATACACAATAAAATTAAACTCTCAAAATATCAGCCAATAATGATTAAAGAGAAATTTACTCTCAACAGTTACAATAAACCATTACTAAATTATATCAATAAAAATAACAAGTCATAAAATACCACAATACATTAACTATGTAAAAAAGATTGACTTAAACAACAAGGTCACATAACTTTTGAAATTATTAAAGGAATCCCCCCCACTCCTTCCTTCCTTCCTTCCTTCCTTCCTTCCTTCCTTCCTTCCTTCCTTCCTTCCTCCCTCCCTCCCTCCCTCCCTCCCTCCCTCCCTCTCTCTCTCTCTCTCTCTCTCTCTCTCTCTCTCTCTCTCTCACACACACACACACACACAGCCTTCGCAGTCACTTCTGCTATTCTTAAAGCTGTGGCCTGGGAGAGGCTTTTCTAGGGTACCTTCATGCCAAACCTCCACACCCCCACCCTTATTGATTAGACTCTTCTGGTCATTCTACCCCTCGCCCCCTAGCTGCCGCTGCGCTTTATGCAGAATGTCGCGCTCTTTCTGCATAAAGGGCAGGGATTTGTGCTTCTGGATCTCTTTGCTTTAGCTCTCATTTTGAATGGCAGGTGGTGACTGAGGATGGAACCGCCTGTGATTCTAGACTTACATGCAGGGCTGCTGGAAACACACCCATGTTGGGGTTGTTTCTGCAGATTTTCCTGTGTTATGTGAGCTCGCTGTCTGTTCCCCTACACTTGCTCCACATCATTGATTGTCACAGAAGTAAGAAAAAATGCAGGGAAGTAACACTACTAGATCTGGCAAAAGTATTAGATTGTGAAGGGGGAGAACATTGTCATTTTCAGTGGCAACCCCACTTGTTTTGCCGTGAGGTGAGTGTGCTGCCGAACACAGCTGTACACTTATTTCCTTAACTGAATTCAAAGCTTCCTTTAATGCAGGCCTAAATGAATTCAGCTTTTTGTTCTACAGCACTGTACTGTTCCTGCTCTGAACAATCTATTCTTTGTAAGCTGCTATTTCCCCCTGTAGCCTTGGGCTTAACTTGCATTTCTTCCTCTAGCTTCGGACATGCCAAAAGACTTGCTGCCTGGGCCTTACCCCAAAACTCCGGAGGAACGGGCAGCTGCGGCAAAAAAGTACAACATGAGACTGGAGGACTATGAACCTTATCCAGATGATGGCATGGGGTGAGGTATACTTGACTCAAAGATTGGGTGATGTGGGGAGCTGGGATTGTGAAAAGCATATGCCTCTCCTGGTGTTGTTTGCAGACACTTGGGTAAAATAAACATAATATTCATGCTTCTTGACTCTTCTCTGCCTACCCCACCCCCAGCAATAATAGATTGTTTTCATGAAGTTCAGACAATGGGGATCCAACCACACAATCCTGGGAACCCCTTGGACTTTGCAAGGCCAGCCAAAAAGGAAGGGACAATTTTAAGCACATATTCAGGTCAATACTGTCTCTCTCAGCATGAGCCACATTAAGATATTTGTTCATCTTCACATCAACTCAGTGACTTGGGTTATTAGTCCGTTTTTTACCAAGGAGTAATGAAAACTAGGGAAATGAACCTGCATTAGCAACATGAGGTCAGGGCAGTGCCTCAGGATTTTAAAATAGGGAAAATTCCTACCCTATCCAAACCCACTTGAGAATGTTAAAAGGTAAAGGGACCCCTGAAAATTAAGTCCAGTCGCAAACAACTCTGGGGTTGTGGCCCTCGTCTCACTTTAAAGGCTGAGGGAGCCGGCGTTTGTCTGCTTCCACAGACAGTGTTTCCAGGTCATGTGGCCAGCATGACTAAGCCGCTTCTGGCGAAACCAGAGCAGCACATGGAAACGCCGTTTACCTTCCCGCCGGAGAGGTACCTATTTATCTACTTGCACTGTGTGCTTTTGAACTGCTAGGTTGGCAGGAGCTGGGACCAAGCAACGGGAGCTCACCCCCTCGCAGGGATTTGAACCACCAACCTTTCAATCGGCAAGCCCAAGCGGCACAGTGGTTTAACCCACAGCGTCACCCACGTCCCTGTGTTGAAAATGTTAGTAGTGTGGGTGGCCAGTGGGTTAAATGACAGAGCCTAGGAATTGCCGATCAGAAGGTCGGCGGTTCGAATTCGCCAGATGCAGCTTAGTCATGCTGGCCACATGACCCGGAAGCTGTACGCCGTCTCCTTCGGCCAATAAAGCGAGATGAGCGCCACAACCCCAGAGTCGGTCACAACTGGACCTAATGGTCAGGCGTCTCTTTACCTTAAACTACTCCTTTAGAATTACAGTCTACACTGTGGGGAATCCATAACTGATAGGGGAGCTTAGATTTGAAGTGAAGGCAGGAATCCAAATGCAACAGGGGTTCTCAACTGGTTTGGGCCAATGAATATATTGGGTAATTCTGAGCAAATCCTGGGGTGCCGGTTGCAAAATGGTTGCTCTGGGGGTGCGGGTGACAGAACACCAAATGTTTGCCATATCTAGAAAGAGACAGGAATGCAAAATGACGTGGGCATCCCCTTTCCATCAACAGAAAAAAGGTACCTACGTCAACCACTTCTGCATTCACTCACAGAGAGCAGTTCTTTGCACGCCTTCTGTGTTCAGAATGGAAGGGAGGGTTGATGTCCAATCATGGCATCCAATGAAATGTGGGCATGTTTAAGGGGACCTGTTCAGTGTAAGAGATGCTGAGCCAATACACACAAGCACTGAGCAGGTTGGGCAAATAGGCCCTCATGCATTGCTGATTTGGAGGGCAATATTTACAGAAACCTTTTTAACAGACTCCATAGATACCCAGGGAGTCAGGTTGGTGACTGCTGAAATACAACAACATTAAGTCTAAAGTTTTTAAACGTAAGTAAACAATTCCATGTTAATGTTGTCCTTCTGTAGTATGAAGCTCTTCAAGACTCATAATTGAGAAACATTGGCCTAATTCATGGAGGAACCTCTCCCTTAGTTCACATTTGTAATAATATTAAAGTGGCACTAGCTGCCACTGTGACATAAACTCCCTCCTTCCTGATTGGAATTTGGATCTTTTCTAACCCTGTGATATATATTTTTAATTAAGTACACAACTCCGAATGGGTTTTGTTTCCATGACTTAGTGGTATATCACACTATATCCCGCAGAACCTGCAAACTAGGAAAACTGGGAAATGGTAAAACACAGGCAAATTGCTTTTTACAGAATGAAATGGCTGAGTATTTTTTAATGCATAAACATAAGAGTACTCAGATCTTCATAGGATGCTTTACCTGCTTTCTCTTCTGCTCTTGTATTATTGTTCTTGTAGGCATTTTTCTGTTTGTCTAGTGCAATGGATTTATGGTGACTTCCTTATATACTTTTCATAGTTACGGAGACTATCCCAAGCTTCCTGACCGATCCCAGCATGAGAGAGATCCTTATTATCAGTGGGACCATCCTGAGTTAAGGCGTAACTACGGCGAGACAGTAAGGATGATAGTTTTTTGTGTTCCATTTCTGTGATTTCAGTTTGCAGTCCATATTTGTCTGGGTTAGGGAGAGTATCACCGAGTTGAGACTTTTTACTGAATCACATTCTGATGCTTCCAAGCTCAAAAGATCTTTCTGTTCTTGAATTTGCTTAGTGTACACACATTGACGCTTTAGAATCCAAGTTTTGAGTACGAAAATGATAATTGTATGCGTTTTTAAAATAGATTCTGACCTTGCAGATATTTTGCTCTCTGATTGCAGTGTATGAAGTCACACAGTGTCATCAATACCTGTGGTGCTTTGCAATGTAACACAAACTAAGCAGGTCCTTTTCATAAGAACTTAGTCTAAACATGGATAGGGAGGGGACAGAAAGGTGCTGGTAATAAGGGGTAAGCAGGAACAACTGAAGTTATAGGCGCATAGGACATGTTTTCACCTGGAAACACAGATTTAACAAGGGAGGGCAAATATTAGAGAGAGATCTTTATTAGTGGCTTGAAGATTAATCATAGAAGGTGTATGCATTCAGGGGGATGATGTCACCTAGACATCATCCAGACGTCCTGCTATGCAGGGGGTTGGACTAGATGATCCTTGGGTCCCTTCCAGCTCTATGATTCTATGACGTAAACAGCATCAAGGATAAATGGATGGCTCTGTTTCAGGGAGCAGGAGGTCTCTAAGCAGATCAGGGCAACAGAGTTGGAGGAGTGAAGATCACAGGCGAGAGTATATTAAGATACAAAACAGAAAAAGTCATCATGGGATGATGTCTCATCACAGCAGAGTCCCTTATTTGCAGAAAAATCCAGTTTTTTGTTGTTTTTTGTGGGGGAAGCAAAACAAGTCTGGAAGGGGAGCATGCGAGGAAACTGGGTGTGTCCCCCTCCTGGTTTTTTACTGGGTCTTCACAGCTAACTTTGTTTGCTTGTCACATCTGTTCAAGGGGAAGATTTATTCCTGCGATGTGAACTAGTTCACGTCTAAGTTTCCCCATAGACAACCACTGGTTCATAGTATTAGTAGTGAACATGTGTGAAGCCCTCTCTCATCTCCATAATAACCCCAAGATAACTCACAGGTGCTGTTGGCCGTATATAACCACGCCTCCCCTTTGTCTTGACCAGCTGCATTGGCATTTTGATATGTTCATCCGGAACCGGGTTGACACATCTCCCACTCTCGTGCCCCGGAACACAATGTTTAAGTACCTCTTCGGCTTCATTGGTTTCATGGTCAGCATGTTTGTTCTTGGCGAGATATTTCCATCCTACCAGCCTGTGGTGAGTTACAAGTCAGCCTTTTTGAATACCAGTGTTAAGTTGTGGGTGAACATATCAGACTACACAGCGATTCTTCAACAGCTCTTGTTTATTCAGAGGCCAGAACAGAACTAACTGAAGGGCTCAGTCAGCCTGCTTATATAGAGCTCCAGTACAATGTTACTGTAGCAACTTTCTAAAACTATCCAATCACTGAACGTCACTTTCGATCCTTCATTTGCATACAAACTATCCAATCACTGAACGTCACTTTTGATCCTTCATTTGCATAACTATCTACAGTATCCCCCTGCTGGCCCAGGGTGAGAACTTCAGTACATAACACCCCTCCCCACCAAGAAAAGGCGTTAGTTACAATTGTAATTGTTTTCTTATATACAGCACTACACGTAATGGTTCATATCGGTTACATTTCACATACTTCCACATACTTAGACCAACAGTGTTACATGTCCAACAACATAGTCCTTTAAATAGCCTTGAATAGCCTTTAAGAGAGGGTCTTGAATATCTGGCTGTGACAGCCCTCTAAAGCTCATACCTAGACTCCAGTGCCCCATATCATCGGGGGGGGGGACACCACTTTCTGTCTTTTGTTAAAATATTTGGGGAACCTCAGGCTAGGGAGTCATCTGTGCTCCTCAGGACTCTCCCTAAGCCATTCCCCTCTCTCCAAGCCACACTTTCTGTTGCCCAGCTGGAATGTGTCATTGAACTGTGATCGTGCTTCTGGTTTGCCTGCATAGAAGAGGGGTGGGGTGTAAACCTTGTGAGTTTATTCTTCTTCTTATTATTATTATTATTATTAATAATAATAATTAAATTTTAATTAACTATATTGTTTTAATTAGTGTTTTTATAGTTGTTCTGATTTTGAGTGGAGTGCCCTACCTGGGTGGATGGAGCAGCCAAGTAATTTCGTTGTCCCCGAGAGGGGGCAATGACAATAAAGATATTATTATTATTATTAAATTTGTATATCGCCCTACACCCACAGGTGTATTCCAGCATGTGGCTGGAATGTAATCTGCTGTAGCAAAGTCAGAGTTGCAGCCCTGGATGGATCCCCATAAATAAATGGTGGCCCTGAAAACAAACTATCCTTGAACCCTGAACTTTTGTCTACAAGGATGGGGTTCTTACTGCTCACAATACAGTGGTACCTCAGGTTAAGTACTTAATTCGTTCTGGAGGTCCGTTCTTAACCTGAAACTGTTCTTAACCTGAAGCACCACTTTAGCTAATGGGGCCTCCACCTGCCGCCATGCTGCCGGAGCCCGATTTCTGTCCTTATCCTGAAGCAAAGTTCTTAACCTGAAGCACTATTTCTGGGCTAGCGGAGTCTGTAACCTGAAGTGTATGTAACCCGAAGTACCACTGTAGATTGTTTGGCAGGTGATAATCATCTGTCTTAAGTGAGAAATGCCCCCTGCAGGTGGCCAGGTGAGCAAGTGAAAAGTGGGGGACAGGGTCAGATTCAGCATGTGGGTTGGCAGGTATTTTGTTGCTTTGAAAGGGCTCACCTGGGCCTCTTGGTGTGAAGTTCTGTACTCTGTAAACGTGTAGTGTGATGAGTTAATTCTCGCTGTCTCCTGTTCTCTGCAGGGCCCAAAGCAGTTTCCCTACGGCGACCTGCATGTGGCACGAGGTGGGGATCCCAGCGAAACACCTGTGGTGAAGCACTATGAGATATAAGAATGGCTGGAACTGCAACTCCTCTTTTACCCTCTCTGATCAGGATTATCTATAAAACAAACTGTACATCTTCCCAAGATCCTGGTGTGGTTTTTTTTTTGAGGGGGGGGTGGACAGGACGGGAGGGCACAACCATGAGAAGCCTCTATTTAGTTATTTCTGATTTGTATGAGTATGTTGTACAGTGGGCCGTGTGGACTTAGCATGCATCGCTCTAAAAACCTAAAGAGAGTTCTTTTATGTGTAACCTTGTTTCCTTCAGAACCTTTTGCATCGTGTGAGAATCGGCACACAAAGTATGATCAATACAGCATGACTCAGAAATGTTGTAAAGTAAAAACAAAAGAGCTGCAACATTCTGACAAACATCCAGGTTATTCAGTTAAGTAGCACTGGACCAGCTTATTTTTGAATGAGAGGCAAACAGTTAGCAAAAGAAAACAAGCCAATTTCAGCTACTGTGTGGTTGGCTTGTCAGGCTAAGGCCTGGGTTCAAATCCCTATTCCGTCATAAAATTAACTCTTGCCAGTCACAGCCTGAGCTATGTGTCTGGGTTTTTGTGAAAGATGAGGGGGAGGTCAGTTATATATGCAGCTTTGAGCAGTGAGATGTAAATGTGATAATAGATAAAATAATCTGTCTTCTGTTTAAAAATCCATTTATCCATAGTAAGGAAACATTTATCATTATTATTATTTATTAAATTTGTATATTGCCCTATAACTTTGGGTCTCAGGGTGGGTCACAAGATAAAATCAGAATATAAAACCACTAAATACATAATCAAAAGCAACCCAGTAACCTCCCCTCCACCACCACTTGTACAGCGCCAGCAAACAGTACCAAACTGCAATGACGGAAAATCCGAAAAGGTGACTTCAAAAAGAAAGCATTTCCTTGCCTTCCATCAAAACCTAGCTATCAACTCGCAAGGAATTGTCACAGAAATCCATAGATCGCAAGTTACTACCCAAAAATATCCCCTCAGGCCTGAAACAAGCAGAACCAAATGAGAAGTCTCACCATGTGTAAGAGATAAAAAACAAGTCAGCACCAGTAATAAAAACAAACAAACAAACAAACAAACAAACAAACAAACAAACAAACAAACAGGGTATTGAAGAATAAATGAAGAAGTAGAGGAGGTACAGACAAGCCTTCAGCAATGTTAACAGTGGATAAACCCTTGGAATGAGTGTGAGAATAGAGGCGTTGCATAAATAAAATACCTCTATTTTTTTTATCACGGAGGCTATACAATGCAATACAATTGGGTGAAGGGAAATTCTAATTTTGTTTCTCTGGGTTACTTGACACCAAGCCAAAGAAAATGATCCTTCGCATAGTGGTACGTGTTCAGTCCGAGTGCATTTTAAAGATCACTTTATAAAGATGTCTCGCCCCAGCAGCATGAGCAGGTCAGTTCAACAACAAAGCTTGCTGTAATAACAAAACACCATTCCACCAACATTGCTGCAGTGCTGCTTAACGACAACCTGGCGATGTAGTCCGATCCTTGATGCGAATGAGCATTTGGACTAAATTTAGCCACCGGCACATGCGGGGGAGGGGGGAGCAGCTGCAATGCCATGTGAGGGTCAGAGAGAATGCTCCCACTTCCCCCCTCCCCGTGTAATTATAAGGGGGAAGGGAGTGGAGAATACAGGCCAGAAAAGGCAGTGACTGTTAAGACTGCAGAGGATCAGGCTCCTCAGATACAGATAGCACTGGGATCTTAACGCCTTCCTGAGAGTAAACACCAGTGGATACAATGGGACATACAAAGCATTTGTAGGCTGAGATGTACCGTGAGAGGTGCAGAGGGAATCCGGGTGCAAGAAAGTGACAGAACAAGCAGAGTGGGAAGGGTGATGGGTCCAACTGATGGGTTCAACTCTCTTTTGCTTCCCAGCCAAATCAATCAGTCGGTTACGAAGCCTCGTGCTCCATTGGCTTGCATACAGACTGGTTGCACTTTTAAAAATTCACAAACACAAAACCCGGTGTATTGATGCCAATTTGTTTATCAACCTGGGAATTGCCACGCAGGAGCACCCTGCAACATTTAGCGGCTGGCCCTGCTTGCCTTGTGCTCTGTTTCTGCTCTTCAGAGACAAGAACAGCTTCTTACGTTGCCAAGGCTGCAACAGTCGGACGTAAGAGAGAGGTAACCAGGGTAACCCCGATTTTTCCAGAAGTGCAAAAAATGGGAGGTGGGAGGGGAAACTGTAAAAAGCACCCAGAACAGCCTGGTGAATATGCTAGGGGGGCAGGGGGTATGAAAGCCAGTTGGTGGGAATCGAATAGAGTAGCTTGGGAAGAAAAATAAATGAAGAGACACATAGATATAAAGTTGTTTAGTCGTGTCCGACTCTTCGTGACCCCATGGGACCAGAGCACGCCAGGCACTCCTGTCTTCCACTGCCTCCCGCAGTTTGGTCAAACTCATGCTGGTAGCTTCGAGAACACTGTCCAACCAACTCGTCCTCTGTCGTCCCCTTCTCCTTGTGCCCTCCATCTTTCCCAATATCAGGGTCTTTTCCAGGGAGTCTTCTCTTCCCATGAGGTGGCCAAAGTATTGGAGCCTCAGCTTCAGGATCTGTTCTTTCAGTGAGCACTCAGGGCTGATTTCCTTCAGAATGGATAGGTGTGATCTTGCAGTCCATGGGACTCTCAAGAGTCTCCAGATATAAAGTAAGGTAAAGGTAAAGGGACCCCTGACCGTTAGGTCCAGTCGTGGCTGACTCTGGGGTTGCGGCACTTATCTCGCTTTATTGCCTGAGGAATCCGGCATACAGCTTCCGGGTCATATGGCCAGCATGACTAAGCCGCTTCTGGCGAACCAGAGCAGCGCATGGAAACACCGTTTACCTTCCTGCCGGAGCAGTACCTGTTTATCTACTTGCACTTTGACGTGCTTTTGAACTGCTAGGTTGGCAGGATCCGGGACTGAGCAATGGGAGCTCACCCCATTGCGGGGATTCGAACCGCCGACCTTCTGATCGGCAAGCCCTAGGCTCTGTGGTTTAACCCACAGCGCCACCCGCGTCCCAGATACAAAGTACAGGCAACCTATTCATCACCACCCGGCAGGGCAGTAGAAAAAATTCTGCAGTTCCTGCACTGCTAATAGCAGTCTGAGGACAGCTGTCTTTGGGGCATTGGGAGTGTGTGCTTTTTGCATACACACACCCAAGCCACTCCTCCTGTCAGATGTCGCTCCCTGGAAATATGCTCTTTTGAGCTGGGATCCACTCTTCTGCCAAGGGGCAGGGCAGCTTCCGTCAAACTGCCCTTGTGCACTGTGGCTAACCCACCAGGAGCTACGCTACTGTTAGGAAAAGAAGCAGCAACGAAGCCCTGACGCCCCAACCTTCTCCAGCTCGGTAGTGCTGGGAACTGGAGAAACAACACAGCTACACCTTCCCAGTCTTGGTGGTGCTGCCTGGAAAAGAAAATGGGGGTGGGAAATGCAACCACAAAGCTGTTTAGGACCAGCAAAGCTGCTGAGAACTTAAAACCGAGGGCTGCTGTGATGTGAGTGAAACAACAATTGCAATATCTCAATTTAGGTGAGCGCCGTAGCCACTGCGATAGTTTTATTATTTTTTTTAAAAAATAATATTTATTACTTTTAAACACTACAAAAAAGGAAAGAAAAAAGAAAAAAAGACAAAAAAGACAATACAATACAATATAAAAACATTACACAACACTAACACAATAAGCTAAACAAAACAAAAACAATTTAACACACATCATACAATTTCAATATCATATCTTTCATTTGCTTGTTTCAACGACCTCCTCACACCTCCCTTTTCGTATTCCACTTCTGTTAATTGTTTCAGCAATTCCTTTCCATCTTCCTCTGTTTTCTGTCATATAGTTATCTTAACATATTTTAACCTTATTTTCCCTTTAATACTCTAATAATCTATTTATACTTAATTCCTTATAACATTTCTGCGATAGTTTTATCCCGCTCCCAGACCCTCCAAGTGTCCCTATTTTCCAGGGACAGTCCCAGATTTACTGAAGCCATCCAGGTTTCCGATCTGATACTGGAATGTCCTGTTTTTCCTTAAAGGTAAAGGTAAAGGGACTCCTGACCATTAGGTCCAGTCGTGACCGACTCTGGGGTTGTGGCACTCATCATGCTTTACTGGCCGAGGGAGCCGGCGTACAGCTTCCGGGTCATGTGGCCAGCATGACTAAGCCGCTTCTGGCGAACCAAAGCAGCACATAGAAACACTGTTTACCTTCCCGCTGGAGTGGTACCTATTTATCTACTTGCACTTGATGTGCTTTCGAACTGCTAGGTGGGCAGAGCAGGGACCGAGCAACGGGAGCTCACCCTGTCACGGGGATTCGAACTGCCGACCTTCTGATCTGCAAGCCCTAGGCTCTGTGGTTTGACCCACAGCGCCACCCATGTCCCTATTTTCATCAGAGAAATGTTGGAGGGCATGGAGTTATGTGACCCCACCGAGCCAAGGAGATAAGTAGCTATACAGTCTTTAGAAGACATCTGAAGGTAGCCCTGTATAGGGAAGTTGTAAAATGTTTAATGGTGTATTATGTTTTTATAGATGTCAGGAGCTGCCCAGAGTAGCTGCAACAACCCAATCAGATGGGTGGGGAATAATAAGAAGAAGAATGGAATAGAATTTCTCTATTTTCATTGGCGAAATGTTGGATGTTATCATAGAATCGTAGAGTTGGAAGGGACCACGAGGGTCATCGAGTCCAACCCCAGCAGTGCAGGAATCTTTCACCCAACAGTGGGTTTCAAACCCACAACCCTGAGATTAAGAGTCTCATGTCCTACGAACTGAGCTATTGCAGCTTATGACAAGAGAAGGTGCCAACCAACACGAGGGGTTGACTCTGCGCCAGCTACTTTGGGTAGTCCCAGCATGCCTTGCTTGCAAAGCCCTCTCTCCTAAGAGCACTCAGCCTTGCTCCTATATCCAAGTGGTGGCAACTTTGAGCGTGCCCTGTTTGCTGCGCTGTGCCATTCCCATGCAGCCAAACACACACACACATATATCCCCATCTTCACACAGAGCCAGCTGTGTGTGAGAGCATGTCACTTCCCTTCTAGAGGGCAAAATGCCTCGAGGAGAACATGGCGCCCGAAGCCTCGATTGCTGTGGGTACATTTGATGGAGGCAGAGGGGGCTCGATTGTTTAGCGGGATGGGGTTTGTAAAGGCACTTGCTTTGAGTATAATACTTGCACTAACTTCTATTGAGGGAACAGTGTGAGTCCCCGCAAAGTCCTTTCTCCAAGTGTCTTTGAAGCCAAGAACCCATTGAAAGGAAGAAAGCCCTGAAGAGGGGATTAGTTTGTTCAGCAGCTGTGAATTTCAGTGGGAGGTTGATGAACTCCAAAGTCTTTGTTTAATTTCTTCCCTCTTGTAAATGGCCCTGCTGGAGGGGAGAGACCCACAGGACTAAAACAAGGAAGAATCCGAGCAGCGGGGCGCTGTGTACCCGCCACAAGGACTTTTCCCAAACACTTTCGGGAAAAGGTGTTGTTGAAGAGAGCCAGTGGGGATTAGCATGTGAAATGGACTTTCCATTGACTCCGCCGTGGGGAGGGAGAAAGGCAGTTGGGTGTCTTGGTTATTGGACTTTTGTTCCCTCGCGTCACCCTCCTCTTGAGGCCCGCTAAAGAGGTTTTGATTGGGAGGCAGCTGGGTCTGTGTTGTCTCGCTCGAGATGTGGCCACCTGGGAAGCCCAATGTAAATATTTCTCCTCTCAGGAATGCACCTTCATTAAGGAGAAATGAATATGGGGAAGCATCCAATATGCGAGGACAATGGCCCGCTGCCTCGGCCGCTGGGAAGCCTGTTGCTCCGGCCGACCCTAGGCTGGCCCTGCACTGCTGTGAGGGGTCAACGCACTCTGCAGCTGTGTTGCACCGGCATATGTGGCGCAGAAAGGAGCCTTCGGCCAAGTTCCCAGAACCCCGTCTGCTTGGGCACCCGCCTGGAGGGAAACCGTCCTGCGCTTCGCCAACAGGTGTCACTCTGCTGAATGGCACGGCTTGGAAGGCCGCAGCCCCCAAGCGCCAATTGTGTGGGGAAGAATGCCGGCCATGAAAGAGGGGGCCCCCGTGGACCAGACCGGGTTGGGCCTTTCTGCTTCCCAACACGGGTGGAAGGGCAGCGTCAGAGAGCTGCTCTCTCAGGTCCCCCCCCATCCTTGTGCCACCCCCTCCCCACATTTGCCTGTCGACTAATTGGCACCGAGACAAGGAAAAGGGAAGAAAATGAGCTTTGCAAGAAGGGGAGGGCGGTGCAGAAAAGTGATCTTTATTTCTCTGGCTCTGCACTCAACGTGCAGCCCCTCTGAGCTTCTCAGGCATGCTCTTTCTGAGGTGCAAAACGGGAAGGAGAAGGCTATTCTTGGAGAGGAAGCGCGCAAGTCTACAAAAAAAACAGGCCTTGCGATGATGCAGTGCTTCCTCAGATAATTTGGGAACATTCTCCACAAAAATGAAAGGGCCAGTGCGCTTCAAGTTCACCTGTCATCCCCCTGGAGTTGCTGCTTTACTCCCACCACAGTAAATATAACAGGGGCAAGGGGTGATTCATGGCTTATCTGGGTCTCTCGACTCTCCCGGGCTAAACTCTTCAGTGGCCACAGGTAAAGGTAAAGGGACCCCTGACCATTAGGTCCAGTTGTGGCTGACTCTGGGGTTACGCCTCCCATCTCGCTTTATTGACCAAGGGAGCCGGTGTACAGCTTCCGGGTCATGTGGCCAGCATGACTAAGCTGCTTCTGGCGAACCAGAGCAGTGCACAGAAACGCCATTTACCTTCCCGCTGGAGCGGTATCTATTTATCTACTTGCACTTTGACGCGCTTTCAAACTGCTGGGTTGGCAGGAGCAGGGACCGAGCAATGGGAGCTCACGCCGTCGCAGGGATTTGAACCGCCGACCTTCTGATTGGCAAGTCCTAGGCTCTGTGGTTTAACCCACAGCACCACCCGCGTCCCCCAGTGGCCACAAGCCACTCCTAAACCTGCTTTGGTGTTTTTTAAATAGCAGAACTCACAATGCTAATTGTGTAGGACATCACTCTTAAAATATTGCAGGACAGGCTCACCCGCAGGAGTAGTTCTTGCCTGTTTGCAGTTTCCCAGCAGTTCTTTTCTGCTGCCCTGCACCTAGCAGATGGATATCTCAGTCTGCAGCAAACACTTAAAATAAAATAAAATGAAAATCTTTGTTTAAAAAGGGGCCTCCTTTGTGGCCAAATGCGAAAGCTGGTTTGCATTGTTCTTGCACTCTGGTTTGCCTGTGGTTTGCATGTCCTTTGTTTCTCTGATGAAAATAGGAGCATGAAAATAGGGACAGAACTACATAAATGGTATAGAAACTTATTTAGCTATGCTACTACAGCAGCAAGAATGTTGCTTGCCCCAAAGTGGAAACAAGGAGAAGTCCCAGTAAAGGAAAGAATGGATACAAAATGGATATGCAGAAATGGCGAAACTTACCGGAAGAATAAGAAATCAAGATGACAAACTTTTTATAAAAAAGGGGAAATGGTTTATTGAATATTTGCAGATAAATTGTAAACAGATAAAAACACTGGCAGGATTAGTGTAACAACCTTCCGTTTTATATTTCCAGTAGATAAATAAACGAGCAAGTTAAATGAACCTGGATATGCAGGAGGTATGAAAAAATAAAGTTAAGGAACCGCAGAAAGAGGGGGAAGGGAGTCAAATTTTGAAATGTTAAATTGATTGCAAAACTAATGAAATGTATAAAATTGAAAAGTATAAATAAAAACAAGAAAGAAAAGAAAACAGGAACATCCTATGCATGCATATTCGCATCTACATTGGTCACCGTGTGCCAATTGCAACCTCTACGCCTAACCTAGCCCCAGAGCCAAAATGAAGGCATTTGGCACTTGGCTTCAAAGGAGGACACAGATCAGTTGGTTAGAGCGTGATGATGATAATGCCAAGGTTGTGGCTCTGATACCCATATGGACCACTTGCATATTCCTGTATTGCAGGGGGTGGGACCCTCATGGTCCCTTCCAACTCTTCAATTCTATGATTCTATGATAGAGCTGCTGGTCCTCAGGGCCAGATTTAGGTTTGATGAGGCCTTAAGCCAGGGGTCAGGAACCTTTTTCAGCTGTGGGCCGGTCCACTGTCCCTCAGACCATGTGGTGGGCCGGACTATTTATTTTTAATTTTTTTAATATATTTTATGAACGAATTCCTATGCCCCACAAATAACCCAGAGATGCATTCTAAATAAAAGGACACATTCTACTCATGTGAAAACACCAGGCAGGCCCCACAAGTAACCCAGAGATGCATTTTAAATAAAAGGACACATTCTATTCATGTAAAAACACGCTGATTCCCGGACCGTCTGCAGGCTGGATTGAGAAGGTGATTGGGCGGCATCCGGCCCACGGGCCTTAGGTTGCCTACCCCTGCCTTAAGCTACTGAAGGTAATGGGGCCCTTTATATGTCACTGTTTTTGTGTGTGTGTGTGTGTGTGTTGAATATATGCTATATGGTAATTTATGGACCTACGGTAATAGGTATCTGAAGCCATTTGCACATGTTGCCATGAAACCAGTCCATGCAGAATGTAGGCACCCTATACAGTGGTACCTCGGGTTACATGCGCTTCAGGTTACATACGCTTCAGGTTACAGACTCCGCTAACCCAGAAATAGTGCTTCAGGTTAAGAACTTTGCTTCAGGATGAGAACAGAAATCGTGCTCTGGCGGTGCGGCGGCAGCAGGAGGCCCCATTAGCTAAAGTGGTGCTTCAGGTTAAGAGCAGTTTCAGGTTAAGAACGGACCTCCGGAACGAATTAAGTATTTAACCCGAGGTACCACTGTATATGGAAATGAGCAAACCAGTGATATTTTAGGGAGTAGGCTGGCAGGAGGGGCCCATTACAGTGGTGCCCCGCAAGACGAATGCCTCGCAAGACGAAAAACTCGCTAGACGAAAGGGTTTTCCGTCTTTTGAGGTGCTTCGCAAGACGAATTTCCCTATGGGCTTGCTTCGCAAGATGAAAACGTCTTGCGAGTTCTTGCGATTTTTCCCCTCCCCCCCCTTTTCTAAGCCGCTAAGCCGCTAATAGCCGCTAAGCCGCTAATAGCGCTAATCCGCTAATAGGGGTGCTTCGCAAGACGAAAAAACCGCAAGACGAAGAGACTCGCGGAATGGATTAATTTCGTCTTGCGAGGCACCACTGTACTTGCATCAGGCACATCCAACAGGTAGATCATGATCTACCGGTAGATCAGTGGATGTCAGGGGTAGATTACTGGTAGATCACTGGCTCCCCCCAAGGAAGCTCAAATAAAAAAAGCTCAGCAACTTTGACCTGAACCCCCAGATCACTGCCAGTCTTTAACTCTGTGAGTAGATAGTAGTCTCTTGGGAGTTGGCCACCCTGACTTACATCATAGGAGCCTACAGAACAGAAAACACTGTTGCTGTTTGTAGGTTTTATTTTATTTGTTTTCTATCTTATATTTTGGAAATGTACATCCAGGTTTTTTTCCTTTAAATCTTTTGGGGGGTCCTCAAGAGAGTGGGGCCCTAAGCTATAGCTTGTTTAGCTTATACGTAAATCCAGCACTGGTGGTCCTAAAGGGAACCAGGTACTATGGAGAGAACCAGTAAGATATGGTTACAGAAGGGGAAAGAACGAGAAAACGTTCAGACACTTGTCTTTGTTAAATGGCTGCGTACCAGCTTGTCTGTGTGCAGAACAGTGGGTTCGTGCACTCAGTTCCACCCAGGGAGAGAAATTCCAGACCACTTGAAATATTAGGTTGCGGGAGATGCAAAGAGGTTGAGGGAACGTTTTTTTCATATGTGGTGGACGTGTAAAAGAGTAAAAGAGTATTGGGGATTGATACATAATGAATTGGGGAAAAAATGTTCAAAATTACTTTCCCCAAAAAATCCAGAGTCCTTTCTGTTGGGGATAATTCAGACTGAATTTCCCAAGTGTCAGAAAAGGTTATTTATGTATGCCACTACTGCGGCACAAAAATGGAAAACGAGTTGACAGAATATGCACAGCTTGCAGACTTGGCATATAGAATAAGAGAACAAGAAGATCATATGTTTAGAGAAGATTGGAAAACGTTTATTGAATATATGGGAAATATGCAGCTGAGAACGCTGGCAGCATTAAGATAAATTCAACAGTGTAAATAAGCTTTGATGGATGCAATAATGGAATACTGAATGGTATAGTTTTTGTAAAATATGCAGGGATTTATGATATGCAAAACGATACGATATGGAAAGAGAAGAAGGGAGGTCATTGACATTTTAAGGTTGTTTAAATGAATATTCTAAATTGTAAAACAGAAAAAAAAATTGTGTGTGTGTGTGTGTGTGTGTGTGTGTGTGTGCATAGGCGCCGACTCCATGGGGCCTGAGGGGGCCCGAGCCCCCTAAAAAATTCGTTTGGGGGGGCTCTGCCCCCCCAATAATTTAAGAAAATTATTAGTTATATTATGCTTTGTAAAATCACAAAATTATGTTGGTATTTTTTATTTTCCTTGTTTGACGATAGTTACCTTTTAAAATACATTCAGTAATGAGTTAAAACAAAGCCACTCCCGATCTAGAGAGGGGGTGGGGTTGCGGGCTCTCGACCCATCAAAATCTTGCGGGGCTGGCGTCAGCCCTGCGAGAAGCGGGGATTCCCCCTAGCTCATTAATATTCACCGATTGGCTGCCGCAAAGGGCGGGCCCTCACAGGTTCACTTAAGGTCGGGGCAGCCCGGGGCTCGCCCCTTTCGTTCCCCCAGCAGCAGCGGTTTGGAGGTCTTGGGCCCCCCCAATATTTTTTATAAGTCAGTATGGGCCCCCGCCCCCCCAATATTTTTTATAAGTCGGCGCCCCTCTGTGTGTGTGTGTGTGTGTGTGTGTGTGTGTGTGTGTGTGAGAGAGAGAGAGAGAGAGAGAGAGAGAGAGAGAGAGAGGTTGCGGGATCAATCACAAGGAGGAGAAATTTTGACTTCCTGCCTGACCTCCTGCCTCACTACTTATGAAAGACTTTAGTTTTCTTGTAATTCACAGCCAACTGTTCTCTTTGTCAGTATCCTGAGAATGCCCTCATCAATCTTTTTAGGACCACGTTTGTTTGAGATAGAAGTACCTCTCTGCTATTGTCTATGCTGGGTTGCTCAACCATTGCTACTGTGTCCTTTTCTTTTAGCAGATCAAGATGATCAGGTGACAGCAAAAACTGCAAGATTTTTCGCAGGGGGCAATTAGAATAAGATCTATTATTTGATTATTGATGTAAACCTCCAAAATGTATTTTGCATAGTTAAGTTTTCACCTCTATCTTCAGTACATTTTTATTATTATTTTCATTGCTATGGCCAGCAAATAAAGATTTTTTTCCCCTACTACTTATGAAAGACTTGTGCTAGCCAACTGCCACCGCCAGAGGGAGCCTAGGAGATTTCCTGTGAAACCTTCCCTTTCTAAGGATGATTCCAGATGTTGGCTTAATCGTACAAAGGCTGCTGCAGAAGCTTGTGAGATTTTCTGCAGAAAGGATAAATGCAGATTACGTGGGGTTGGAATACAAAAGGCTCATGCAGAAATATGTGAGATTTTCTGCAGAAAGGATAAATGCAGATTACGGGGGGGGGGGGGGGATACCAGGCTTGTTTATCCCAGAACAAAATGAGGATTTATGATATACCTGCTCATCTTCCCATTAGTGGCATCACTTCCTCTCCTTCCCAGTGTCATTCCTGGATGTTCCCCCTATTTTAAGGCAGGGGTTTTCCCTCCAATCCTGGCCATCTTGGACTTTCCAAGGATTGCAAAACACCACTATACAGTGGTACCTCGGGTTACATACGCTTCAGGTTACAGACTCTGCTAACCCAGAAATAGTGCTTCAGGTAAAGAACTTTGCTTCAGGATGAGAACAGAAATTGGGCTCCGGCGGCACGACAGCAGCAGGAGGCCCCATTAGCTGCTGGTGATTCAGGTTAAGAACAGTTTCAGGTTAAGTACGGACCTCCGGAACGAATTAAGTACTTAACCCGAGGTACCACTGGAGTAATGTGGAGTCAGGCCGGTGCAAATCCGCATTTTGCCCTGCTACAGCAATCCCGCCGGCATTTTGATACCCACAACATTGTGTCGATGCTGCGAAAAGCTCACATGTGTGAGGAGCACCCAGACTGCAATGAGCTCCCATCTGAAAGCACCCTAAGACTACAGAGACTTCCACTGGATCTTCCAGTATTTCTTCCCTGTTTTATTGCAGACAAAGATCTGGTTCCTGGGAGTCCCGTGGCACTAACAACAGTTAAGTACATGGGGGAAAACAAAGAGCTCCTTTTCCCTCCTTTCCTCTTTCTCTTGTAATCATGAAATCCCAAGTGGGGAGCGTGCAGGTTGGAATTTTATTTCAAAAGGATGACTAATGAAAGCCAAAAAGATCATTGAGAACATCGTCGAGCAAAGGGGAATTCCAGACTGTCGCTATTTTGCAAGTGGGAATTCTAGCTCGTAGCAGCCAGGCAAGGTTGCACAATTATCATGGATTTGGCACTCAACAAATCATCTTATTTGGGGAATTTTTGCAGTTAGGAAAGTGTTGGGCAAAGTGGTTCACTGGATAGTGTGAAATAACATTTGTGATGTCATGTAACACCCACCAGAAACAAATAAGAATGAATGCTTCATAAACCTACAACATTGTGCAGCGGGCTGAAAAAATAGAAATAAATAAATACCACATGGACATCTCAGTGTTTAGCAAGCACTTAGCTTTCAATTTATTTATTATAACCTAGACAGAGGTCTATTGACCAGTAATAGGTAGCTAGACTGGCTTTAATACTGAAAATTAACAGGAAACGCTGAAACGACATAGATAAGTTAATGCCTTGGGGATTAATCTCAGCATGTCACATCCCAAAGTCCCATGAAAAAAAGTTGTGTTGTGTAACCCATGCACAGCAAGGAGGGGGAAAAAACCAAGCAAACCAGTTTTCTATCCAGAGTTACAAAGCTTTCACTAGGCCTAATGGAGATACACAATCTAGACGGATAAACAGTTATGCATATGTATATCACAGTTAACTGTGCAATAAATAAAACTTCAAAGTGCTTAACTCTCCTATTTACAACATAATTAAATACCTTACTGGTGTTATCCATGCCGTCTACTAAGGGGAAGGGTTTTGTAAGTTGTAGCATTATGAATAATAAGAAAGAGAGTTTTAATAAATTCATCCTGCCCTAGGGTGACTGGGTAGGACATAAGAAAGCACTTTCACCCCCTCCCCTCAAATATAATGTCTAATGTGAGGCTGGGGGCTGAGAAAGCTGCTGTGCGGATGGTTTACAAGCTGGTTTTGGACACAGCACCCTGCCTGTCCGCATGAACTCAAAGTGTAGTCTGCTCAAATTTGGGTGATTGTTTTTTTCAACCCAAGAAGCAGTCTCCCTGTGTCAGCAGCAGTTAGCGCTCAGATTAGCCCTGTGTTTTCTCTTCTTGGCATAGTGATGTATGGAAGTGAGAGCTGGACCATAAAGAAGGCTGATCACTGAAGAATTGACGCCTTTGAATTATGGTGCTGGAGGAGACTCTTGAGAGTCCCATGGACTGCAAGAAGAACAAACCTATCCATTCTGAAGGAAATCAGCCCTGAGTGCTCACTGGAAGGACAGATCCTGAAGCTGAGGCTCCAATACTTTGGCCACCTCATGAGAAGAGAAGACTCCCTGGAAAAGACCCTGATGTTGGGAAAGATGGAGGGCACAAGGAGAAGGGGACGACAGAGGACGAGATGGTTGGACAGTGTTCTCGAAGCTACCAGCATGAGTTTGACCAAACTGCGGGAGGCAGTGGAAGACAGGAGTGCCTGGCGTGCTCTGGTCCAGGGGGTCACAAAGAGTCGGACATGACTAAACAACAACAACATCAATGCTTGGCAGTACAGACTTGTGGAGAACAACTCTCCTGCGATCAGTTCCTGGGAAGAAGCAGAGGGCTTTCTCCGCAGCATCGCTCGGAGAGATAAAGGGAGGAGAGAGTTGGCGAGGATCTTAACGGGGACAAAGAGAAGGCGCCGAAGAAAGCAAGAATGGATACTCCAGATGGACTGCCGAAAACATGAGAGAAGGAGTCATGGGATCTCGAAATCAGGACGTTTGAGACAGCAGCTGATTAAGAAGGTCAAATGGCACCCTGAAATTTTCCACCCAGAGCCTCTAAAACGCTTATTCACACTGCGCTGCACTGTTGAGGGCTGTAGAGATTATTAAAGAGGCAGAGGATTCTCCCCGTGGCACAGACAGCCCAGAAGTGCTTGAAGAAAAATCCTTCTAATTCTCCGGATAATAAAACTCCAGATATTAAGTAAGCATTGAAAATAACACTCCCGTGTATTGAGAGTTAGTTTACATTTCTGGATCAAAATTTCCTTCTTGCAATATCACATGTTTTCCATGGTGAAGATGTGCAATGATCTCCATCGTTCATTTTTTGCTGAGGGCTTTCCAGAGGAGCAAAGGGTTTTGTTTTTTTAAATTCAGAGCTACACTTTTGCTATCTTCAGTCTAGCACCAGTTGTAGTATAAACACTATTAACTGGGAAACACTGGCCTGTGAGTGCTCCAATTGGAGAACAGCCTTTACCAAAGGTGTCATGGGCTTTGAAGACACTCGAACTCAGGACGCAAGGGAGAAACGTGCTAGGAGGAAGGCACGCTTGGCAAATCCACACCGTGATCAGCTCCCGCCCAGAAACCAATGTCCCCACTGTGGAAGGACGTGTGGATACAGAATTGGCCTCCACAGTCACTTATGGACTCACTGTTAAAACTGTGTTCATGGAAGACATCTTACTTGGCTATGAGTGATTGCCAAAGAAGAAGAAGAAGTCGTGAAATATCTTATCCCCACATTGTAATGGATAGGTTTGAGGGAAGCCTTGGAGGGAGGGAGCTGTCAGGTCTTTTTTGTAAATGGGGCTGGGTGAGTCTAGCTGGGGTCTAGCCCCATACAATTTGGCACCATACAAGGCGGATCTACACTGGGCTCTGCTTTCCCTGTGGATCCTGCTGCCCGAGGCAGTCTCCCCATCTTTTCCTATGGGTGGGCCGGCCCTGGCTGAGGAGCCTGCAGACAGCAAGCAAAGGAATTATTAGAATAGCCTTTCCCAAGCTAGGGCTCTTCAGATGTTTTGGAGTACAACTCCCATCATTCATGACCATAGGCTATGCTGACTGGGTGTGATGGGAGTTGTAGTACAGAATATATGGAGGGTACTAGTTTGGGGAAAGTTGGGTGCTAATGGAATAGCTTTACTGCTTTTCAGTAGATTATTTTTTTTAAAGCGCTAGACGAACAATGCAGCATGCACAGGTAGCATGTGTGCATAGGATCTGAGAACATAAAAGTTCGCAAAAAGGCATGTTCTCTTTGTCTGTTTTGGTGTCATTTGTCATAAATGAAGCCACTATCAAAGTGGAATTTGGCTCCCACTGCAGCTGCAAAAAGCTACAATGCACTATTGGGAGAAGAACGGCATTTTCCAAGTACAAAAGCCTTGATCACTTGAGTGCCGTGCAAATGTGATATCCTCACCCCAGAAGAACTAAACTGGGAGAGGATGTCTTGACCTTACGACTGACTGAGCAATGAATGTAAAATTATCGTGCCAAAAAACATAACAGAACAAACTCTCATTACCTGGTAAGGCCATGAGATTATGATTTTTTGTGTGTGTGATTCTAAGGAACAGTGTGTCCATATTTTTTTCTTCTTTTCGGCACATTATAGCAAATTTATGAGTTATGGAAATGCATTTCCATTAGGGAGCACCCAAAACAGAAGCTGTATCCTTCCTTTTTTACCCATGTTTGTCTCTCCTTTCACCTTCCACTTCAGAACTGCATTCTTTTCCAACTGCAGCTAGTTCCTGGTTCCTATTCCCTCCCTGAATGTGCAACTGTGGTCTGCCACTCGTATTTCCTGTTCCTCCTGGCCCTTCAAGGCTCGTTTCAGTGTTCAGGGATCCCTAAGAGTGCCCTTTTCCTGAGGAGCCTCTCAACACAATTGGCTTCCCTGAAATAAAACTCTTTTTAACTCACTTCACTCCTCCTTGATTCAGCTCTCACAATAAAAGGGCTAATCAGGTTCTGCAACAGAGGTCAGAGAGAAAGACCCCTACATTTTTAATAATAAAAACGTGGGTGGGTGAGTGGGTAGCTGTGCTTTTCTCACACCTGAAACATGGTCCTGATCCCAGCCATCTACTGGAATGTGGAGCTCAAAGCTAATAGCAAAGGACACAGAGGGAAGCTATCCTTGAAAACAACAGATAGAGCAACGTGGCTCAAACACACTTGGAATTTCCTGTCTATAAAAGCAAGCTCTGTAGATGTAGAGTTGCTACCTTGCAATCTTGGGTAAAAAAAAAGTCCTAGATTGGGTGGATGTTTAGTAGCTTCTGTTGAGGGAAGGATGGCCTCTGAGGTCGCAGTAAAGGACCATGTGTTTCCTTACTTGGAAAAGAAACCCAATTCTTGGGTCCAACAACAAATCCGCTCCAGTGGTATGTGGTCGGTGGACTAAGCTAGTCCCCTAAATGTTCCCGGTAAATCAGAGTATTATAGTATTATAGCCTGCTGCCTCCTTCCCAAAGCCCAGGAAGCCTTTGCTTGGCTCAGTGAGGGATATCTGATGCTCCGACGGGTCCAAGAGACATCCCCCCACCTTCCCAAAGCCCACCCAGCTTTGGGAAGGAGGCAGCAGGTTTCAGCATCCTGGCAGAGGCCTAACACCTCCTTTGCAAAGTCAAGGAAGCTTCTGCCCAGCTTAGGGAGGGAGGAATGATGCTCACACGTGGGACATTGAAATAATGTATGTGCAATCTCTCTCTCTCTCTCTCTCTCTCTCTCTCACGCACACACACACCCTAACACCCTCACAAACTGTTGCCTCTGGCCCAAACTGCTCCCCTATGAAAAATTTCACCACACACAACAACTGTCTGCAGGGGCGCCTGGAAACTTCATCTTTGCTGGAATGCCTGTGAGCTCCCTCCCTTTGGGCTTCCCCAACTACAGTGGTACCTTGGTTCTCGAACTTAATCCATTCCAGGAGTCTGTTCGACTCCCGAAACCATTCCAAAAACCAAGCTTCCGATTGGTTGCAGGAGCTTCCCGCACCCGAGCGGAAGCCGCGCTGGACATTCGGCTTCTGGGAAAGGTTCGCAAACCGGAACACTTCCTTCTGGGTTTGCGGCGTTCGAGAGCCGATTCGTTCGACGGCTAAGCCTTTCGGCAACCAAGGTACCACTGTACGGGGTCGTTGGTTCTAACTTAAATACTATCCAGAAGTGAAGAAAAATCGGAGGGGGAGGAGGTTGGCAGGGGGGTGGTATTAGGGCTGCTTTCTCTTGAGTTTGCGGGAGGCTGCGCTGCCCCCACCACGTTCCCGCTTCTCCTTGCGCACGCAGTAATATTTGGTGACGCGCTTGCGGCACTGCTCACACCGGACGGCGCAGCACCAATGGAACTTGCAGTTGCAGCTGGACACCATCTCGGCTCGCCGCTCCTCCACGGCCAGCCCACAGTCCCCGCACAGACGCTGACAGCTACGCTTCTCCCACTTGCTCAAAGCCTTGCCCCTCTTCAGGCACTCCCGGCCCTCCGTCCCCAGCAAGCCCAGAGTCTTGTTCTCCAGGCAGTAGTCAGGGGAGTCCTCCAGGTGGACCAGCTCCTTCTTAGAGATGGAGCTGAAGGTTTCGGCAATTGCCCCCCGGCTGGCGGCACTGTTGCCTGCCCCTTGGAGCAAGTCAACCTTCAGGCCTTTGTGGTATTTCTCCTTCAGGTAGGTCCCTACTTCTCGAAACTCGGGCAGCTGCAGCCAGCAGGTCTGCGTGGTGCAGCTGCCGGATACTCCGTGGCATTTGCAGGTCCTCTTCATGGTCCCTTTCACTGCCTAGAGAGGAAGGAAAAGACAAGAGGGAATGCCATGCAATGAGGCCAGGTGGACCAGAAGCCACTCCCAGGGCCGGATATCGGTTTGATGAGGCCCTAAGCTACTGAAGGTAATGGGGCCCTTTATATGCCCTTTGTCAACAACAAATTGTCACTGTTTTTTGTGTTGAATATATGCTATATGGTCATTTCAGAACTAATAGTTATCTCAAGCCATTTGCACATAACAAAATATGTATTTTATCAAAGCAATTGCTTTTTATCTTATATTTTGGAAATGTACATCCACTTTTTTTCCTTTAATTTTTTTGTGGCCCCCAAGACAGTGGGGCCCTAAGCTATAGCTTATTTAGCTTATACGTAAATCCGGCACTGGCCCCACCCCCCAGCCCAAGTTCAGTAAAAAGGTAAGGTAAAGGACCCCTGGACGGTTAAGTCCAGTCAAAGGCAACTATGGGGTTGCGGCGCTCATCTCGCTTTCAGGCCAAGGGAGCCGGCATTTGTCCACAGACAGCTTTCTGGGTCATGTGGCCAGCATGACTAAACCACTTCTGGCGCAACAGGACACTGTGACGGAAGCCAGAGCGCATGGAAACGCTGTTTACCTTCCCGCCACAGTGGTACCTATTTATCTACTTGCACTGGCATACTTTTGAACTGCCAGGTTGGCAGGAGCTGGGACAGAGCAACAGAAGATCACTCCGTCACATGGATCCAAACCGCTGACCTTCCGATTGGCAAGCCCAAGAGACTCAGTGGTTTAGACCACAGCGCCACCCGTGCCCTGCGAGTTCAGTATCTAGAACTAGAAGACTTTTGACTGAAATGGATCATAATTTTCTACCTGAAAGGGAGGGGGTACTTTGCAACTGTTTTGGAAAACTGTTCCATCAGTGGTCAGAGTCTTCCTTCCAATTTCGACAGAAAATTATGAATGGCAAACCTGCTGACATTAAATTCTGGAGCCTTCAGGAAACTTGCCGAAGTGTTTCTCTGTATCAAGCCATCCATCTAAATTGGCTGCGCCAGAGGAGGCTACCTCATCAGGAAGGAGGCTAAAGGATACCATCTCCTGCTTCAACCTTTTTCATTTGCCATAGGTGGAAAATGTGTTGTTACCTTTCTGCCTGCCTCATTGTTATGCAGGTTCATCGCTGCTCTGGCGTCCTGCCCTGTCTCAAGTGCGTCCACAAACTGCTTTGAAATGGCCTCCCCAAAGCCCACGTTGTCGCTGCAGCCTCCCCACAGCCATCCTTGTCCTCCTGTTGGAGAGAGAGAGAGAGAGAGAGAGAGAGAGATGTCATCAGATATATGGAGTCAAGAGGCAGGTGAGCTTTCTCTCAGTCCTTTCATCCTCATGGTGAGTGTTACAGCTGCAGCCAGAAAAGAGCTGGATTCTCAATAACGAGATTTATTTTAGGGGCAATAACAAATTCTGCAATCCCCAGAGCGGTTTAACAATCAAACCCTTTTTGCAGGGAACTCTAGGAATTGTATCTTTCCAAGGGGAATTAGGGAACTCCTCGCAAACTCTCAGCACCCTTAACAAACCACAGTTCCTGGGATTCTTTGGAAAAAGCCACGACTGTTTCAAGCTGGCTGAGTGAGTACATTGAGTTGCACAGGAGGCTGAACTAGATCACCTCCAAGGTCCTCCGCCCATCGCTAGGATTCTATGAAAATACACCATTTCTTGCAGAATACTGAAGCTACAGTCATAGAATCATAGAATAGAATCATAGAGTTGGAAGAGACTACAAGGGCCATCGAGTCCAACCCCCTGCCAAGCAGGAAACACCATCAAAGCACTCCTGACATATGGTTGTCAAGCCTCTACTTAAAGACCTCCAAAGAAGGAGACTCCACCACACTCCTTGGCAGCAAATTCCACTGTCGAACAGCTCTTACTGTCAGGAAGTTCTTCCTAATGTTTAGGTGGAATCTTCTTTCTTGTAGTTTGGAACCATTGCTCCGTGTCCGCTTCTCTGGAGCAGCAGAAAACAACCTTTCTCCCTCCTCTATGTGACATCCTTTTATATATTTGAACATGGCTATCATATCACCCCTTAACCTCCTCTTCTCCAGGCTAAACATGCCCAGCTCCCTTAGCCGTTCCTCATAAGGCATCGTTTCCAGGCCTTTGACCATTTTGGTTGCCCTCCTCTGGACACGTTCCAGTTTGTCCGTGTCCTTCTTGAACTGTGGTGCCCAGAACTGGACACAGTACTCCAGGTGAGGTCTGACCAGAGCAGAATACAGTGGCACTATTACTTCCCTTGATCTAGATGCTATACTCCTATTGATGCAGCCCAGAATTGCATTGGCTTTTTTAGCTGCCGCGTCACACTGTTGGCTCATGTCAAGTTTGTGGTCAACCAAGACTCCTAGATCCTTTTCACATGTACTGCTCTCAAGCCAGGTGTCACCCATCTTGTATTTGTGCCTCTCATTTTTTTTGCCCAAGTGCAATACTTTACATTTCTCCCTGTTAAAATTCATCTTGTTTGTTTTGGCCCAGTTCTCTAATCTGTCAAGGTCGTTTTGAAGTGTGATCCTGTCCTCTGGGGTGTTTGTCCGCTTCTCTGGAGCAGCAGTCCTATGTAACCTGGTGGGAGTAATTTCCACTGAATTCAGAGGGACTGACTTCTGAATGGACACACATAGGATTGCACTCACTGCCACAGCACTGATAGGGGAGAATCAATTCTGCACAGTTTTCTAGCTCAGTTGGTTAGAGCATGGTGCTGATAACAGCAAGGTCACAGGTTTGATCCCCATGTGGGAAAGCTACCTATAAATTACAGGATTCTCAGGGACCCTTCCAACTCCGATCTATGATTCAAATAAAGTGAGGACGTAGAGAAGGGCAAGAAATGTTATGTTTGGATTGGCAGTTTTGCTTCTCTTGCAATAAGAATGGTCACAAGAGTAGGGTGGCCATATGTCCGGATTTTTCCAGACACGACTTGGATTTCAAAGGCAGAATTGATGGCGGGGAGAGGGGGGTCCAAAAGGCAGCACTTTGTCCTGGATCTTAGGCAAGTCAGTCGAAAAAGCTTCACAACTTTTGGGATGTCCTGGTTTTTTACTTTTTGAAATATGGCAACCCTACACAAGAGTCCTTACCAAGTTGCCCGTTGCGTGAATCATCGCATCCACAATTGTCAAAGTCGCCCAGGCTGCAATTGCGTGTCAGTGTGTACATGACTCCAGCGGAGCTGATCGCATGGACAAAGGCTGTTTCTCGGTTTGCTGTCAAACGAAGACACAGGAAAAAGGAAACTAAAGGAGGTGCAAGACAGGATACGGCAGCAGCTCCTGTGATTTGGAGCATCCATGATCAGTAAGGCTGAATGGAAACATGGAATTGTAAAAGGGTAAAAGAGCATTCATAATGAATTCAATTCATAATGAATTGAAAAAAAATGTTTTAAAGTAAAGGTAAAGGTAAAGGTACCCCCTGATGGTTAGGTCCAGTCGCGGACGACTCTGGAGTTGCGGCTCATCTCGCTATATAGGCCGAGGGAGCCGGCGTTTGTCCGCAGACAGCTTCCGGGTCATGTGGCCAGCATGACCAAGCCACTTCTGGTGAACCAGAGCAGTGCACGGAAACGTCGTTTACCTTCCCGCTGGAGTGATACCTATTTATCTACTTGCCCTTTGACATGCTTTCGAACTGCTAGGTTGGCAGGAGCTGGGACCGAGCAACGGGAGCTCACCCCGTCGTGGGGATTCGAACCACTGTCCTTCTGGTTGGCAAGCCCTAGGCTCTCTGGTTTAGACCATAATTCAGATTGAAATTGTCATGTGTCAAAAAAGGTTATTTATGTCTGCTACTACTGCAGTCCATGTTTTGTTAGCCCCAAATGCAAAACGAGCAAGGTCCCAACTAAAGAAGACTGGCAACTTAAACTGATGTAATATTCACCGCTTGCAGACCTAACATATAGAATAATAGAACAGGAAGAACATATGTTTAAAGAGGATTGGAAAAGGTTAATTGAATACAGTGGTGCCCCGCAAGACGAATGCCTCGCAAGACGAAAAATCCACTAGACGAAAGGGTTTTCCATTTTGGAGGCGCTTCACAAGACGAATTTCCCTATGGGCTTGCTTCGCAAGACGAGAACGTCTTGCGAGTCTTGTGATTTTTTTTACGCTTCCCCCCCACTTTTTCTAAGCCGCTAAGCCACTAATAGCCTTTTAGCCGCTAAGCCGCTAAGCCTTTAATAGCCGCTAAGCCGCTAAACCGCTAATAGCGCTAATCCGCTAAGCCGCTAATAGGGTTGCTTTGCAAGACGAAAAAACCGCTAGACGAAGAGACTCGCGGAACGGATTCTTTTCGTCTTGCAAGGCACCACTGTATATGGGAAGTAATTGTGTACAGCTGAAGACAACGGCAGCATTAAGATAAATTCAGCAATGTAAATAAACTTGGATGGGTGTAATAATGGAATACGGAATGGTATAGTTTTTGTAAAATATGCAGGGATTTATATGTAAAATGAACCATGGAAAGAGAGGAAGGGAAGTCATTGATATCTTAAGGGTACAAAATGAGTATTTTAGATTGTAAAACATATATAGAGAGAGAGGAAAAGGGACCCCTGACTGTTAAGTCCAGTTGCAGACGACTCTGGGGTTGCGGCGCTCATCTCGCTTTATTGGCCGAGGGAGCCAGCATGACTAAGTCGCTTCTGGCAAACCAGAGCAGCACATGGAAATGCTGTTTACCTTCCCACCAAAGCAGTACCTATGTATCTACTTGCACTTTGTGCTTTCGAACTGCTAAGTTGGCAGGAGCAGGGACCGAGCAACGGGAGCTCACCTCATTGCAGGGATTCGAACTGCCGACCTTCTGATCGGCAAGCCCTAGACTTAGTGGTTTAACCCACAGTGCCACCCGCGTCCCATAATTTATATATAGATATAATAATAATAATAATAATAGTAATAATAATAATAATAATAATAATAATAATAATAATAATAATATAAACTGAACAGCAACCTTCTGTTTAGAAATGACGAAGAACAACTTAGGGCTCTTCATCCAGCAGAAATGAAAGGTAGATAACATTCTACTAAATAGAATGTTCGACAGTGGAATTTGCTGGCAAGAAGTGTGGTGGAGTCTCCTTCTTTGGAGGTCTTTAAGCAGAGGCTTGACAACCATATGTCAGGAGTGCTCTGATGGTGTTTCCTGCTTGGCAGGGGGTTGGACTCCATGGCCCTTGTGGTCTCTTCCAACTCTATGATTCTATGATTCTATGAAATAACATGAACTGATGCTATTATTGATGTTTTTTTGGGACCAGTCTGCTAAGAACTGCCTAGATTAAAAACAGGAGAGTTAACTCCTACTAATGCCAAAGATAGCCATGGGGGGGAGTGGACTTGTAGATCTTTCCTCTGTCATCCTGCCCCTAACACGAAGGCTGAAATCTTTTGCCTCTGATAGCAGAAAGAACAGCCACCTATACTACTCAGGATCACTGATGTGCCATGTAGTGATGTGACTGCTTTTCCCACTGCATTGTAAGTGTGGGTTAAATGCAAATAAATATCTAGTTGCTTCAGGGTTCTACAAATAATTGGCGGGGAAGGGTCTGGCTCCTTCTTTCCTTGCCAGGAGGGAAAAGCCTCTTGGAAAAGTTTTGGCACTGAGTGGGTGTAGCAGTTCCTAAGTGAGTCTGTTGCTCACCCTGAAGCCATCTAAAAGGTAAAAGGTAAAGGGACTCCTGACCATTAGGTCCAGTCATGACTGACTCTGGGGTTGCGGCGCTCATCTCGCTTTACTGGCCAAGGGAGCCGGCATACAGCTTCCGGATCATGTGGCCAGCATGACTAAGCCGCTTCTGGCGAACCAGAGCAGCGCACAGAAACGCCCTTTACCTTCCCGCCAGAGCGGTACCTATTTATCTACTTGCACTTTGACGTGCTTTTGAACTGCTAGGTTGGCAGGAGCAGGGACCGAGCAACGGGAGCTCACCCCGTTGCAGGGATTCGAACTGCCGACCTTCTGATCAGCAAGTCCTAGGCTCTGTGGTTTAACCCACAGCGCCACCCATGTCCCTTGAAGCCATGTAGATTGCACTCAAAAAACCAAACAGAGCGTATTGTTTGGCTTTTGGTTCTCTACATTTCTTTTGGATGGCAGTGCCACTGATGGGTCACAGCTGGAGGTACAGATGTGCAAAGATAAGCAAAGCAGCCAGATTTGGTAACCAGAGTGCTTTTCTTCTTTTAAAAAAAAACGTTTAGGGGTACTCTCATTTTGACTCAAGAAAATCACCATTTTATAGTTCAAATCGGGGGAAATGAATACAGTAAATGGACAAAAGTACAAAGAATATGCATTACTTATATTGAAAGACTGACCCTCAATGAGGCCAAACTTTCATCAATAAAACACCACACGTCCACATTCCACACTGCTTCACACATTAAACCATGGGTAGGCAAACTCCAGCCCAATCGCCTTCCAAATCAGGCCCACAGACGGTCCGGGAATCAGCGTGTTTGTACATGAGTAGAACATGTCCTTTTATTTAAAATGCATCTCTTGTGGGGCATAAGAATTCGTTCATTTTCCCCCCTTCAAAATATAGTCCGGTCCGCACAAGGTCTGAGGGACAGTGGACCGGCCCCCTGCTGAAAAAGTTTGCTGACCCCTGATGCTCGCTTCCGTATGCGACTCAGGAAACACCGGGAAAGGAAATGAAGGTGGTAACAAGAATCAGAGGTGGTAACAACGAAACTGGCCAATCACCATGCTATTCAACCGAACTGACAATTCACCGTGCTAGAGAAGAAACTATTTTTTTAAATAAAAAAAATGTTTCTTCTCCATTAGATTCACAAAATGTTAAGGGGTATTGCGTACCCCCAGGAAGAAAAGCACTGCGTAACCATATTTGGCTAAAGCAGCAGTCGGCCATAGCTTTTTCTCCTCAGCTCCCCTGTTGTGTAATAGATAGATTAATTGCCAGGGAACTAGATTATGTGGGTGATGGTTGCGAGATTATAAAAGCTTCTTCCTTGGGTGATTGCGTCTTTAAAAGGGCACATAAACTCTGAGAATTGGCAGTTAAAAGCATCCTTAAATCCCCTTAACAGCTCTTATGGGGCTGGTCCTATCTTTAGACTAAGCGAGGCAGCTTCCTGGGTGTCATGAACTGGCAGCAAATTGTTAGTTGGTGGCGCTGTGGGTTAAACCACAGAGCCTAGGACTTGTCGATCAGAAGGTTGGCGGTTTGAATCCCCGCAACGGGGTGAGCTCCCGTTGCTCGGACCCTGCTCCTGCCAACCTAGCAGTTCGAAAGCTCATCAAAAGTGCAGGTAGATAAATAGGTACCGCTCCTGCGGGAAGGTAAATGGCGTTTCCGTGTGCTGCTCTGGTTCGCCAGAAGCGGCTTAGTCATGCTGGCCACATGACCCGGAAGCTGCACGCCGGCTCCCTCGGCCAATAAAGCGAGATGAGCGCCGCAACCCCAGAGTCGGCCACGACTGGACCTAATGGTCAGGGGTCCCTTTACCTTTTACCCTTCAGGCAGGCAATGTCTCAGGAAGGCCCCGGCCAACCCTCCTGACATTTTCTTACCACTACGCAGTCCTCCGTGGCTGGAGAGTTGCAAAGCTCTCTCTGGGCAGTTCCAGCGATCCCAAGCAAACTGGAACTTGCATTCCTCAATCCCACTCTGTGCGCCGGCCGCAACGCTGCTGGAATAGATGAGGTATGCCTGCAGGGAGAAAAGGGCAAGGGCAAAAGAGGAGCTTCCACAAGGGGACATGCAGAGATTGCCATGGCTTCAAAACCTCCCTCTAAGAGTTCAATCCTTGCCTGACAAAGGAAACCCTATTTGTATCCTCTGCAGGAAAATGGGACTTAGCATCATTGTCTCCTGGAAGGCCCAGGAAGTGAGTGGCTATGTGCTCAAGTCCAGGAGACTTGTCTGACTGTGTCCAGGGTTCGAGTCGACAGAGATAAGATTGTGCAGTGAATTTGGTGACACCTTCCATATTTAACATGCAACCAGTAAGCAACGAATTCGAAAAACAATTCCATTAGAAGCTGAAAAGGCGAAACAGAGCATGATCTGAATATAAAGTACTAAAATGAGAAAGTGCAGCTTCCTAAACCACTCGTTCCAGGGCTCTCGGAATGTCTCGCCTGCTACTCCTCCTTTAGATTACCAAGAGGATTTTCTTCCTTTGAACTGGGTCTTGAGTGCCTTCTTTTTTCCTTGCACTGAAAAAAAAGACGTTGAATTTTCAGGGCTGTGCTGAAAATTTATCCCAGTTTTTCTCCATCCCAGTGATCCTCGGATGAAGGGCGCTGGAGAAATTTAATTATTAATAACAAAATAATAATCGCAGAGGAGAGCATTGGGGTGTGTGTGTGTGAAATTCCTGTGGTTGGGAGGGAGATAAGTTGTGGGGGTTTTTTTTAAGATCAGGCAGTGCGGTCAGTTTAGGGAGGCTGGAAAGATGTTTATACATTGGCCAACTCATGACACTGAGGTAAGCTCAAAACCCCACAGCCACCCAAATTTTAAGCCAGGAAATGCTCAAGTGCCCTCAGAATGAGGCAGACAAATTAAAGTCTCAATTACAGGAGAGGAAAACGTACAAGAAACTGGAGAGTCATGGATGCTTTAGCTGAGATTCCTGCATTGCAGGGCATTGGAACAGAGGACCCCTGGGGTCTTTTCCAACTCTACAATTCAATGATTCTAAGATTTTATGGTGTACCGCGGCCCAGCACTAGTTCTGGCACAGAAGGTTGCTTTGCCTGACCTGAAACAAAAGTAAAAAAGCAGCAGGACAGAGAGGGAAAGGGCTTATTGAGCCACTGCACATCAGACCCTACTGGCCCTTCCTCAGGAATTTCAGATAACAGGAATTTGAAATCTGGATGTGCTACCTTTTCTATCTCCTCTGGGTAAGAGACAGAAGAGCCAGCACATACCCTCCAACATTTCTCCGATGGAAATAGGGACGTCCTAAGGAAAAGTGGGACGTTCCAGGATCAAATCAGAAACTGGGATGGCTTCTGTAAATCCAGGACTGTCCCTGGAAAACAGGGTCTCTGGCAGCACATTGGGACTTTGAATTACTGTTCTCTCAATTTTCCTGAAGAAGGACCAGTAGAATATGGAACCCTTTGGATCAGGATCAATACCACACCACCACCACCGTTTACCACATAGGTGTTTTGTTTGTTTGTTTTGTGTTTTAGTTAGTTTGCTCCCGTTTTCTTTTTGCAGGTTCCCTGACCTGGTCTATGTGCTGGGCTTTCCCTGACCTGGTCTATGCGCTAACTGCATGGCTGAGCCAGACCCCACACTGTTGAGAACTGCAGAGCCTCTCGTTTGTGTCGTTTGCTAACTTCCCACTTGGATCATGCTTTCTCTCAGCCTCTTAATCCACCTCCCAGCCCAACCCCCAAACAGCCAACCTGTCAAGTACAGCCAGACTTTTATCTAGACTCCTCAGATGTGTGGCTCCCTCCCCAACTCCCCACCCCCTCTCCCTTCCTTCCTTTTACTTCAGGGGGCCAAGTTCAATATGGTGTTTTCCTCTATGAAACAGCATCGGTGGAGGAAGCCCTATTCAAAGTCTTCAAGGCAGGCAGCTGTGTTTGTTTTTGCTGCAACAGACGGACCGGCAGAGCAACTTCAATGGGGCTTACTCCTAAGTAAGTGTGCATAGGATTACAGCCAAAGGGCCCCTTCAAATATCCTTCTTATTAGACACCCAGGATTTTTTGTGCTCAAGATGCTACAGGAATGGTCACATGCAATCCACTTTTAATACTGTTTGCATCTGCAAACATTTTTTGGCGGGAGTCACACTGCTTCGCTTCCAAATCAGGGCATATTGCATAAGAAATCTGGTGACTTTTATGCCACAAATGTTCTAGTTTCTTTACAGTGGTACCTCCTGTTGCGCAGGGGATCCATTCTGGAGCTCTGGACGGATCCCGAGGTGTGCTTATCTGGAGGTGCCGCTTCTGCGCATGCGTGTGGTGTGGTTTGGCACATCTGCGCATGCGTGCGGCATGTAGAGCTCTTCTGCGCAAGGATACGTAACCAGAGGTGAACGTAAGCAGAGGTACCACTGTATTTTGTTTTGCTTTTGTTCCGCTATTGCCCCTCCAGAGCGCGATAATGTGGAAGCATTATGGAAGCACCGCAGAACAAACAAAAGCAGAATAAATCTACCGCCACTGCACTGTTGCAGAATACACAGGTGGGGAGAGCCCAATTTTGTGGTGTTCGTTCAGAGCCCCCGGTCGTTTTACTGACTTTTGACCTGTACACCACTGCTTTATTCTTCCGCTGCCACCAGCCACGTTTCTTCTGAGTCTCAGTCAGGTTATAAAGTCAACAATGAAGATTGAAGTTTATTGAAGAACAAACAAGTTTTAAATATGTTCAGAACGGTTTCTCAAATGTGCGCCCTTAACTAGATGTGGTACTATCTTGCACAGTCACAATCTTCTCTCTCGGTTCTATCCCTGTCTCTCACTCTAACTGCCACAACCACTATGTTCGACTTTTACTGCCTCTGTCTGACCCTCATTCCTCTATCTGAAAGATTAAGCAGGGTTTTGTAGCAAAATGCTAGCGCTTGGAACATCACCCAGAAGATTGCAACTAGAGAGATCGTTGTCTTGAGATGTCACTTCCTGGTTTGCCCGGAGAAGCCATTTTCAACAGAGCTCAGCAACAGAAGTATTGAGGAAGTGGCGGGTATTGAAATTTTGTGCCCCTGACCATTTTGCCCCCAGGGAAACTGCCCCAGTGGGTCCACCCAGGCTAGGCCACTACAACTCAAGAAGCTTATGAGGCTTTTAGCTCAAGGAACCAGTCTAGTATTTGCTAGGTTGCATTTATATGTTGACCTGTTCCATTTTATACTTGACATCTCTGGGCTCGATCAGGTGATGCTTCCGCACGCCCCACAATACGGCTGTTGTTGACATTTGTCTGTCTCGAGAGAGAATGGAGTGCGCCTTCGGGGTAAACCACTGTGTTGGCAAAACGGAAGTGAACTTCCGGGGGAACAAGAGTGTCTGGAGGTCCTGGGCTGCTCAGACAACAAGACCCCCCACCCTCAGCCTCACTGATTTGGTCCAAAGGAAAGCAGAGCAATGCGTTCTCTGGATAGCAATTCCACAGCATGGAAATTAGCATTAAGGTAAAGGTCCTGATAAAGGACCCCTGGTAAAGGTAAAGGACCCCTGATCATTAGGTCCAGTCGTGACCGACTCTGGGGTTGTGGCGCTCATCTCACTTTACTGGCCGAGGGAGCCGGCGTACAGCTTCCGGGTCATGTGGTCAGCATGACTAAGCCACTTCTGGCGAACCAGAGCAGCGCACGGAAACACCCTTTACCTTCCCGCTGGAATGGTACCTATTTATCTACTTGCACTTTGATGTGCTTTCGAACTGCTAGGTTGGCAGGAGCAGGGACCGAGCAACGGGAGCTCACCCCGTCGCGGGGATTCGAACTGCCAACCTTCTGATCGGCAAGCCCTAGGCTCTGTGGTTTAACCCACTGCGCCACCCACGCCCCTAATACACGAAAGGTGCAAGAATAGGGGCCAGTAAAAAAATAACAAAAACCAGCCAGCAAACTGGTAACCCTAACACCAGGGCTTTTTTCAACATCTCTCAGGTGGGTGCCATTGCCATTATAAGAGAACAAGGGAAGCATTCATGGTGAGTTCCAGCATGTCTTTTTCTAGAAAAATAGCACTGCTTAGCACTATGCGTAAGGTTCAAGTCATCAGCTACTATGGTGTAGAAGAGTTGAATCTGGACTTTAGCAACTTGGATTCAAATCTCTGAAACCTGCCCAGCCATAAACCTCTTTGGATTGCCTTGGGCAGGGATGTTGGGAAGAAAGAATTGGGGGATGGGGAATACTGCCCTGAGCTCTTTAGAAAAAGAGGAAAACAGCTTCTTTCCTTGCTTTTTGTGCTTAAGATTCGACAGAGAGTGCAGGGTTGCCCCTGCCCAAACCTTAGCAAACCTGGGAGGCTGGAAACAGGCCTGATTTTCAGCAGATCTTGGCTTGTTGGAATTAGAGACACAGATCAAAGGAAACGCACTTACCTTGGGACCAGTCATCAGGAAATTATTCACTGACCTGGAAGGGAGGAAAAGGGATCATCAATGGAGAGAAGCAGAGGGAATGCCTGGAATTCCCCTGTGCCACCCCTGCCCAGCCCTTGGAGAGTCGTCCCACTTACTGAACCAAGCGCATTTGCCCATTGCTGCCCAGTAGGTACTGCTGAAGGTTCGTTGGGGCTGCGAGCCTCTCCCTGTCCTGATTCATTGCCTAAAGATAGTTGAATGATGGTCAAGTATTTGCACTTGGGTTGAAAAAACAGGATGGAGTTGTGGTTGGCAGTAGGCTTGTGGCTGCAAAGGTATTGTACGAAATGGAGGAAGCCACACATGGACAGAGGGAAAACGCTTGCCAAAGTCTGAGGACCGATTCAGGTATTAGAAATGTATTTAACAACGTGGTGTTGAGACCACAGGTATTAGATATTTCTTGATATGACACCTTAAGTATGATTTTATATAGATTTGATTTGTATTCTCCCCCCCGCCCCAGCCTTGCAACTATTAGGCATATCTTTTCTATTTTGTACTTTGTATACGAAAGATGGAAAGATGATGATGGTGATGATTTGATTTGTACTTTGCCTATCAGGCTGGGTTTTCCCAGCCACTCTGGGCAGTTTCCAACACATATAAAAACGTAACAAAACATCAAACATTAAATCCAGGGCTCCCTTCAGATGTCTTTTAAAACATCGAAATCTTTGGTAAAAGGCGAAAGATTTATACAATCTCAAGAGAAACCAGAGAACTTTTCATAGAACTGAAATTAGAAAGCCCCTATAACAAATAAAAATGACATTTGCTGCCTGAACACTCAAAAACTAAATGAGAAACTAAACACGTAAGAAATCAGACGGTGGCCCAGATTTACAATTTAAAAGAAATAATGAAATAGAATATAAAATTGTCTGAAAATGTTGAAAATGCAATTTTTCCTGTTGAAATGTGGTATCAAAAATGGAGCTTTTCAAGTGAAATTTGAGCAGTTCCACCTATGCAGAAAGATTTGCCAAAACTTAAGAGGTGATAGTATCATTGTACCCCAGTAAGACCTCCTTTTCAAGCCTTCCTTGACCGCATAGGAGAAAGGGAAACAGCCCCCCAAGAGTCACTGTGGATGGGACAAGAAGGAACAGAAATGTATATCTGGAAAATGTCCGCCCCAGAAGATCTGGGCAATTATTGCAGTTGCATTTAGCTTAATAGGTGCGTCTGTTGATATGGAAACAGACCTTCACCCAGCGCAGATACGGGCAAGGCAGTGCTACCCCTAAATGTAAGTTTATAATGAATTTATAAAGCTTTGTATCTCTCCACCATAAAACTGAAATAATCTTCATGTGGGACATGCAAAGAGTAGACCACAAGAACCAACTGTGAAAACCAAGAAGAATGCTTTTATCCCCCAAGCAATTCTCCACCCCCAATCTCTCAGGTTTCCTTGTTGATTTTCATCACCTTCCCATAATGGCCCCATTCAGATGATCATATCTCAGCCTAATAAATTGAGGTATTTTCCATGTTGTGTAGCACACACCTTTGCCCCTACCTACACAATATGAGCAATCAAATCAGGAAGCCTCTAAAACTTCCCATTTTCGTCCAAACTGAACAACCGGTTCCCAGTTTAGGAACCAAGCCAGGATATCAAAAACACAATTGGTTTGAGCTCCTGGCTTGATCTGAAACTGGGAACCAGTTTCCCAGTTTGGACAAAAGGCGAAACGATGTTTCTTGATTTGATTGCTTGTGCCCTGCAGGAAAGAGCAAAGGTTGCTGCATTCAAGTTCCATCCTTTATCAGGAAAGACTACAATGGAAATATTTCTATTAAAGCACCTTCACATTCCTTTTTGTAGCAAACCTTTGAAGCAATCACTTCTTAGCAGACTGGCTTTATCTCCCTTCAAAGGCAAGAGCAGTCGTCAAGGAAAGAGAAAAGACAGAGCACACAAATTCAAGTTTACCGGCCGGCACACAAGGGGACAGATTAATCGCTGGCACAAAATAAGCATCTATGTGTGGAGATGTTCCCTTTAACAATAGAAGTTGTGGTTATTTCTTTTTTAGAGCCAGTTTCTGTCAATTTACCACTTGCCACGGAGTGAACAGGACAGCCACAGACTCCCAATTGGGCGAACTAAGCAGACTCTAAGCTAAAGAGGCAGACCACCCTGATCCTCCTCTTCAAGACGATGGGATTACCGGTAAATACCCGAATGGCCTTGAAGCTAGGATATGAAATAGAGCCGTCAAATTTTTAAAAGTTGTTTTAGTTTTTTTACTGCTTAAATCCTGCTTTTCATCCATTTATTGTTTAACTAACTGTTTAACTGAATGTGTATCTTCTTCTCTGGCCTGATCCAGCAAGCCAATTATTATGTCGCAATGACTTTTTAGTGATAACAGACAGTCAAAACATTATTTTCATTGGCCCTGAATCTTTTGGATTTTATTTCTGCTTGGCTGAGTTGCAGATCTACTCAGAGGAGAACTATATCAGATTTTTTGGGGGAAACAATAGCCGAGGAAATATTACTGGACCTCAGGAATACTTGCCGCTGGCAGAGCCACAGCATATTAAATTTTAATTTGCAATCTAAAGAGGATGGTATGTGCACATTAATAAATCACTTTTTAAGGGCCAAGGTGTCGTCTGAAAGTAAAACCTCTAAAAGCAATGTGGGTTGCTTCCAAAAATTACCACTTCATTTCTTGAGCCAATTATTATTGCTATTAGTTGTAGTATTATGGCATATTGTTAGCTTGCTCTTCAGCACAGTATGTCCCAGGTCAAGCACAATACATGGGTTAGAATACACAAATTACATATAAAGCAACAAAACCAATCAAAATGAGAAATCATCATATTAAGAAGAGCAACAGGAAATGTGCCATGAAGACTACAACAACTACAGAATGGGCTACTCACTCTCCTTTAGTAATTACTCCAATATCTTATAAATACACATCCTATTTATGGATACATGCATAGCCATGAGTGAAGGGGTCATTAAAACAATCTGTTGCCTTACAATCTCATGAAACACAACTTTCCAGTTGTGCAAGCTGGGCGTACAACTTGTTCTCATGACACACACAAAAAGCCCCACCATCACAGAAATCACTTCTGGTGCGATTGGGTGCTTAGAAAACATTATTCAAGAAGCATCCTAATTTTCCTTCAACCTTATTCTCAGTGCTCCTGTAGAATTTGCTGATTTCCTTGTAAAATGTAAAGTAGCCCTGGGCTGTTAAGTCTAGTCAAAGGCGACTATGGGGGTGAAGCACTCATCTCGCTTTCAGGCCGAGGGAGCCGGCGTTTGTCCACAGACAGCTTTCTGGGTCATATAGCCAGCAGGACTAAAATGCTACTGGCGCAACAGGACACTGTGATGGAAACCAGAGCGCATGGAAATGCCGTTTGCCTTCTTGCCACAGTTGGTACCTATTTATCTACTTGCACTGGCGTGCTTTCGAACTGCTAGACTGGCAGGAGCTGGGACAGAGCAACAGGAGCTCACCCCATCATGGGATTTTGAACCGCTGACCTTCTGATCAGCAAGCCAAAGAGGCTCAGTGGTTTAGACCACAGCGCCACCCACATCCTTGTTCCCATACATCAATGGGAAAGGTACGGAAAAGCTCGTTCTTTCCCCGAAACGGGCTGTGATTTTAACTGATGAATCGTCTCTTCAGTGAAAGCTTATATAGCAGACCAACATTTGCCTATTGATGTCTTGGTAGACCTGAGATAAAGAGGCATAGAGCTATAGATACCTCACGGATGAAGAGAATATCATCCCAACAAACCTTGCAGATGAATATTTCCCAATTATATCTATCTCTAGCATTAGGGCTCTTTTCAGCCAGAACTCACTGGATGTCAGTTCTAGCAACTTTCAGATAGGCACCATTGCCATTATAAGAGAACAAGAGAGGTGTTCATGGTAAGTTCCAGTACCTCTTTCTCTATAAAAAATAGTACTGGCTAGCAGATATTCTGCATTGTTGGTTTTCATCCTAGTAATAAGAGTCACAGGCAGCTGAAGCTAAAATCAGGGTCAATGCATATGATTATGATTATATTTTCACCTCACCCATCTGACTGCCCCAGCAGCTTCCAACATATATAAAAACATAATAAAACATTAAACGTTAAAACATTAAACATTAAAAAAACCTTCCCTATACAGAGCTGCCTTCAGGTGTCTTCTAAAGGTTGTATAGTTACTTATAGTTACTTATCTCCTTGGCTGTCTTCTGGCAGTTCCCTCCCTGCGAGAAGTGAGGTTACAGGGAACCAGGCAGAGGGCCTTCTCGGTAGTGGCGCCTGCCCTGTGGAACGCCCTCCCATCAAGGAAATAAACAGCTATCTGACTTTTAGAAGACATCTGAAGGCAGTCCTGTTTAGGGAAGTTTTTAATGTTTGATGCTTTATTGCATTTTTAATATTCTGTTGGCAGCCGCCCAGAGTGGCTGGGGAAACCCAGCCAGATGGGCAGGGTGTAAATAATAAATTATTATTACAACTCCATACCCTCCAACATTTCTCCAATCAAAATAGGGATGCCCTAAGGAAAAGTGGGACATTCCTGGATCAAATCAGAAACTGGGATGGCTTCTGTAAATCTGGGACTGTCTCTGGAAAATAGGGACACTTGAAGGGTCTGCGTTGCGACGATTTACTACAAATCACCCAGAAGTTTCTGATCTAAATTATGTCCATATCTGGCCAAGCAGATGGAGACCATCAATGGAGCATCACTTAGTTGGGTTTCCATAGACTAGCCTCTCATAGTGAGCAGATTTGGTGGCTTTGATAAGGGCAGGACTCCCTCACGACACCATAAGAGGTATGGCTAGGAGCTCTCAGGATCAGGTGTTCCGCAGATTATCTGCACTAATTTGTGTCACCCTGAAATTGTTGGGTTATGGCCAGGGATCAGCAAACTTTTTCAGCCATGGGCCAGTCCACTGTCCCTCAGACCTTGTGGGGGGCTGGACTATATTTTTTGGGGGGAAATGAATGAATTCCTATGCCCCACAAATAACCCAGATATGCATTTTAAATAAAAGCACACATTCTACTCATGTAAAAATACCAGGCAGGCCCCAGAATTAACCCAGAGATGCATTTTAAATAAAAAGTCACATTCTACTCATGTAAAAACACGCTGATTCCCAGACCGTCTGCAGGCCGGACTGAGAAGGCGATTGGGCCAGATCCAGCCCCCAGGCCTTAGGTTGCCGACCCCTGGGATACGGCAGATAAGAAGATAATTGCCCACAGAGACTCGGGAAGTAAGGAGGAGAGTTGGTACTTGGGTGATTTTGTATGATTGTTTGAATTTGTATTCATTGTTTCGTTTATGAATAGCTTCCTTAGGAAGCATCTTGAGGCAATTTCACAATACCGGGGGGTATATACAAAACGAGTGCATATACAAAACGAGTACGTATATAAAAACAGTGATTACAATTCCATGTATAAAGCAACTTCAGATGAATTGCACGCCTTCCAACATTTCTCCGATGAAAATAGGGATGTCTTATTCCATATTAATAATAGTTTTATTATTTTTACCCCACCCATCTGACTGGGTTCCCCCAGCCAGTCCAGACAGCTTCCAACACCCCCCCCCAAAAAATTAGAAAACTTCCCTATATAGGGCTGCCTTGAGAGGTCTTCTGAAAATTGTAAAGTTACTTATATCCTTGGCTTGGGGGATCGGGTCGCATAACTCCAAACCCTCCAACATTTCTCCGATGAAAATAAAGACATCCTAAGGAAAAGCGGGACATTCCAGGATCAAATCAGAAACCGGGGCAGCTTTTGTAAATCCGGGACTTTCCCTGGAATATAGGGACACTCGGAGGGTTTGGAATTGCACCTGATGGTGTTTAATTGCGGGTTCTGTTACCAAGATTAATAAAACGGTGGCCCTTATTTGCACTAGTGTGTTGATTCTGTTCTGAGCCTGGAGCCAGAAACATTTTAACTAATAAACAGCTCAGTAGCTGTGGAGTTTGGAAGCAACAAATGAACCTGGCAGTCGAGTGCTATAGCACAGTTTGCTCTGTAATGCTGGATGCTGAAGTTTGGCACTAGGCAAGTAGCAAGAGGTTCATCAAGTCCTGAACCTAATCTGAGTGATGGTCCATACACAGGGATATTCCTCCCTATGGTGTACATGACAGAGTCCAGAGAGGGGAGAATGGAGGTTTGGGAATGTGCATCTCGTATTCCCACGTTTCAATCCTCCGTCTAGCTGGAGCTGTACCTCCTTCTCATCTCAAGACACTTTGGAAGGACGATTAAATTCAGACAGAAGAAAGCACTTTCCCTTCCCTTTGAGAAAGTTTTAAAGTGGTTAGGGCCCTTAAAATATATATACCAGCCTCACCACGCACAAATCCTGACCCTGGTCCCTGCATCCTTCCAGGATAACATAAGTTATTAAGAGTTTGATTTCTCTCTCTTTCTTACTCTCTCTCACTCACAAACATTTCCACCACTACCTCACCCGCTGGACTGTGGTTCTTGGGAGCTATCTAACGTTTATTTTTTTAAATTAATGCTCCACCGCTGCCTATCTGGAATGCAGATGCACAGAAACGATCGCTTTAATTGTGGGTGGCCCCATTTTGCCGCCAGACCAGTCGACACAGGACCACCGGGTATGATGTTAGAAGGGAGAAGCGGGGAGCCACGAGGAAAAATTGTAGATTACCCTCAACCCCTTAAGAGGAATGCTCTTGTTGAAGGCTCTTAGACCTCTCTAAGGCTTCTCTTTCTCCTGGCAGAAGTTTTTAACCTTAGGATACACACACACAACACTGCTCCCCAACCCTATTTCCCATTCCACTGAGACATCTTTGGCTTAACCATGAGAGGGTTTCAAACATTTCAACAAGCCTGAACGACTTGTTCATGTGCTTGATTCTTTTGCACTTCTGCTGTTAACATCCCAAAAGCAAATCGTATTGGTGGGGGTGCAATATAAGCTCAAGATTTTGATACGACTTCCTTCTGTTCCCCCGCACTAGAATCTCTCCTCTGAACATGAAAGAGTCACTACTGCAAAAGTCTAACCCTCTCTGGGTTTTAGTTAGGGCTCCCTAGCCAATTTCTCCAGATTTAATTATCCCTCTGTTAGTCCTTATTAAGAGCAATGGGGAATGATATGAGAAATCTATTCCCCATCCAGCACAACTTGGTTATTTTTACACTCGCAGCATACTGGAATCCCAGTTGAGTTAAACTCTCTGAGAAGATGCCGCAAGGAGCACTGAACTTGGTTAAACTTAGCCCCAGATTTCAACAGGGTGCAAAAATTTAGCTTGCTGGTAGCATGGCAAGCACAGAGTCTATCAAGCACAGAATCCTCTCAGACAACTTTGTTCCACTGAGACAAGAGGATGGCAAGCGAGATCAGGTGATTGGAGGAATTCCTGTTGTCGGAATTAATTCTGCCTGATGGTAAATTCCATGTAACCTAAAGATGTGCCTGGACTTAAACAAATTAACAGAGACGCAGTAAAAGATAATGCATTGCCTATTATCTCACGAACGCTGGGTATTTGCTTCTGTGATATCCTTTCCAAATTTATTTTTTAAAAGCAGACAATTTCAAAGGCATTCACTAAAGTTTCATGAGTCTCACCAGTACAAAACATTTCAGGCTGAACAACGAAAAACATAGACTACGCAGCAGAATGGTCCAATTGAATTGATTGCTAGTTTATCTGAGAATGGTTGACTTTTTTGGACTGCTGCAGGGAGCCAATTGGAATATCTTAACGAGTTGTGATGTTAAAAAAACGAGGCCGAATGTTCCCTTTTGACACTTTCTTCTTCTTTAAAACCCTTGCTATTCCCTCATTACTGAACTGTCAAGCCGAAAGCTGTGATTTCAACCAGCTAAATCAATGCAACCAGAATTTTGGAGGCAGCAGCCGAATTGCTGGTTAGGAACATAAAGGAGACACAGAATGCAAGGAAAGGAGAGAGCAAAGCTTCGTAGCTTGGGAACCTTCAGACAGAGGAACCCCTGCTCTTCTGCGATAAGTTCATCTTGCAAATTGGACGCGATACCTTGCAAAGTGGCTTCTCTGAGATTCCCAATGATCTCTCCAAGCAGTCCTCGGGGGGGGGGGGGGTCTGTAGGATGTGCCTCCGGGTGAGGTCAGGCTCCACAAGCCTAAAACACCCTTTAGCGACCCGAGGGAAATAGGACAGGGGTGGTGGTTGCTGAGAGACCAAGGTGAGGGTGCCTTTGATCCTGCACGACAATGTCCCATGGGCCTGTTTTGCTACATCATCGCAAAGGAAGGAACTCTCGTTACTCACCAAGGATAGCTGAAGTGGAAGAAGGACACGAAGAACAAGGTGCCTGGATAGGAGCCCATCCAAAACATAATCCTACCCCCCTCAAAAATAAATAAATAAATAAATAAACGAAAGGCCGAGAAAAGAAGATCTTAAAATATTAGGATGGTAATTTGAGGAGGGGGAGGGGGGGAAAAGAAGAGCAAAATGAGCTTCTAGCCTCTGCTCCTAAAGGGTGCAGAGAAGTTAAAAGACCCCGAATCCAAACTGCGCTGTAGGACAATCGGTCCTGAAGTGCAAGCAAAAGGCGATTGGTGAAATGGAGCCACTGAAATTTGTAAGAAGAGATTATCTACTTAATTAAAGATTTCTCTCTCTCTCCACCACCCCTAAGTCCTTCAGCCAATCAGGATTCAAGTGCCAGAGAGAGACTGAAGTGATCAAAAGAACACCCCAGGTCCCTCGAAGACAAATGCAATCAAGAAAAAGGATTTTTTTTGGGGGGGGGTGTTGTTTGACAGAGATAAAAAGACAGAGAGAGACAAAGCAAATCCCTGCAATAGTCCCTGGATGCAATCTCCACCATCAGCAACCCTGCAACATCCCCAAAGGCAACTTGGAAAGACTTATTCCAAATCTTTGATCTTTCGCCTTGGAGGCTTCCGTTGCAACCAGCGCTTGCATGAGCATTTTCCGCAAGCATGAATTATATTTGTTCTTAAAGACTGGCGAAGAGGGCTTCTGAGAAGAAGGCTGCAGAATCGAGAATATTGCAACTCATCCCTCAAACAGCTAGATAGAAAAGGAGTTGGCACCCAAAGGTCTTCTTTCCTTCTGGCTTTTTCCATCCCTCCTTTGGAGCAAATACTCTAGACAAGGATGATCTTCTTTGGCGATCACTCATAGCCGAGTAAGATTGTCTTCCATAAACACGGTTTTAACAATGAGTCCGTAAGTGACTGTGGAGGCCAATTCTGGATCCACACATCCTTCCACAGTGGGGACATAGGTTTCCAGGTGGGAGTTGATCACGGTGTGGATTTGCCAAGCATGCCTTCCTCTTAGCACGTTTCTCCCTTGTGTCCTGAGTACGAGCGTCTTCAAAGCCCATGGCACCTTTGGTAAAGGCTGTTCTCCAACTGGAGCGCTCGCAGGCCAGTGTTTCCCAGTTGTCGGTGTTTATACTACATTTTTTTAAAGATTTGCCTTGAGAGAGTCTTTGAAGTTTTTTTGTTAACCACCAACATTATGCTTACTATTTTTAAGTTCAGAATAGAGTAGTTGCTTTGGAAGATGACAATCAGGCATCCGAACAACATGACCAGTCCAACAAAGTTGATGTTGAAGAAGAAAAAGAAGAGTTGGGATTTGATATCCCACTTTATCACTCCCCTTCAGGAGTCTCAAAGCAGCTAACATTCTCCTTTCCCTTCATCCCCCACAACAAACACTCTGTGAGGTGAGTGAGGCTGAGAGACTTCAGAGAAGTATGACTAGCCCAAGGTCACCCAGCAGCTGCATGTGGAGGAGCAGGGAATCAAACCCCGTCCACTAGATTACGATCCCACCGCTCTTAACCACTACACCACACTGGCTCTCATTGCTTCGACAGTGGTGATCTTTGCTTCTTCCAGCACACTGGCATTAGTTCGCCTGTCTTCCCAGGTGATGTGTAAATTTTTTTGGAAACACCATTGATGGAATCCTTTGAGGAGTTGGAGATGGGGTTTATAAGTGATCCACGTTTCACAAGCATACAGTAAGGTTGGTAGTACAATAGCTTTGTAAACAAGAATTTGGGTTTCCCTGCGAATGTCCTGGTTCTCAAATACTCTGCACTTCAATCGGGAGAAAGCTGCACTCGCAGAGCTCAGGCGATGCTGGATTTCGGCATCAGTGTCTTGTTTGGAGCAAATACTCTAGACAAGGATGATACCAGCACGGTAGGAACCCACAGTTCCTCTGTGCTGACATCATCAGAGAAAGACCGGAAAATACAATGGTGCTTCTTCTACAAGATAATGGTGATGTAGGGAAACACATGCCAAGTGGGTTAATTGCTCAAGGAAAATCTATCGATTGCTTTTCTTTGAGAGCCAGTGTGGTGTAGTGGTTAAGAGCGGTAGACTGTAACCTGGTGAACCAGGTTCGATTCCCCGCTCCTCCACATACAGCTGCTGGGTGACCTTGGGCCAGTCACACTTCTCTGAAGTCTCTCAGCCCCACTCACCTCACAGAGTGTTTGTTGTGGGGGAAGAAAGGAAAGGAGAATGTTAGCCGCTTTGAGACTCCTTTGGGTAGTGATAAAGCGGGATATCAAATCCAAACTCTTCTTCTTAAAATAATATTCTGCAAAACAGCTGGGTAACTATGGGGAAAGGGAACTTAATAATATAATAAGAGCATGGCTGGATCAGACCAATGACCCATCTAGACCCAGCATCCTGTTCTTATCGTGGCCAACCAAATTTGCATGAGAAGCCCATAAGCAGGACTTGAGCACAACAGTGTAACTATTGAACACATGGGAACTTGCACGAATTTCCGAGCAGAGAAATGTGAGCCCCCTTCCTCAGGGCTCTGGACACAAATGCCCAACAGCAGCTCCCACTTGACTCCAACGTTTGGGGTTTCCAGACAGGGCTGGATTAACCACTTAGCAAAATAAGCACGTGCTTAAGGCATCAAGGCATAAATAGGTACCGCTCCGGCGGGAAGGTAAACGGCGTTTTCACGCGCTGCTCTGGTTCGCCAGAAGCGGCTTAGTCATGCTGGCCACATGACCTGGAAGCTGTATGCCGGCTCCCTCGGCCAATAAAGCAAGATGAGCGCCACAACCCCAGAGTCGGCCACGACTGGACCTAATGGTCAGGGGTCCCTTTACCTTTTAAGGCATCAAGGGAAACCGGAATGTGGGGCACATCTCAGAAATTTTCCATTTCTGGATTTATCATGGACCATACGGTGCAGCTGAACCAGGTTCCACAAAAAGTGGCTCCCACAATAAATGAAAAAATCGCAAACACACACACACGAATATACCATATTTTTTGCTCTATAAGACGCACCAGACCACAAGACGCACCTAGTTTTTGGAGGAGGAAAACAAGAAAAAAAATATTCTGAATCTCAGAAGCCAGAACAGCAAGAGGGATCGCTGCACAGTGAAAGCAGCAATCCCTCTTGCTGTTCTGGCTTCTGGGATAGCTGCGCAGCCTGCATTCGCTCCATAAGACGCACACACATTTCACCTTACTTTTTAGGAGGGGAAAAGTGAGTCTTATAGAGCAAAAAATACGGTATATATTGTAAATGACAATACTGAGCATGTAGACATTTGCTTTTGTATATTTTAACATTAACGGCCACAAATTTCTCGGCTGACCGTTCATTCTCTCAGCCAAAGTCTATTAAAAATCCCAACAGAACAACTCTGCAACAAGGCAGGCTGGATGCCTGAGCTCGACTAAGTACAAAGGCAGATGTGTTATGTAAGATTAGCTCTGAGGATCTGATCAAAGACTTTGCAATTAGAAAACGCAGGAGAAAATTTCTCAAATATAAATAAAGTGGATGCATACCAAAATAAACACAGTTTTCCTTCTTACTGTAGGTTTTGCTTCATTTCGAAAAATAAAATGTTATTTTGCAGTTTACTCTTGTCTATGTTTTGAATTAGATATATTTGGGGGCACCAAAATATTTTAAGTGCTTAGGGTCTCTAAAGGTCTTAATCCGGCCCTGATTCCAGGTCTGATCCTCCCACATAGCTCAAGCAAAGGAAGAGGAATCGCTCTCAGCAAAGTAGAACTGTTGTCTTTCAGTTGCCTATGGAAGACCTTCATCGTCTGACGAGCCTTTTAAGTAGAGCACTTTCCCAGCCGACATCTATATTGGAATTGTCTTTAGATGCTTGCAGATGTTTTCGTTCTTTTATTGCTTGTGTGTTTTCCACCCTGGGCGCCTTTGGGGGGAAAGGCAAGATATACATTTTTCCTATCTCCTGCTTGGACTACTGCAATGCACTCTACGTGGGGCTACCTTTGAAGGTGACCCGGAAACTGCAATTAATCCAGAATGCGGCAGCTAGACTGGTGACTGGGAGTGGCCGCCGGAACCACATAACACCGGTTCTGAAAGATCTGCATTGGCTCCCAGTACGTTTCCGAGCACAATTCAAAGTGTTGGTGCTGACCTTTAAAGCCCTAAACAGCCTCGGTCCTGTATACCTGAAGGAGCGTCTCCACCCCCATTGTTCAGCCTGGACACTGAGATCCAGCGCTGAGGACCTTCTGGCAGTTCCCTCATTGCGAGAAGTGAGGTTTCAGGGAACCAGACAGAGGACCTTCTTGGTAGTGGCGCCCACCCTGTGGAACGCCCTCCCTTCAGATGTGAAGGAAATAAGCAGCTATCCTATCTTTAAAAGACATCTGAAGGCAGCCCTGTTCAGGGAAGTTTTTAATAAACGCTGTATTGTTTTTAACACTTGATTGGGAGCCTCCCAGAGTGGCTGGGGAAACTCAGCCAGATGGGTGGGGTATAAACAATAAATTATTATTATAATTATTATATTCCTGCTACTGCTACTAACAACAACAACAACAATGCCCTGAGCTCCTTCAGAGAATGGGTGATTCATAAATACCTAAAACAAAACAAAACAAAACAAAACAAACAATAATACTGATTACAAGTTGTTATACATGCAAAAGCACCCATACATTTGGGTTTAGCTTGCCAACTTACTCCTCTCCAATGCCTTTGAAGAGAATCCCAGTACAAATGAGAAAAGAAAGAGAACTCTCCATCAAGAGGAGATTAAACTCCACCTGGAAAGGTTTCTGGAGGGACGGGCGCCATTTTCCTTTTCTTCTCCCAACATGTAGCAACAAAGAAACTAGCTCCAAACTTTACTGCTATAAAGGTGGTACCTTGGGTTACAAACACCTCAGGTTGCAAACACTTCGGGCTATAGACTCTGCTAACCTGGAAGTAGTACCTCCGGTTAAGAACTTTACCTCAGGATGAGAACAGAAATTGTGTGCCGTCAGCAGCGGGAGGCCCCATTAGCTAAAGTGGTACCTTAGCTTAAGAACAGTTTCAGGTTAAGAATGGACCTCTGGAATGGATTAAGTTTGTAACCAGAAGTACCACTGTACAGTGGTACCTCGGGTTACATACACTTCAGGTTACATACGCTTCAGGTTACAGACTCCACTAACCCAGAAATATTACCTCAGGTTAAGAACTTTACCTCAGGATGAGAACAGAAATCATGTGCCGTCAGCAGCGGGAGGCCCCATTAGCTAAAGTGGTACCTTAGCTTAAGAACAGTTTCAGGTTAAGAATGGACCTCTGGAATGGATTAAGTTTGTAACCCGAGGTACCACTGTACAGTGGTACCTCGGGTTACATACACTTCAGGTTACATACGCTTCAGGTTACAGACTCCACTAACCCAGAAATATTACCTCAGGTTAAGAACTTTGCTTCAGGATGAGAACAGAAATCATGCTCCTGTGGTGTGGCGGCAGTGGGAGGCCCCATTAGCTAAAGTGGTGCTTCAGGTTAAGAACAGTTTCAGGTTAAGAACGGACCTCCGGAACGAATTAAGTACTTAACCCGAGGTACCACTGTATAGAACATCAGGTGAGGGAGGAGCAGAAGCAGAGGAAGTAATAATAATAATAATAATAATAATAATAATAATAATAATAATAATAATGCTTTTCTTTTCACCTGAAACTCTTTGGGAGCTCCACACAATGCTTCAAGACTCTTCTTCCAGGCTTTCTGAAGCTCCAAATGAGAGCGCTCCTGTTAGGATTGGGGATCCGTTGCACTATCATGTTGAAGGTATTTGTTCTTGTTGGTATCCATCTGTCTGGAGAGACAATGGAGTGCACCTCCGAGGGTGAAGTCAAACCAGCACCAAAGCGACCTTCCTGGGCAAAAGCTTGGGCAATGTGTCTGGAGGGCTTGGGCTGCCCAGTTGACAGGACCCCCATCTCGGCCTCAATGATGTGGTCCAAAGGAAAGCAGAACAAGATGTTTGGCACCAGCTGGGCTGCAGGAGTTGCTGGAAGGAGGCGTACAAGGAGCCATCCAACTGTCTTAGGGACTCCACTCCAGGTGTATAAAGGTATCAAAGTGAAGGATCAACACCTGTAAGGGGCATAAGTGGATGAGCCGTTAACCAAGGTTGTTCCTTGGAAGTGGGGAGATCCTGGTTTTTCCTGGTAGCCCTCAGAGAAGTGGAAGCTCCATTTGACCAGGGTTTCTCAAACGTGAGTCTCAAGCTGTTCTTGGACTGCAAATCCCATCATCCCTAGCTCAGGGCTGTCATGCGTCTGGAATTTCCCAGACATATCTGGGATCCATCCGTCGGAAATAGAGTCTGGGCGGAATTTCCAAGATTTGGTGAAAAGGTGTTTGGCAACCCATGTCAGATTCTGATTTTAGGGTAGATTTCCTTAAAAAGAGCTCAAAAACAGCTTCTTTTTTAAGATTTTCCAAAAAAAAGCTCCACAGCTTTGCCCCCCCAAAAGAAACTCAACAACTTTTGTGTCCGGGTTTTCACATTTTGAAATATGGTGAGCCTACCCTAGCTGGCAGGACCAGTGGTCAGGAATGGTGGGAGTTGTAGTCCGACAACAGCTGAAGACCCAAGTCCGTGAATGTAGGATTACCAGAATGGTTTCCCAAACTTTCTCCGCAGCTGAGAAAAGTGTAGCCACTGCCAGTGGACTGCAGGGAACTGTGAGAGAGGAGGGGAAAGAGATGAAGCAACAGGGAGGATGGATGCATGGCAAGTGGAAGAAGACTCTTGGTGCTTCCAGAGAGGGGCTTAATTTGCAAACAGGATGCTGAGATACCGTAAGCATGGACCAATGATACCAAATAGTATGGAAAACAGCCCTACTAGAAAAATTAACCAATAAACTGAAACTGACACGGGGACAAACAGAAGAAGACGCCTTTTCCCCGGTATGGCTCCCCTTTATCACATACACAGCCCAACAAGACAATGACAATAATCCACCAACAGCATCCAAATCAATATGGCTAACCTGATCCAAAACACCCACCCACCCCACTCACACACGAAAACAAAGACCACCGCAGCCAGCCACAAGGGAACAGCCACACCCTAGGCCAACCCCAATCTCTCTCACCACCAAAAGAACACAAAGGAACAGCACAAGCAACGCTGACACCAAACTCTACATACATTAAGCATAACAGAAACATCGCCACCCAACTCCACCCCTTCTTTTCCCCCCTCCCCCAATGTCTCAACAAATGAAACAGATTTGTAAAAATGTTACATGGAAAAAATATGAGAGACATTACACTTACTTCTGTAAAACAAGAAAATCTTTAATAATTTTTTTTAAAAGGGGGTTACTAGGAACAGGTGGTGGCACTTACTTCTTTTTAAATTTTAAATATTTTATTATTAAAATTCAATGTTAACACATACATATTCCTAATATACAAACAAGCATACATTTCATACAATCCTTAAAAATATTCGTACATACCCACACTCAATCCCACAGATACTTCCTTTTCCCACCACCATCCCTCACCCCTCACCCCACCCTTGTGTTAGACTTCCAATCTACTCAATTGCAATTTCTTTCCACTTCTATTACTCTCCCCCCTCACACTTTTAAACCAGCTTTCTACTTCTTTTTCTGTTACACATTGTTATCCATCTTATTTAGTATTTCAGTATTTATAACGGAACTTGTTTATTGTAATAGGAGTTCTGATTTTTCAATATTATTTTGCAAGTATCCTTTAAAAACCTTCCAGTCCTTGTCTATCTTCTCTTTTGAGATCCTTCCAATTTCTCCTATTGTTTTAGATATATTGTAATACTCCAATAATTTGGCAAGCCACTCTGTTTTTGTCGGTATTATACCACTTTTCCAATTTTTCGAAATCAATAGCCTTGCGGCTACTGTTGCATATAAACATAATGTCTTGACTTCCTCCTTTAGACTTCCTGGTACTATTCCCAATAGAAAACCTTCTGATGTTTTCCTAAATGAATATCTGAACATTTTTTTCCCATTTCATTATGTATTGTTTCCCAAAATTGTTTGATGTTTAAACAGTTCCACCATATATGCATCATAGTACCATTTTCAGTGTTACATCGCCAGCAGACATCGGGTGACACTTGCTTCTAACTTAACTGCATTTTCTCTTAAAAGATAAATCCAGATTAAATTGGGGAGTTGGCATTTTGATGCCAACAACATCACATAGTAAGATTTACACATGGGCCCTCATGGGGGCATGAGGAGCACCCATCCCATCTGGAAACAGACAGGGTTTCCCCCAACAACTTATTTGCTGAGCATTCATCCCGATTTGCTCGCACAAAGCTTATAAGAAAGGTAGATTATATCCTGTTTTTATTGAGCACTGGATTCTGGTTTCTTATGTAACCATGAAGATTCATCCTGCATTCAACCTGATTTGCTAGCAGGGTGTTTGCATATCTTCCCATTAGTCATTTGTTCATCCTACACTTTTAAAGGTGTTTCCCCATCACTTTCCAAACTGCAAAAAGCTTGTGCGTGTCTTTCTAAGCAGATTTGTTGTGTTAGGCTGCCTTAAATCCATTTTAACCATGCAAACGAAAGTGATGATACGTGCTCGAATCCCTCCCGCAAAATATTGAGAGTCTGGAGAAGGGGGTCGGCAAACTAAGGCCCGGGGGCCGGATTAGGCCCAATTGTCTTCAGGATCCAGCCCGCGGACTTTCCGTGGATTGGCATGAGGATTCTGTTCGTTCGGGCTGCGCCATTTTTTTTCTGCGCCATTCCGTTCCCCCCCACACACCGTGGCGCCACCTCCTCCCTCCCTCCCTCCTCCTGGTTTCTCCCTGCCCTGCCCATAGCTGTCAACTGTCCCTTATTTGGCGGGAAAGTCCCTTATCCCAGCGCCGTGTCCCGCTGCTATCCCTTATTGATGATGTCTCTTAAATTTCCTGGGTTTCAAAGGAAGCAGCTCCTCTCCCTCCCTCCCTCCCTGCCAGCCAGGGAGGAGGGAGGGTCCAACTGTGTTGCTTGGCTGCGTTGCTCACCCAATAAGGAGTCTAAGAACGACTGGGGGTGGAGCTTGCATGCCTTGTGCCAATCAAATCGGCCGCGTTGCCTGGGGACTTGCCTTTGCTCAGTGCTTCCCAGCGGAGAGGTGACGATTGTTTTCCTTGCTGCATCCCCTTTGTCGGGTTGCTGCGCTGTGGGAACCACCGCTTGAGGCTTCGTTTGGCTGCTGGTTGACTAAAATCCCTTATTTTGGCTGCTGATCCTTTATTTTCGAGGCTGCTGGCCCCTTATTTTCAAATCTGTAAGTTGACAGCTATGGCCCTGCCTAGAGGAGGATGGGAGCTGGGCTGAGCTGGCTGAGTGCCATTTTAAGCAGCCCCTCTCTGGAGCCAGCCACTCATCTTCCCTCTGCCACCGCCACCACAGCCCTGGTGCTCCTGTGGGCCAGAGAATGGACTGAACAAGCTCCTTCTGCCTACTCACAAGAGGTAGCAGCGGTGGCGGCAGCAGCAGCGGCAGCCTCTGGGAAGGTAAGTACAGTGGCTGGGGGTGGGGAGGAGGACTACTTGCCCCCCTCACCTCTTCTTCCAGCTCCTCCCCCCCCCCAGTGCCACTTCTCTGACCCGCCACAATGTCTGAGTTACAGTGGACCAGCCCACGGCTAAAAAATTTTGCCAACCCCTCGTCTGGAGCAGTGAGACTCATGCAACATGTTGGTGATTAATGTGCAGTGGTAGCTCGGGGTTACATACGCTTCAGGTTACAGACTTTGCTAACCCGGAAATAGTTCCTCAGGTTAAGAACCTTGCTTCAGGATGAGAACAGAAATCGCGCAGCGGCGGCGGCAGCGGGAGGCCCTATTAGCTAAAATGGTGCTTCAGGTTAAGAACAGTTTCAGATTAAGAATGGACTTCCAGAATGAATTAAGTATGTAACCAGAGGTACCACTGTAGATGTTAATGAAGTTGTAGACGACAGGGTGCTGGTGTTTTGCACCTGTTTCGCCCTAGCAGTCCAAGTAATCAAGAGGCTGCTGTTTACCCCCAATGGAGCCCTTTTACTGGGGCTTGCAGGTAGCCCACTCCCAAGATAGTTTTCCAGGCTTCTTCAGTGGTCTAATCTCAAAGTCTTGATATGTATACAGTGGTACCTCAGGTTAAGTACTTAATTCATTCCGGAGGTCTGTTCTTAACCTGAAACTGTTCTTAACCTGAAGCACCACTTTAGCTAATGGGGCCTCCTGCTGCTGCCGCGCCGCTGGAACATGATTTCTGTTCTTATCCTGAAGCAAAGTTCTTAACCTGAAGCACTATTTCTGGGTTAGTGGAGTGTGTACCCTGAACCGTATGTAACCTGAAGCGTATGTAACCCGAGGTACCACTGTATTGATAGTCACTAATAATAATTCAAACTGGAGGCATTCCCAGAGCCTGAGGCTGACTGAATACAGTGGTACCTCGGGTTAAGTACTTAATTCGTTCCGGATGTCCGGACTTAACCTGAAACTGTTCTTAACCTGAAGCACCACTTTAGCCAATGGGGCCTCCTGCCGCCGCCGCGCCGCTGGAGCATGATTTCTGTTCTTATCCTGAAGCAAAGTTCTTAACCTGAAGCACTATTTCTGGGTTAGTGGAGTGTGTACCCTGAACCGTATGTAACCTGAAGCGTATGTAACCCGAGGTACCACTGTATTGATAGTCACTAATAATAATTCAAACTGGAGGCATTCCCAGAGCCTGAGGCTGACTGAATACAGTGGTACCTCGGGTTAAGTACTTAATTCGTTCCGGACGTCCGGACTTAACCTGAAACTGTTCTTAACCTGAAGCACCACTTTAGCTAATGGGGCCTCTCGCTGCTGCCGTGCCGCCAGAGCCCAATTTCTGTTCTTATCCTGAAGCAAAGTTCTTAACCTGAAGCACTATTTCTGGGTTAGCAGAGTCTGTAACCTGAAACATCTGTAACCTGAAGCGTATGTAATCCGAGGTACCACTGTACAGACAAGAGTAGTCTCTTAACAGGAGCTTTAAAGGTGTTGCCTTGGCTGCTGACAGGGGACACTTTCCCACCCCACGCACATTGTGTGTGTGTCCAGGACCATGCAGAAGAATTGTCCTGAGGTGATTCAAAGAATATGTTTGGCACCAGCTTGGCTGCAGGAGTTGCTGGAAGGAAGCGTACAAGGTGCCATCCAACCATCTTAGAGTCTCCACTCCAGATTTGTGTAGGGTTCACTCCTTAACCTTTTCTTCTCCCAAAAATATCCTGCAAGTCTCCACCCCCATCATTCAGCCTGGATATTGAGGTCCAGTGCCAAGGGCCTTCTAGCGGTTCCCTCACTGCAAGAAATGAGCTTACAGGGAACCAGGCAGAGGGCCTTCTCGGTAGTGGTGCCCGCCCTGTGGAATGCCCTCCCACCAGATGTCAAGGAAATACAGTGGTGCCTCGCAAGACGAAAATAATCGGTTCCGCGAGTCTCTTCGTCTAGCGGTTTTTTCATCTTGCGAAGCAACCCTATTAGCGGCTTAGCGCTATTAGCGGCTTAGCGGCTTAGCGGCTATTAAAGACTTAGCGGCTTAGCGGCTAAAAGGTTATTAGCGGCTTAGCGGCTTAGAAAAAGGGGGGGAGCGAAAAAATCGCAAGACTCGCAAGACGTTTTCGTCTTGCGAATCAAGCCCATAGGGAAATTCGTCTTGCGAAGTGCATCAAAAAATGGAAAACCCTTTTGTCTAGCGGGTTTTTCGTCTTGCGAGGCATTCGAGATGGGCAGGGTATAAATAATAAATTATTAGAAATTATTATTATCTGGGATTGGTGGGGGGGAGCTATGAGGGAATAGAAAATCCACATACTCTCCCACATTTCTCCAATAAAAATAGGGATGGCCTACCTATTCCATTATTATTATTATTATTATTATTATTAATACACCACCCATCTGACTGAGTAGCCGCAGCCACTCTGGGTGGCTTCCAACATATATGAAAACAGAATAAAACATTAAACATTCAAAAACGTCCCTATACAGGGCTGCCTTCAGATGTCTCCTAAAGTTCGTATAGTTACTTATTTCCTTGGCTTGGGGGTCGCAAATCTGATTGCTAGCCTTTTCAGTTTTTATACACTAGAAGCAGAAATAATGGGGCACAAAGTTGAACTAGCCAAGGCTACCCTCTGGTGGCACAGAAAGGAATAGGAACAGCTAAGTAAGGTGTTCAAAGGCTGTGTGGATTTCACACCTCCTACTGTTTTGAACTGTGCCAAGAAAAACCAAGGAAACAAGGAATAATCTATTATACATTAGATAGCTGCAGTCCTAACTGGGGCCTGAAGGCTGTTTTCTGCAAGCCACACCTGATGTCATCTAGGAAACTGCTGAACTTGCCTGATACTGTATTTGCAATAACCAACTTATGACCCACAGAAATTAACAAATACAGTGATATCTCGGGTTAAGAACTTAATTCGTTCCAGAGGTCCGTTCTTAACCTGAAACTGTTCTTAACCGGAAGCACCACTTTAGCTAATGGGGCCTCCTGCTGCCGCCGTGCCGCCGGAACATGATCTTTGTTCTCATCCTGAAGCAAAGTTCTTAACCTGAGGTACTATTTCTGGGTTAGCGGAGTCTGTAACCTGAAGCGTCTGTAACCCGAAGTGTCTGTAACCCGAGGTACCACTGTATATCTGCTACTACGGTGGCCCATGTTTTGTTAGCCCAAAAACGGAAAATGAGCGAGGTCCCATCTAAAGAAGAATGGCAACTTAAACTGATGAAATATGCGCAGCTTGCGGACCTAACATATAGAATAAGAGAACAAGAAGAATGTATTTTTAAAGAAGATTGGAAAATGTTTATTGAATATACGGGGGGAAACTGTGTACACTTGAAAACGTGGGCAGCATTAAGATAAATTCAACAGTGTAAATAAGTTTTGATGGATGTAATAATGGAATACTGAGCGGTATAGTTTCTGTAAAATATGCAGGGATTTATATGTAAAATGAACCATGGAAAGAGAAGAAGGGAAGTCATTGATATTTTAAGGATGTAAAAAGGAATACTTTAAATTGTAAAACAGAATTTTTTATCAAAATTGTATATACAGTGGAACCTCGGTTTTCGATCCATTCAACTTCCAAAACATTCGAAAACCGAAAATTGAAGGGTTGTTGGCAATTTCAATGGTGAAAATGGAAAAAAAACTCAGCAGAAGCCATTCGACTTCTGAGGCGCATTCAAAAACAGAAGCATTGACTTCTTGGTTTTTGACGTTTGGCTTCCAAAACATTCGGCAGCCAAGACATTCGAAAACCGAGGTTCCACCGTACATATAAAAATAAATGAGCAAAAGAAATACAGCGGGCGCTCGGGTTGCGAACATGATCCATGCAGGATGCACGTTCGCAACCCGCAGTGTTCACAACCTGCAGCGGCGTGTCTCCACATGTGCGTGTTGCGATTTGGTGCTTCTGCGCATGGGGGACCGCTGAAACCCGGAAGTAACCCGTTCTGGTACTTCCGGGTTTCAGAGGGTCCGTAAAGACTCTCCTCCCTGGAAGAGAGGGGAGTGGTTGTGGGCGGGAGCCCGAGCACCCCCCCTAGCAGGGGGCGTTAGCCCCCTGCCTCCACCTCACCTGGCTGGCGCCCCCGCCCCCCCGGTAGACATCCAACCAGGTGCCACGGAGGGGGCGTGTTCAGCAGCCTTTTGCTGCAGCGCCAGCCTCTCCCCGGCCTCATTCTTCGCCGTCGTCTCGTCGCGAGTCACCCACCCTCCACTCCCTTTGAGTTAGGGCTTAGGTCATTGGCCTTGCTATGGACCTTAGGTTGGTCGCCCTGGTTGTCCGGGGGGGCCTGGTAGGAGTTTTTCCATTTGGCATTAGACTTTTTGGTTTTTTCGCCTACCTTGTAGCAATCGTCACAACTTTTGTGGTATTGGTGGGCAGGTTAGGCATTGGAATAATGTGCTGTGGTGTGTCGAAGGGCTAGGTGTGGCCATCGCCTATGCCTTCAATTTTTGGGTATTCCATTAAAGGAATCTGGCGGTCGTGTATTCTGTCCGATGCCTGCTTGGCGGGAGGCCATGGCACGACCCTCGGTGACATCAGGGGTGAGCCTATAGTTGGATTAGCATCAACAGGTGATGAACCCCTGGTGAATAAACCCACTTGTTTTAGAGATCCAATGCCTAAGCCAATACCTTTTCACTGCTGTAACCAATAAGGTTGTGGCCTTTCCTTGCCCATTAACCTTATATCACATGTCCTTGTGTCTTTATTTCACATTGCGGGGGTCGGGTCCTCGAACCACAACCTGAAAAAATGCAACTTGAAGCATCTGTAACCCAAGGTGTGACTGTAATTACAACTGCTACCACCCTCAATTTTCTTCTGACCCAAAAAATGCACAGTGCACAGCGCTGTTCTGAAACAGGACGTGTTCTGTTAGAATAGCTTGAAGAGGAGAGGAGAGCCTTTCCACAGAATCATAGAGTTAGGAGAGACTCTGAGGGTCATCTAAGGTAAAGAGTAAAGGGACCCCTGACCATTAGATCCAGTCGTGGCCGACTCTGGGGTTGCGGCGCTCATCTCGCTTTATTGGCCGAGGGAGCCGGCGTACAGCTTCCGGGTCATGTGGCCAGCATGACTAAGCCGCTTCTGGTGAACCAGAGCAGCGCACAGAAACGCCGTTTACCTTCCCGCCGGAGTGGTACCTATTTATCTACTTGCAATTTGATGTGCTTTCGAACTGCTAGGTTGGCAGGAGCAAGGATTGAGCAACGGGAGCTCACCCCGTCGCGGGGATTCGAACCACCGACCTTCTGATCGGCAAGTCCTAGGCTCTGTGGTTTAACCCACAGCGCCACCCACGTCCCCCCAATTTCAACTGAAGCATCTATGACAGATGAGCACCCAACATCTGCTTAAAGACCTCCAAGGAAGGAGAGTCCACCACCTTCCAAGGGAGACGGTCCCACGGTCAAACAGCTCTTACTGTCAGAAAGTCCTTCAAGATGTTTAGTCAGAATCTCCTTTCTTGTAACTTGAAGCCATAGGTTTGAATCCTACCCTCCAGAGCAGGAGAAAAGAAGCTTGCATGAAAACAAGAAGCGCTGGCTGGGCATATTTTACAGTGTTTCGCCGTGATGCGCTGGATACAAAAGCGACCGTACTTGGATGCCCTAGAATTCGCACAGCCTTTGAACACTTTGTTGGCTCTTCTTGGTTGTTACTGTCCCAGACTGGGCCACCAGAGGGCACCTCGGGCATGTTCATTGGGAAGGCCTTCTTCCAGGTGGTGCAGAGAACAACAGCAAGGAAACCATTCTACTGCTGTTCCTCTTCCCCACTGCCTGCCATACGCATTAACAGCTGCCACTGGCCCCCAGTACAGTGGTACCTTGCTTCTCAAACTTAATCCGTTCTGGAAGTCTGTTCCAAAACCAAAGTGTTCCAAAATCGAGGCGAGCTTTCCCATAGAAAGTATTGCAAAATGGATTAATCCATTCCAAACAATCCCTAAAACAGTAATTTGACATGAATTTTACTATCTAAAGAGAGTACCAGATTTACGCACAAGCTAAACAAGCTATAGCTTAAGGCCCCAGTCTCTTGGGGCCCCTCCCCCCAAAATAAAGAAAAAAAACATTTCCAAAATAGAAGATAAAAAAACAAATTAAAAAGCAACAGTGTTTTGTGTTGTATAGGCTCCTGTTTGTTATGTGCAAATGGCTTTAGATACCTATTAGGTCCATAAATTACCATATAGCATATATTCAACACAAAAAGCAGTGACAATTTGTTGTTGACAGCTGAACATATAAAGGGCCTCATTACCTTCAATAGCTTAGGGCCTCATCAAACCTAAATCTGGCCCTGAACGAGACCCTGGATCCATAAAATGAAAGCAATAATTAATGTACTGTACTATAAAATAAATAAGACAGTATTGTAGGTGAGAAAAATTAAAGTTAATTTTTTTTCATACCTGCACTGATGGTAGTCACTGTTTGGATGGGGGGGCTTTTATCCATTTTGGCAGTCACATAATAAATCAATCAGTAGCTGAACTGGCTTCCACACAAAACAAATGAATCGAAAAAGCCTCAAAAACAAATAAATGGCAAAAACAAAAGCGCCAAACTTAATCCATTCTGGAAATCCGTTTGACTTCCAAAATGTTCGAAAAGCAAGGCACAGGTTCTGATTGGTGCCGGCGCCCCGGAAACAATAGCCGACAGCTGCATCGGACGTTCAGCTTCTGAAAAACATTTGAAAACCGGAATGCATACTTCCAAGTTTTTGGCATTTGGGAACCAAGGCATTTGAGAACCAAGGCATTTGAGAACCAAGGTACCACTGTATCTGAAATACAGATGTGCACAAAAGACAGCAGCTGCTCCTTTTACAGATCCCACCCAATACCAAACTCTGGCACGGAAGTTGCTGTGTTGTGACACAAGCAAGCAGCTCTAAGAATCTGGATGTTTGGAGAGGAATGATTTTCCAGGGACAGAAAGTGATTCTATGGTTCTGCGGTTGGAGAATATGCATGAAGCTCTGCATTTACTGATGTAGTAAGGGACAGTGCTCTTAAGGACCCTTGCTGCCCAAACTCAACATTTGCCCCTTTGTATGTCAAATCTTTTATATGCCTGTTGTCTTTGTCCATGGAGTTTTCTTGGCAGGGATACTGGAGTGGCTTGCCGGTTCCTGCTCCAGGTGGATCACGTTTGGTCAAAACTCTTCACTGTGACCTGTTCATCTTAGGTGCCCTGCTTGGCATAGTTCATAGCTTCTCTGAGTTCTTCAAGCCCCTTCGCCACGGCAAGGCAGTGATCCATGCCAACAAAGGTTTGTATAGTTAAAGCTATGGTTTTCCCAGTAGTGATGTATGGAAGTGAGAGCTGGACAATAAAGAAGGCTGATCGCTGAAGAATTGATGCTTTTGAATTATGGAGCTGGAGGAGACTCTTGAGAGTCCCATGGACTGCAAGAAGATCAAACCTCTCCATTCTTAAGGAGATCAGCCCTGAGTGCTCACTGGAAGGACAGATTGTGAAGCTGAGGCTCCAGTACTTTGGCCACCTCATGAGAAGAGAAGACTCCCTGGAGAAGACCCTGATGTTGGGAAAGATGGAGGGCACAAGGAGAAGGGGGCGACAGAGGACGAGATGGTTGGACAGTGTTCTTGAAGCTACCAGCATGAGTTTGACCAAACTGCGGGAGGCAGTGGAGGACAGGAGTGCCTGGCGTTCTCTGGTCCATGGGGTCACAAAGAGTCGGACACAACTAAACGACTAAACAACAACAGCAATGTTTGTAATTCCATATATATATATATCCCAGCATAAAATACATCAAGAATCAGACTAGTATACAGAATGAGAATAATGAAAAACCAAAAAATAAAAAGCAATAGAAAAAAGAGAAAAGAGAAAAAATGAATATAAGGCCCTTTCTGATATTTATATCATATATATTATGATACTGTGCCCAACCAGTGGCATAGCGTGGGTTGCCAGTGCCTGGAGCTGGGCAGAGGGGTGGGAGGGAGGGAGGGAGGCAAACAGATGGAGTATGCATGAGTTGTTCCATTGTCTGGAGAGGTCACTTCCTAGTTCACATGGAGAAGCCATTTCAAAGGAGTCCAGTGATATTCTGCTGGGAATATTCTGAAGGCAGCCCTGTTTAGGGAAGTTTTTAATGTCTGAAGTTTTATTCTGCTTTTAGTCCTCTGTTGGGAGCTGCCCAGAGTGGCTGGGGAAACCCAGCCAAATGGGCAGGGTATAAATAAATTGTTGTTGTTGTTGTTGTTGTTACTGAAGCACACACCTGTATTCAGGCAGTGCCCCTAACAATTTTGCACCTGGGGCAGCCGCCCCTGTGCCCCTGCCTACACCACTGAGCCCAACCGAGACAGCAGATTTTTGTATACCCATGGAGGGCAGTACGTTTCCAAGCACAATTCAAAGTGTTGGTGCTGACCTTTAAAGCCCTAAACGGCCTCAGCCCAGTATACCTGAAGGAGCGTCTCCACCCCCATCGTTCTGCCCGGACACTGAGGTCCAGCTCCGAGGGCCTTCTGGCGGTTCCCTCCCTGTGAGAAGCCAAGTTACAGGGAACCAATCAGAGGGCCTTCTTGGTAGTGGCACCCACCCTGTGGAACACCCTCCCGCCAGATGTCAAAGAGAACAACAACTACCAGGCTTTTAGAAGACATCTGAAGGCAGCCCTGTTTAGGGAAGCTTTTAATGTTTGATGCATTAATATTTTAATATTTTGTTGGAAGCCGCCCAGAGTGGCTGGGGAAGCCCAGCCAGATGGGTTGGGTATAAATAATAATAATAATAATAATAATAATAATAATAATAATAATAATAATAATATTATTATTATTATTATTATTATTATTATTATGCTACTTTTTAGTGCTGCAGCAGATGACCATTTAGTCTTTTCTTCCTTGGGCAGTCAAATTTGTTAGGCCATTTCTGCATCTGCAGGCCTCACAAGCAGGTGGGTTGGGCTGCTTGACCCTTACGTCCCATCCAAACTACCCCAAACACTTAATTTTGAATGCCCGGCTCACTTAGCGCAAGACATGAATCCCCGGCCTCACCCTTCATCATGAGCATCGTTTGCCTCTGGGCTTTGGCCAGACTAGTTGCAACAGACCTTCAAGCTCTAGACAGTCAAGACAGTTTGCCAGCCTGACTCTGTATGCTTAGGAAAGAGATATGCGCTGAATAGCTCTTTGCCTCGGGAACACGAGTTCATTAAACTTTGCAGAAGAAAAGGTTCCTGCCAAAAGGTGATGAAATGAGATGACCCTCCTGGCTTGGATCATGACTAATCTGGGCCATTGCCAGGAAATGATTTTTGCTGTGCTAGGAGTGAGCGTGGCTGACTTATTTGCTTCCTTTGGACAAATCTGAACAGGTGTCCAATGAATGGCTCTCTGCGCATGAAGCCATGCTCTGGCAAAAACTGGGGTGCGTGTCTTGTGCTGGTGGCTCACACAAGGGCAACACACCAAAAGATACACATCTTTTGGGTGCCGCACAAGTCGGCTCCAAGTGCCAGCTCATCCCTGGGACATTCTGGGATCAAATTAGAAGCCAGGATGACTTCTGTAATTCCGTAAATAGGCCAGGCAAATAGGGACCGTTAGAAAGTTTGGGCTATCTATCTCCCTCCTTCCAAGAATTTTCTCCACCAGCAGCCGTGGTACCAGGTGGCATCAAAGTGAGATAGCAGCAGAGCCAGCATTTGTTGTTGTCGTTTAGTCGTTTAGTCGTGTCCGACTCTTCGTGACCCCATGGACCAGAGCACGCCAGGCACTCCTGTCTTCCACTGCCTCCCGCAGTTGGGTCAAACTCATGCTGGTAGCTTCGAGAACACTATCCAACCATCTCATCCTCTGTCGTCCCCTTCTCCTTGTGCCCTCCATCTTTCCCAACATCAGGGTCTTTTCCAATGAGTCTTCTCTTCTCATGAGGTGGCCAAAGTATTGGAGCCTCAGCTTCAGGATCTGTCCTTCCAGTGAGCACTCAGGGCTGATTTCCTTAAGAATAGATGCATTTGATCTTCTTGCAGTCCATGGGACTCTCAAAAGTCTCCTCCAACACCATAATTCAAAAGCATCAATTCTTCTGCGATCAGCCTTCTTTATGGTCCAGCTCTCACTTCCATACATCACTACTGGGAAAACCATAGTTTTAACTATACGGACCTTTGTTGGCAAGGTGATGTCTCTGCTTTTTAAGATGCTGTCTAGGTTTGTCATTGCTTTTCTCCCAAGAAGCAGGCGTCTTTTAATTTTGTGACTGCTTTCACCATCCGCAGTGATCATGGAGCCCAAGAAAGTAAAATCTCTCACTGCCTCAATTTCTTCCCCTTCTATTTGCCAGGAGGTGATGGGACCAGTGGCCATGATCTTCGGTTTTTTGATGTTGAGCTTCCCTCTAACATTTCTCCAGCAAAAATAGGGACGTCCTATTTCATAATAATAATTTTATTGTTTATACCCATGTGACTGGGTTATGCCAGCCACTCTGGGTGGCTTCCAACTTATATAAAAATGTAATTACACATTGTAAAACTTCCCTAGACTGAGCTGCCTTCAGATGTCTTCTAAAGGCTGCACAGTTACTTATCTCCTTGACTCAGACACCCTCCATGGCCTCTAACATTTCTCCGATGAAAATAGGGACGTCCTAAGGAAAAGAGGGACATCCCAGGATCAAATTGGAAACCGGGACGTCTTTTTTAAATCCAGGACTATACCTGGAAAATAGGGACACTTGCACTCCAACTTTAAAGCTACATTGTTGACTTCCTTCAGGGCAAGTTCAGTGCCTTGTTGCTAGCAATGAAGTAGGGTTTGCTACTTTTCATGGAATTGTAGGGACCACAAGGGTCATCTCGTCCAACCCCCTTTTGGACTAAAGTGGGGCTCAAACCCACAACCCTGAGATTAAGAGTCTCATACTCTACCGGCCTTGGATAGTGAGGACCATTCTGTTGGTTTGGCTAGGATCAGTTGCTGTTTGTATGTGACCACAGCTGCACGGATGTGACTGGCCCGGAGATGGAAAGAAAATAAAGTTCCTACCAGAGAAGAATGTCAGATGAAGTTAATGGACTATGCTGAAATGGCTAAAATGACCGGCAGAGTCAGAAATCAGGAAGGCCAAAATTTTAACAAGGAATGGGGAAAATTTATAACTTCCCTTAAATAATAATAATAATAATAATAATAATAATAATAATAATAATAATAATAATAATTTATTTGTACCCCAGTCACTATGGGCGGCTTCCAACAAAGATTAAAAATACATTAAAATGCAACACATTAAAAACTTCCCCAAACAGGGCTGCCTTAAGATGTCTTCTGAAAGTCAGATAGTTGTTTATTTCCTTGATATTTGACAGGAGGGTGTTTCACAGGGTGGGCGCCACCACTGAGAAGACCCTCTGCCTGGTTCCCTGTAACCTCACTTCTCGCAGTGAGGGAACCACCAGAAGGCCCTTGGCACTGGACCTCAGTGTCCGGGCTGAACGATGGGGGTGGAGATGCTCCTTCAGGTATATTGGGCCAAGGCTGTTTAGGGCTTTAAAGGTCAACACCAACACTTTGAATTGTGCTCGGAAACATACTGGGAGCCAGTTAAAATCGTTAGTAGGATTGGAAAATCACTTGTAGTTTAAGGTTGAATTCTGGACATAATGGAAGGGGTAAAGATTTTGGCTTACCATAAAAGACGCAGGAGGAAAGGATGAATAATAGAACCCACAAAGAGGAGAATGGAAGTCCAGGAGATTCCTTGGAATCTTGTTTTTATTATTTATGTTTGATATATTTTTGTAAAAAACTTAATTTGAGAAACCAAATAAATAAATTCAAAAAGGACCAGCTGCTGTTTGGCCCCCTCAGAACTGTTCCCCACAGAGGTCTTCATCTAACTTTTTGTAGTGCAATGTAACAGCTAGCCAGGAGCTCAGTGCTTAGTAGTGGCAGTAGACGGAGAGTGTTTGCACCATCTTCCAGCTCCCATGCCTAAGCATAGCTGTCAACTTACAGATTTAAAAATAAGGGACCAGCAGCCTTGAAAATAAGGGATCAGCAGCCAAAATAAGGGATTTTGCTTAGCTTATGCACGTCGGGGCTGCCGTCGTCCTGGTGCAAGGAGTTCCATCGGCTCTTCCCCGCCTGAGAGAGACGGAGGGAGGAAGAGAGACTCTCGCCCGCGAGCCCGGCATGAGGCGGTTGTGCTGCCGCCTTTCTGTGCCCCTCTCCATCCCCTCCTCTTCCTCCTCCCTCAGGCCACCTCCTCAGCCGCCTCCGGCTTCCCCCGGCAGCGAGGCAGAAGTCTCGCAAGAGAGGGGCTGCCTCCCCACCCGCTGCCACCCGTCTCCTCACGACGCGCCCCTGAGAGGGGAAAGGGAGAGACAGAGATGTGGCAGCTCATTCGCGCGCTCTCTCTCGCGGCGGAGGACCCCGAGCTGCTGCTTCCCTCGTGAGCTGGGCGAGCATGAAACCCAGGAAATTTAAGGGACATCATCAATAAGGGACAGCAGCGGGACACGGCTCTGGGTTAAGGGAGTTTTCCGCCAAATAAGGGACAGTTGACAGCTATGGCCTTAAGTCTCTTCTCTCACCCCTCATGCCTCTGAAGACCACATTTGGAGGTGCATCTGTTGGGATGTATTGCAATTAAAGGTGTATGGAGCCTTTGTCGAGAAAGTAGCGCATGATGGAAAATGAGCAAGGTCCCAGCTAAAGAAGACTGGCAACTTAAGTTGACGGAATATCCGCAGCTTGCAGACTTAACATATAGAATTCGAGAACAAGAAGAACATAAGTTTAGAGAAGACTGGAAAATGTTTATTGAATATATGGGGGGATTGTGTGCACTTGAAAACGCTGGCAGCGTTAAGATAAATTCAACTGTGTAAATACGTTTTGATGGATGTAATAATGGAATACTGAATGGTTTAGTTTGTGTAAAATATGCAGGGATTTATGGCATGAACCATGGAAAGAGAAGAAGGGAAGTCATTGATATTTTAAGGTTGTTTAAATGAATATTCCAAAATGTGAAACAGAAAAACTTAATAAAAATTATACAAAAGAGAGAGAGAGAAAGCAAATGGGTGAAACTGCTCCTGCACCAGTGTTGTGGCCCTGATCCAAATTTCCACCCCAGCTACTTTCTTAGTTGAGGGGGTGCCACAGGAGAGCCAGTCCTGAGGATAACCTCTCCTCTGAAGCTGATATTTGCATTGGGAGGAAGTCTGTTGGCAGCCTCCAGCAGCAGCTCAATGTTCAGTTAAAAGAGGCGATACCCAAAGTTGAGAAATAGGTTGACTTTGAGAAAACGCCCCTTGCAGGATTTCACACAAATAGCTGTAGGTCAGAGTCATAGCCTACATGGTGTCCTCTGAGTTTTGCTGAGTTCCAGCTCCCACCATCCCTGGCCAAGGACAACGCGGAGTGTGGCTGATCTGAAGAGGCAAGGCTTGGCTACTCCTGCTGAAAACCCAGACAAGCTGGAATTTGTACAGATTTCCAAAGATGCGACACATGTGGACATAAATAGAAGAGGTCTGGTGTAATCTGCTGCCCGAAGTGAGCAAACAGGACCTTTTCTGTTGATCAAAGATGGCTAAAGTTGCTGAAATGGTCTCAAGGTCACGAGGGCACTGGTTGCCATCTCCGGGAGCTGCACACCAAAGTTTAACACATCATGGTCAATGTGGCATGCCCATTCCTCTTGCCAAAGCATAAGTGGGCATTAGGATGGACTTTGAAACTTAATTCTTGGGCGTGTGATAAGATGAAAAAGTTTTGAGATCTAATATATAATGAACTGAAGAAACTTTTTAAGTATACCTTCCCTAAAAAACCGGAGGCTTTTCTATTAGGGATAGTAGGGGAGGAGGTGAAAAAGGAGGATCGTAAACTATTTCAATATGCCATGGCTGCAGCTAGGATCCTCGTGGCTCAAAAGTGGAAATTACAGGAGACCCCAACAGTAATGGAGTGGCAGACTAAATTTTTTGAGTATACAGAATTAGCTAAAATGACTTACTAAAATTCGAGACCAAAAAGGGACAAAGTTTGAAGAAGAGTGGGGTAAATTTGTTGCATGTATAAGAATTAACTGTAGAAGTCTAAAAACTGTAGCAGGGTTAACATAAATCCTGTGATGTGTATAGAAGGCAAATAAGAATCTGCAAGAGAAGATATAAACTAAGAAAACCGAAGCAGGGAAGGAAGGAAGTCTGGGCGTGAACTCACGCAGTGTAAATAAGATGACATAAAATGAAAAACTGCAGAATGGTCTTAATATTCACAGAACCCCAAACCGAGATGGAGGGAAGTCAATCGTTTTCCATTGTCATTTAATGTCTGTTTTTTGGTTGGTGTAGGTGTATTGCTTTGGGTGATGTCTGTCTTTTTTTTATGGTATGTGTGGGCTATCTTTTATGTTTATTCTTCTTTTTTGTTGTTGTTTGATTATAGAAAATGAATAAAAATTAAATAAAAAAAAAGATGACTGTAAAAGATTAAGTTTTATTTATGTTTGTGAAAAAACCAATAAAAATATTATTTATTTTTTTTTAAAAAGAAACTTAATTCTTCTCCTACATTTCTCCCACATGTGAGAAATGTATGCTGAAAATGTTGTCAGTAACAGGGGTTGGCAACCTTAGGCCTATGGGCCACAAGCAGCCCATGGAGGAAATTTAACCGGCTCATTTAACCGCCCCCCGCCGCCTGCTTGGGGACCGCCTTCCACGATGCTGGCCAGCTTCCCATGGGAAGCTGCGCACACCTCCTCTGAGCCGGAAGGAGCACCGGAAACAGTGTTTGCGCTTGCGTGCGTGAGTGCACACTCTGGCCCACCGCTGCATCTGCAGGACCGTGAACCAGCACAAAAATTTTGCCGGCCCTGGTCTATAAGAATAAAAGAAAATTATTATGAATTAATTTGGAGGTGGTATTCAACACCAGTCAGATTAAATCAAATAAACAAGGAATATTCGGTGTTACGTTGGAGGGGAAGCCAGGAAACAGGGAATTATGTTCACATGTGGTGGGGGTGTAAATATGTACAATTGTTTTGGCAAAGGCTGTTTGAGGAGATAACAGAAATTACTGGGTTCAGGCTGACCAAAAGTCCAGAGGTAGCATTATTATTATCAATTTACGATGGGGTGGAAGGTCCACAGGATATGACAAATTTATCGACAGCTGCATGAATTATTATAGCCAGGAAGTGGAAGAGGCAAGCAGAATATAAAATGGTATAAAGAGGTGCAGGATATAGCTATTAACGATAATTTAACCTGTGCCATTAAGATAAGACAGTGGGAATATGCAAGAGAAATGGCTTTGAGGAGATATGGAGGGTGTTTGTAGAATCTGTACCACTAAAGCGGAAAGGGGTCCAACCATCACAAGAGGTGTCGAAATTTTGAGAGTTTGGGTAGTTACAATGGAATGGTCTCGGTGGTGGGGTGCACATTTTTATTCTTATTTATTTATGATTATTACTTTTAAAATAATAATAATAATAATTCTTTCTTTAAAAAATAAAGTTGTCTTTACATTTCTAGCCCACCCTTTCCTCCAAGGTGTTCAACAGGTCATACTTCAAATGTTCTTAAACTGTGCCAGTTGGTCAGAGCATGGTGCATTTTGAGTGCACCCGTGTTTGGTTTTGTAAAACGATTCCATGAAGAGTTAAGCAGTTTCCCAGAGGTACTGAGTACAGTAGCCTGTCACCCCATGAGCAGCAGAGGAGGAGGAGGAGGCAAGCCCTGACTTGCTCTGTTGTGAAGTGACACACCAACAGGGAGCGTCAGCAAACAAAAGCTGCATGAAACTTGGTCCCTTTGCACCCAAGGCATACACACACAGCCACAGACACTTACAAAGGATTATATGCAACACAGACAACTTAATCCTAATACTATTGGGCCATACAAACTGTGTGGGGTGCATTTTATACACAGCTTAAAAAAGGTAAAGGACCCCTGACAGTTAAGTCCAGTCACGAACGACTCTGGGGTTGCGGCACTCATCTCGCTTTACTGGCCAAGGGAGCCGGCGCTTGTCCGCAGAAAGTTTTTCCGGGTCATGTGGCCAGCAGGACTAAGCCGCTTCTGGCAAAACCAGAGCAGCGTACGGAAATGCCGTTTACCTTCCTGCCGGAGCAGTACCTATTTATCTACTTGCACTTTGACGTGCTTTCAAACTGCTAGGTCGGCAGGAGCAATGGGAGCTTACCCCGTTGCAGGGATTTGAACCGCCTACCTTCTGATCGGCAAGCCCAAGGCTCAGTGGTTTAGACCACAGCACCACCCGCGTCCCGTCTTTCACTAATATACACATTCATTAAAAAAAGTAAAGGTAAAGGACCCCATAACAGTTAAGGTCAAAGGCAACCATGGGGTTGTGGCACTCATCTCACTTTCAGGCCGAGGGAGCCGGCGTTTGTCCACGGACAGCTTTCCGGGTCATGTGGCCAGCGTGACTGAACCGCTTCTGGTGCAAGGGGACACCAGAAGCGCATAGAAACGCTGTTTACCTTCCCCGCCGCAGCGGTACCTATCTATCTACTTGCACTTTGATGTGCTTTCAAACTGCTGGGTTGGCAGGAGCTGGAACCGAGCAACAGGAGCTCACCCCGTTATGGGGATTCGAACTGCTGACCCTCCGATTGGCAAGCCCAAGAGGCTCAGTGGTTTAGACCACAGAAAGTGAGATGAGCACCGCAACCCCATAGTCGCCTTTGACTGGACTTAACCATCCAGGGCTCCTTTACCTTTACCTTTTTCTCTGTATCTCCCCTTAGATCATGGGTAGGCAAACTAAGACCTGGGGGCCGGATCCGGTCCAATTGCCTTCTAAATCCGGCCTGCGGACAGTCCAGGAATCAGCATGTTTTTACATGAGTAGAATGTGTCCTTTTATTTAAAGTGCATCTCTGGGTTATTTGTGTGGAATAGGAATTCATTCATCCCCCCCCCCAAAAAATATAGTCTGGCCCCCCCACAAGGTCTGAGGGACAGTGGACCGGCCCCCTGCTGAAAAAGTTTGCTGACCCCTTCCACCCCCACCCCAGTCCATTCACTAGACCCATATCCAGCTGTTAGGTAAAGGTAAAGGGACCCCTGACCATTAGGTCCAGTTGTGACCGACTCTGGGGTTGCGGCGCTCATCTCGCTTTACTGGCCGAGGGAGCTGGCGTGCAGCTTCCGGGTCATGTGGCCAGCATGACTAAGCTGCTTCTGGCGAACCAGAGCAACGCTATTTACTTTTTCGCCGGAGCGGTACCTATTTATCTACTTGCACTTTGGCGTGCTTTTGAACAGGTTGGCAGGAGCAGGGACCGAGCAACGGGAGCTCACCCCGTCGCGGGGGTTCGAACCACCGACCTTCTGATCGGCAAGTCCTAGGCTCTGTGGTTTAACCCACAGCACCACCCGCGTCCCACATATCCAGCAGTAGGGACCAGCTTTTCCTCCTTTTGCCAAACGCCCACACCGCCACACGCCTTTTCGGATTATACAATAATCTTATACTTATCCAATAGCAATTATTAGGGATGCATTGCAATGTTTAGTGCAGATCTCCAGTTGTTGCCATTCAGGTAGATCTTCTGTTCTCTGCGCACGTACATAGTCAAATGATTCAGAATGCTCTAGCATCTTCTCTCGGAGCGGGGAAAGTTGTGTTTTCCTTCAAGTTCCGCTGCAGGTACAGAACTTGAAACTGAAGCAGCCCCTGTTTTCAGTGTTCATAAATGCGGAGTATAGCAGGGGTCAGCAAACTTACCACGCCTCGGCCCGGTGTCTCCAGCGCTGATCGCATGGCGGGTGGGAGGGCAGGGGAACGCGTGCCCATACGCATGCACACATGCTATTTCCAGCACACTTCTGGGTCAGAGGAGCACCAGAAATAGCTTGTGTGCAAGTGCACGGGCCTCCTCTGACCTGGATGTGCACCGGAAATAACGTTTGCGCATGTTTATTCTTGCAATTTGAAAATCAATCTAGTGGTTTCATGTTTTGTGCTTCCCGTTTTTCCATACACCTGCATTTGAAAATCAAAGTTAGCTATTTCTTTTTGGTGCCTTCCCTGGCACCCATGCACGCGTAGCCAGGATATATGTTAGGGGGCAGGCAGGACACCCGCCTGTCATCATCCTCTGCCTGGCTCTGTCTAGCATATGGGTAGGCAAACTAAGGCCTGGGGGCCGGATGCGGCCCAATCGCCTTCTCAATCCGGCCTGCAGATGGTCCAGGAATCAGCGTGTTTTTACATGAGTAGAATGTGTCCTTTTATTTAAAATGCATCTCTGGGTTATTTGTGGTGCATAGGAATTTGTTCATTCCCCCCCCATAAAAAAATATAGTCCGACCCCCCAGAAGGTCTGAGGGACAGTGGACTGCAAAAGTTTGCTGACCCCTGGTATAGCAGATTCGGAATGAAATGTCTCAACAACCGTTGTTTGTTCCTTTCTTCCGAACCAGTGTGCTCAGAAAAACAGGTCCAAATCTTTCTACAATTTCAACTTTTAGTTAAGTATTTCTATTTATTCATTTTGGGGAGGGGCAGTTATCATGCTTATGCTGGCACTGGCCTCTGGGGGGTAGAAGTGCCAACATGAAAAAAATATTGAGGGGCCTCCAGGTAAGCCCTGCCCAACATAATCAATCACATGATGCACACCATTTGAATGGCAATGCTTTTTTTGGGGGGGGTGGCCCACTTAAATATTTTATGGGGGGCAGGTGTGCCAGTTTGGCCCCACAACTGGGGGTGCCATGAAGCATGCGCCGAAATTTCTGGAAAATTTTGTGGGTGCTTGGGCACCTAGGGCCCCATGGAGTTGGCACCTATGGGGGGTGCGGAGCGAATACCCCTCCGGCCCTAAAAGTTGGCTCCTATGTCTGGGGCCAACCCCGTGCAAGCCCCGCACTGCAAGAATCAGGCGCTGCTGCCCGAATATTACTTGCTAAAAATTGGAAAACACAAGAACTACCAACAGTGGAAGATTGGCAGATGAAGATGATGGACTTTTCGGAGCTAGCTGACCTGTCTAGAAGAATCTGCAGAAAGAAGAGGAGTTTCAAAAGGACTGGAGGAAATTCAAGGACTATTTGAATAAATATTGTAATGTAAAAAATTAGAAATTACTTGAAAGAAACAAAGAGGCCTAGGATTAAATTAAGCCATAATTAAATAAATGGGATTTAGAATGTTAAGAAAAGTGAATAAGATGGACTATAATGGGAAATTGTTTTAGTTTAATAATGATATTGGAAAGCTGTTACTTTTAATTACTTTTAATTACTTTAATTACTTTTAGGGAGGGATTTGAGGAAGTCAACCAAGATGTTTAAAAGGTTGGATTTGTGAAGAATTAAGTTTGTTGTTATTGTTTATCTGTTTATTGTTCCCCCTTTCCCCCCTTTTTTCTTTTTCTGTTTTTGTGTATTATCTTGCTTTGTGGTTTGTGTTATCACGGTGGAAAATCTAATTTAAAAAAATAATAATTAAAAAAAGAACCAGGTGTTGATGGATTCGACAGTCATCCAGTCGAGTCAGAGGCCTCTCTACCACCAGAGAAGACCTGCCCCACAGCGCCCCCTCCAGCCTGCTCCACAGCTCCGCCTTTGTCCACACACCAGTGCAAGAAACCTTCACACAGGGCTGCTTATCACCCCTTTGATTCCACCTCAGACGAGCTGGACCCTGCCTATGAGTGGCCATAGGAGGAGTGGTGTGGATGTGATTGCTCTCCTCCGAAACACTCTGGGCCAGTTTCCTTTAGGTTTGTGTCTGGATAAGCTGGAGGCCCTGGTGTGGAAGGAGAACTGTGGAAACTGTGCTACAGTGACAGCCTGAAGTTCTTGGAGGTGTTACCTGGGATCAGGCTCAAACCCTCCAGCAAAGGGACTTCCCAGTGCCTTGTGCTGTTGGACCCAGTGGAGAAATGGTGTGGTGAAGCGGACAGAGAGACCTGGGTTCAAATCCCCAGTCAGCTATGAGGCCCCTCTCACATGGCTGCAGTGCTCTGTTATTAATGTTTGATGCTTTGTTGTTGTTTAGTCGTTTAGTCGTGTCCGACTCTTCGTGACCCCATGGACCAGAGCGCGCCAGGCACTCCTGTCTTCCATTGCCTCCCGCAGTTTGGTCAGACTCATGCTGGTAGCTTCAAGAACACTGTCCAACCATCTCGTCCTCTGTCGTCCCCTTCTCCTTGTGCCCTCCATCTTTCCCAACATCAGGGTCTTTTCCAGGGAGTCTTATCTTCTCATGAGGTGGCCAAAGTATTGGAGCCTCAGCTTCAGGATCTGTCCTTCCAGTGAGCACTCAGGGCTGATTTCCTTCAGAATGGATCGGTTTGATCTTCTTGCAGTCCATGGGACTCTCAAGAGTCTCCCCCAGCACCAGAATTCAAAAGCATCCATTCTTCGGCGATCAGCCTTCTTCATGGTCCAGCTCTCACTTCCATACATCACTACTGGGAAAACCATAGCTTTAACTATACAGACCTTTGTTGGCAAGGTGATGTCTCTGCTTTTTAAGATGCTGTCTAGGTTTGTCATTGCTTTTCTCCCAAGAAGCATGCGTCTTTTAATTTCATGGCTGCTGTCACCATCTGCAGTGATCATGGAGCCCAAGAAAGTAAAATCTCTCACTGCCTCAATTTCTTCCCCTTCTATTTGCCAGGAGGTGATGGGACCAGTGGCCATGAAAAGTCTGGTGCTTTATTATGTTTTATATATTCTGTTAGTTGCCCAGAGTGGCTGGGGAAACCTAGCCAGATGGGCGGGTATAAATAATAATAAATTCTGAAAGGTTTTCCTTTAAGCAAAGTTTTCCCTGCGCTCCCTAGGGGTTCGAGTCCCGATCCGGCAGGAGCCCCGGCATCTTTCTTCCTCTCTCTCTCCTTTCACAATCTGTTGCTGCCAGGCAGCTTCGGGAAAGCGCCCCGTCGCGAGCGCGCCTGCCGGGGTTACTGCCGGGCATCTGCTCCCGACCGCAACAGCTTACAGCTCCTGACCGCGACGCGGCCAATCAGCGGAGCGCTTCCCTTGTCTGACTCCGGCTCCGCCAATGGGAGCGCGAGAAGCATCGCTGCCCCCAGGATGCTTGAGCGCTTGTGAGCGCACAGCGGCGAAGGGAAGAGCAGCCGCGAAACGACCCAGCGGTTCCCCCTCACCCCCCCCTAAACCCGCCTCTCCACTTCTTTGGAAAGTTACAGGAGTATCCCTGTCCCTGCTTCCCTCCCCACTCCAAAAAACCTCTCCCGATTTGGGAAGGAGGCTTACCTGTCCGGGACAGGTGAGGTTTACCTGTCGGGGCAGGTGAGATGCGCAAACACCACGTGAACCACTTGGGGTTGCAGCGCCGGATTTGCGTATAAGCTAAACAAGCTATAGCCACTCTCTTGGCGGGGGGGGGGGGAATACATGGGAAAAAACCCTGGATGTACATTTCCAAAATATAAGATAAAAAACAAATAAAATAAAACCTACATACAGCAACAATGTTTTGTGTTGTGTAAGCTCCTTTGATGTAAGTCATGGGCTCCAATTGTTTTACGAGCGTAATAATTATTTCACTATTAATATACTTCTTAATTGTATTTCAATATTAATATACGTCTTCTTAATTGTATTTCAGTTGCACAATTACTTTGATAAAATACGTAATTTGTTATATGCAAACGGTTTTAGATACCTATTAGGTCCATAAATTACCATATAGCATATATTCAACACAAAAAAACAGCAACAATTTGTTGTTGACAAAGGACAGCTGGACATATAAAGGGTCCCATTGCCTTCAGTAGCTTAGGGCCTTGTCAAACCTAAATCAGGCCCCGGTTGCCACCTTTTGCTCTGGCAAAATACAAAGCGGGGAGGTTAGAGGGCTATTGCTCTCCCTAAAAAAAAATCTGGTGCTGAAGTTTTTGGGGAAATCCCAAAAGAAAAACAAAAACCCAAAGCAAGCCCATGGCTGCCTGGGTGCCAAGTTTGTGTTCCCTTCCGTTCGGGTGGTGCTGGAAAATACATGTGTAGCACATCGAGTGCACACTTTCTGGGAACTGTAGTTTGCTGAGGGTGCTGTGAATCGGAACTATTTGAGTGGGGAACTGCAGTTCCCAGGAATCTGCGAGAGAAGTCACATGCTTCAAATGTGCATTAGATGTGCTTTAGACGTACAGTGCAGATTTGCCCAAAGATCTATGCAATCTGAGAGAAGTGGAAAGAAAAGGAGTAGCTTTTCTGATTTTCTGATTCCCTGCTTCCAGTCACCAGCTGAATGAACCCACATAAGAATATTATGGGGGGTAGAGGGAGCATGGCTTTGCTTTTGAAAGAGGACGGAGTTTTGCTCGTGGAACCACCTGAATAGGGTAATGTCCGGAAAAATCTGCATGTATAGCAGCCCTTGTTAAAACTTGAAAATGCGTTGGAGCTCTGAATGCCCAAACCAGTTTGGATCTCTTAGATATACAGTGGTACCTCAGGTTACATACGCTTCAGGTTACAGACTCCGCTAACCCAGAAATAGTGCTTCAGGTTAAGAACTTTGCTTCAGGATGAGAACAGAAATCGTGCTCTGGTGGCGCGGCGGCAGCAGGAGGCCCCATTAGCTAAAGTGGTGCTTCAGCTTAAGAACAGTTTCAGGTTAAGAACAGACCTCCAGAACAAATTAAGTACTTAATCCAAGGTACCACTGTACTGGACGCGGGTGGCACTGTGGGTAAAACCTCAGTGCCTAGGACTTGCTTATCACAAGGTCAGTGGTTCGAATCCCCACGGCAGGGTGAGCTCCCGTCATTCGGTCCCAGCTCCTGCCCATCTAGCAGTTTCAAAGCACCCCTAAGTGCAAGTAGATAAATAGGTACCACTTTATAGTGGGAAGGTAAACGGCGTTTCTGTGTGCGGCACTGGTGCTGGCTCGCCAGATGCCGCTTAGTCACGCTGGCCACGTGACCCGGTAGTGTCTCCGGACAGCGCTGGCTCCCGGCCTCTTGAGCGAGATGAGCGCGCAACCCTAGAGTTGGACACGACTGGCTCGTATGGGCAGGGGTACCTTTACCTTTACCTTTTACCACTGTACTGTTGTACCTCTTTAAGAGTCATGGCTTCCACCCAAAGAATTCTGGGATGTGCGATTTGTTAAGGATGCTGAGCATTGTTGAGAGACCCTTAACAAGCTACACTTCCCATGATTCTTTGGGGGAAGCCAGGGCTCTTAAAGCGGTGTAACAGAGTTCTAAATTTGTGGTGCGTGAAACTGGATTGAAATGTGAATTGGATTTGGAACCTTGGCCTCGTGTGGACCTACCCATGGGCTCACTGAGTGGTTTTTCAGGCAATTTATTAGTTTTTTCAGCCTTGGTTCTTGAACTATCGAATGAGGATTAGCGAAAGCCACGTCACAAGGTTTTTCAGAGTGTGAGGAAACTGCTCTTTGCCCTGTGAGTTAATAAGATAAAGATCTAAAAATAAAAGAAATCATACCAACCCCAGACTTTCACCATAAATGTAATCAATGTAATCAGGGGGGGAAATAATAATCTGTTCTATTTTGCGTGCATTATGTAATAAACAACTTTGGAGGTTTTGCAAAAGATCGATGTCATGCAACTCTTGGAAAAGGAGTGTCAGAGTTGTATTAATAGCCATGCAACTCTTGGAAAAGGAGTGTCAGAGTTGTATTAATAGCCTGAAATGACAGTACAAAGCACAGTACCAACAATTATTTCTGTGCAAATTGCAAGAGACAAATTGCAAAGCCTATTAAGATGTTAATGGGGAAATACTGTAACTTAGATTGCCAAGCCGTCTGACGCGTGGCCTTCTGCTACATCGATGGAATCTTGCCCCATTGCACACTTTTTCTCCTTCTCCATGCTCTCCATTATGAGCAGGCAATCAGATGTTTCAAGCATATTTTTTAAAAAACAGAGAAGTAGCTTTGAAATGGTAAAAATAAAACAAAATAATTTATTTCTATAGGGCTACTATGTTTGCATTAGTCCGTACATACCAGCTTAAGTATTGTTGTTTAGTTGTTTAGTCGTGTCCGACTCGTTGTGACCCCATGGACCAGAGCACGCCAGGCACTCCTGTCTTCTACTGCCTCCTGCAGTTTGGTCAAACTCATGCTGGTAGCTTCGAGAACACTGTCCAACCATCTCGTCCTCTGTCGTCCCCTTCTCCTTCTGCCCTCCATCTTTCCCAACATCACGGTCTTTTCCAGGGAGTCTTCTCTTCACATGAGGTGGCCAAAGTATTGGAGCCTCAGCTTCAGGATCTGTCCTTCCAGTGAGCACTCAGGGCTGATTTCCTTCAGAATGGATAGGTTTGATCTTCTTGCAGCCCATGGGACTCTCAAGAGTCTCCTCCATAGAAACATAATAAAACATTAAACATTTTAAAACTTCCCCATACAGGGCTGACTTCAGATGTCTTCTAAAGGTTGTCTAGTTATCTATCTCCATGACTCAGGGGTCACAGAACTCCATACTCTCCAACATTTCTCCAATGAAAATAAGGACATCCTAAGGAAAAGGCATGGGTGGCGCTGTGATCTAAACCACTGAGACTTGGGCTTGCCGATCGGAAGGTCAGAGGTTCAAATCCCCACAATGGGGTGAGCTCCCGTTGCTCTGTCCCAGCTCCTGCCAACCTAGCAGTTTGAATGCACATCAAAGTGCAAGTAAATTAACAGGTACCGCTCCAGCGGGAAGGTAAACGGCGTTTCCGTGCGCTGCTCTGGTTTCAGCAGAAGCGGCTTAGTCATGCTGGCCACATGATCTGGAAAAACTGTCTGCAGACAAACACCGGCTCCCTCGGCATAGCTGTCAAGTGTCCCTTATTTGAAGGGACAGTCCCTTATTCCAGCGCCATGTCCCGCTGTTGTCCCTTATTGATGGACGTCCCTTAAATGTCCCTTAAATGATGTCCCTTAAATTTCAAAGGAAGCAGCTCCTCTCCCTTCCTCCCTGCCGGCCAGGGAGGAGGGAGGCTCCAGCTGTGTTGCTTGGCTGTGTTGCTCACCCAATAAGAAGTCTAAGAACGACTGGGGGGTGGAGCTTGCATGCCTTGTGTGTGGCTAGTTAATGCAAGCTGAGGGGGTATTTGAATGTTGGACGCCATTTCGTTGCACGTGCTGCTGCAAACTTTGCAGTGCAAAGCCAAGCCGGGGAGCCATCTTAAGTTGAGACTGCATAGGCCTTGTGGTGCATGTGATTCAGATTCTAGTCAGTTGAACCTCTGGTTACAAAGTTGGTTGGACAGTGTTCTCGAAGCTACCAGCATGAGTTTGACCAGACTGCAGGAGGACAGGAAGACTGGAGTGCCTGGAACAGGTGAGGCTGCAGGTCCCTTATTTTGGCTGCTGGTCCCTTATTTTCAAGGCTGCTAGTCCCTTATTTTCAAATCTGTAAGTTGACAGCTATGTCCCTCGGCCAGTAAAGCGAGGTGAGCGCTGCAACCCCAGAGTTGTTTGTGACTGGACTTAACTGTCAGGGGTCCTTTACCTTTACCTTTTTATAAGGAAAAGCGGGACATTCCGGGAGCAAATCAGAAACCGAAGTAGCTTCTGTACATCTGGGACTCTCCCTGGAAAATAGAGACACCTGGAGGGTCTGGAATATGACATAATTGTGTTCTTCCCCTGCATGCCACCCCCACCCCCCATTCTGCCCACATCTCATTTTAGCCATTCTGCCAGTGTGTCTTCACTGGTGCAGCAAATGAACTGGTAACACATTCCACCAGTCTGCATGAAGGTGTTGCTAAGCTGGTTTTTCCAATGTATCTTATAGCCTCTCAACTGGTGTATCTGGAATATGGGATGCCACCCTAAATACTATTCTAAATCCGATCCTTCTGATTTCTTGATTAATCCTCTTCTGTTATTTTATCCGTATTGCCCAACTCTACAGATCTATCCTCCGTATATCTCGTCTTCACATCTTAATGCTTCTGCTGCAGGCCAAACACCCATGGCCTCTTTGCCTTGGAGCAGGAATTGCAGACATAATTTCCACCACCAACTGCTAGGTGAAAGTTTTATTCAGAACCACAGGATCTACTGGGGCACCACTAGTGAGAGTGAGATGGGGCCTGTGACCTGGTGCAACTTAGCTGGTGCAACTTTGGGTCGGAAGACACTGCCCAGTATTTGTTGCTTTTTCTAGATTTTTTTGTCTCTTTCAAGGTCCAGGCAGTCCACTAAATGGTGGAGAGGCAAGGATGTTCTCTCATGCAAATTGATTTTTTTTCAGAGAAAGCCACACCTGTGACTATGGTGTCTTGTCATCCAGCTTTCAGAGACAAAGAAGCTCTGCTAAGACAACAAAAATGTCAGCGAGTCTTTTAATCTTACTGATTCTATCCACGAGCCTCTTTCCGCCAGAGGCACGATGATCACCTGCAAGAAAGCTTTCTCAGCAAGGCCGCCCCATTTATGGGATGCCCTCTCTGCATGCAAAAGGATTCAAGGTTTTGCTGAGTGTAGGGATTCCAGAATGGAACTCACCCTGTCTCTGATCTGTCCCTCTGCCATCTCAATCTCTTCTTTGTAAACTATGAAGCAAAAGACAAACCAGAGAGGAGGAGAGGAGAGAAGGGGGGGGACCCCTAGTTTAGCCCCGGTGTGCTAGTTTTTAATGTGTGAGGATGGTTTTTATTATGAGTGGAAGCATTTAAAATTAAAATTTCAACCTGCAGTCTGAAATGCTTGGTGCAAATGTTATCACAGGAGCAGGAGAAATGTTCCCCTGTGGCTTCTTCCCAGTCTGTAGTAGTAAAACAACAACAACAACAACAACAACAACAACAACAACAACATTTTTATACTCTGTCTCCGCCCATCTGGCTGGGTTTCCCCAGCCACTCTAGGCGGCTCCCAACAGAATATTAGAAACACGGTAAAACATCAAACATTAAAAACTTGCCTAAACAGAGCTGCCTTCAAATGTCTTCTAAAAGTCAGATAGTTATTTATTTCCTTGACATCTGATGGGAGGGCGTTCCACAGGGTGGGCGCCGCTACTGAGAAGGCCCTCTGCCTTGTTCCCTGTAACTTCACTTCTCGCAGTGAGGGAACTGCTAGAAGGCCCTTGGAACTGGACCTCAGTGTCCAAGCTGAACGATGGAGGTGGAGACGCTCCTTCAGGTCTACTGGTGTGCTGGTAATGCCAGCAGGTTATAACCACACACACTGGGGGAGATTGCAGGAGTCTTTTCTCTCCTGTACAGCTGTGCATTGCTCCTCGCCTGCAGCACAAACTTAATATAAAGTCACGAAATTAAAAGACTCCTGCTTCTTGGGAGAAAAATGATGACAAACCTAGACAGCATCTTAAAAAGCAGAGACATCACCTTGCCAACAAAGGTCCGTATAGTTAAAGCTATGGTTTTCCCAGTAGTGATGTATAGAAGTGAGAGCTGGACCATAAAGAAGGCTGATCGCCGAAGAATTGATGCTTTTTGTTACGGTAAAATCTGGGTGCGGAGCTACCCTGCCACCCAGCTCGTCGGACTAAGTCCGCAGGTCCTAGCGGAAGAAAATGAGCTCAGCCGGAGACAGGAGCAAGCTGCAGAAGATCCAAGTTTATTGCGCAACAGGTTCAAGGCGAGATTGAACAGTGAGAAAGGGGTGACATGAACTTTTGAAACTCCCTCCATGTCCCAGAATACAGTGCAAAATACATCCCAGTTACATCATGAATACATTAAGAAGAGGTTGGGTTACACAGGTTACATCATGAATACATTAAGAAGAGGTTGGGTTACACAGGATTAACATATGGAGGAGGGAGGGGGGAATATGCAGAGCTGGAGATATGTGCAGATAAACACTTCCTGAGTACCGGTGATGAGAAGACAATGGTCCATGTACTGGCATTGCCCGGAGGAAAGATTTGGCAGAGTGATTTGACAGGATTAGGGTCTTGACACCTTGCTTGAGGGATTATGGAGGACAGGGGAGGTGTGATGGAGTCCTAGAGAAATTGAGCAAATTGGCACGTTGAGTTTCTATGAATTTTATAGATTTTAGTCCCTTTTGACATTGACAATTGGAAATAAATTGATATATTGTAGCGAAGAAGAAGGTGAAGAAGACATGCCCCCCCCCTTCCGTATCACTTTTGAATTCTGGTGCTGGAGGAGACTCTTGAGAGTCCCACGGACTGCAAGAAGATCAAACCTCTCCATCCTTAAGGAAATCAGCCCTGGTGACATCAGGGGAGAGCTTACAGTTGTATTTGCATCAACAGGCTCCCCCTACTGGTGATTAACCCCCGCTAGACTCACCCCTCTCTGAGTGAGTGGAGTCAACTTTGCTGTTATTCCAATGCCTAAGCCAATACCTCTCACATGCTGTAATCAATAAAGTTGTGGCTTTTTCTAGCCCATAAACCTAAAATACTGTGTCCATGTGTCTTTCTTATCCCAAGCTAAGGGGGCGGGTCCTCAAATCACAACTTTACATTGGAATCTACTCTGGATCAACATTGAGTAGAATTCCATGACAATTCTGCTCAATCTTGCAACTGATGACCAAGGCACCCACAGTATCTCGGATCTGGTGTTGTGTATGTTGAGCCAAGGCCACTCTTAGGATTCTAGGAAGAGAAGTCTTAGCAGTGTGTGAGCAAGTGTTTGGTAGACAATACACCAGAAACTTTCACCCAGTGTTTTGCTGCATTGCACCTAATCAAGACATTTTATATATAATTTTTTTATTAATTTCCAATTAAAAAATACATAACACATCACATTTCAACTTTAACAAATTTTCCACTTTTGGACTTCCTTCAGCCTCTCTGATAATCATCCAAATTTAATTTTTAAGTACACATTTCTTAAATTCACTATTGCCTTTCAATATACCCTTTAAAACCTGATTTTCTTTTTTGCAATATTTCTTTGACTTTTACAGAGCTTCTTTAAATGCCACTAACGTTATTTCTCTATCACTTATGCCTTCCCAATAGTCCACCAACTTTCCCCAGTCCTCGATAAACTTTTGGTCTCATAGATATCTAATCTTTCCTGTCAATTTGTCCAGTTCTGCATAGTCCATCAGCTTCATTCTCCACTCTTCTAATGTTGGTACTTGTTCTTGTTTCCAGTTCTGGGCCAGTAATATTCTCGCCGCTGTTACTGCACCTAATCAAGACATATCAGCGAATGGAAACTCATGAAAGGCAGTTCACATTTCGCTCTGATAATCAGTTCCCCGAAGTTTGCAAAGGTTTGCATGAATGCTACCAAACAGATGAACTCATTTGAAAAAGCAGCAGGAGCTGCCTTTTGCATGCAGTCTATTGCAAAGCTTTTAAGCTCAAATTGGTTGTTTTGCCAGCCTGGCTGCGACTTCCATGAGTGTTCTTACTGTTGCTTTTATGGGGGAGAGGGGAATTGCTCAGTTGAAGTAAAGTGGACCCCTGACCATTAGGTCCAGTCGTGACCGACTCTGGGGTTGCTGCGCTCATGTCGCTTAATTGGCCGAGGGAGCTGGTGTACAGCTTCCGGGTCATGTGGCCAGCATGACTAAGCCGCTTCTGGCAAACCAGAGCAGCGCACGGAAACGCTGTTTACCTTCCTGCCGGAGCAGTACCTATTTAGCTACTTGCACTTTGACATTCTTTCAAACTGCTGGGTTGGTAGGAGCAGGGACCGAGCAACGGGAGCTCACCCTGTCGCTGGGATTCGAACCGCCGACCTTCTGATCAGCAAGTCCTAGGCTCTGTGATTTAACACACAATGCCACCCGCGTCCCTTTTCAGTTGAAGTTACCTCGAAGTAAATAACATCAGTGCCAGTTATTTGTTTTTCAATAAACATGATGATGATAAATGCCCTATGAATATAAGGGGCTTGCATTTACAGTGGTACCTTGGTTCTCAAACGCCTTGGTTCCCTAACTCCAAATTCCCAGAAGTAAGTGTTCTGGTTTTCAAACGTTTTTTGGAAGCCAAATGTCCGATGCAGCTGTCGGTCATTGTTTCTGGGGCGCTTGCACCAATCAGAAGCTGCGCCTTAATTTTTGAACATTTCAGAAGTCAAATGGACTTCCGGAATGGATTAAGTTTGGTGCTTTTGTTTTTGCCATTTATTTTTTATTTTTTGTTTTTGAGGCTTTTTCGGTTAACTTGTTTTTGTGACTGTGTGGGTGGTAATTTCTATTATCTACAATACTTTCTTATTCATTTTTACAGTACAGTACATTGATTATTGCTTTCATTTTATGGATCAATGGTCTCGTTAGATAGTAAAATTCTTGTTAAATTGCTGTTTTAGGGGTTGTTTTTAAAAGTCTGGAACAGATTAATCTGTTTTGCATTACTTTCTATGGGAAAGCGCGTCTTGGTTTTGGAACTACTTGGTTTTGGAACGGACTTCCAGAATGGATTAAGTTTGAGAACCAAGGTACTACTGTAAAGGTTACTGGAGAAAAGTGTGGGGGGGGGAGTAACATACCAAATTAAGTTTGAGAACCAAGGTACCACTGTATTGCAAAAGTCCAATGTAAGTGAAGAAGTAACATCTCCTTTTATCCCCTTGAGTACTCACCAGGGATGAGGGGCAAGGTGGAGCAGGAGTGAGAGAGGAGTGAAAGGGTTATTTCACTTTTTTGCTGGGCCTTTGCATTAGGAAAAAATAGTTACCGGTACTCTCTGGAGATGGCCAGAGAAAGGACAGATGATTCCTTCCTCCACGAGTCCCCTGCACTTATCACAAGACTTGGAAAAGGAGAAGTTGGCGGTGACCACAAATAAAAGCTGAGGAGTAACTCAGTTCAAAATGTCTAGACATTAGCTCTACCCCTCCTTATTTCTTTACACTGCTCTGGGCACTTCAGTGTACTTGAAAGCACAATGTTTGTAAGTGCCAACCCACCCGCCATCTTAGAATCATAGAATCATAGAATCATAGAGTTGGAAGAGACCACAAGGGCCATCGAGTCCAACCCCCTGCCAAGCAGGAAACACCATCAGAGCACTCCTGACATGTGGTTGTCAAGCCTCTGCTTAAAGACCTCCAAAGAAGGAGACTCCACCACACTCCTTGGCAGCAAATTCCACTGTCGAACAGCTCTTACTGTCAGGAAGTTCTTCCTAATGTTTAGGTGGAATCTTTTTTCTTGTAGTTTGGAACCATTGCTCCGTGTCCGCTTCTCTGGAGCAGCAGAAAACAACCTTTCTCCCTCCTCTATGTGACATCCTTTTACATATTTGAACATGGCTATCATATTACCCCTTAACCTCCTCTTCTCCAGGCTAAACATGCCCAGCTCCCTTAGCCATTCCTCATAAGGCATCGTTTCCAGGCCTTTTTGACCATTTTGGTTGCCCTCCTCTGGACACGTTCCAGTTTGTCAGTGTCCTTCTTGAACTGTGGTGCCCAGAACTGGACACAGTACTCCAGGTGAGGTCTGACCAGAGCAGAATACAGTGGCACTATTACTTCCCTTGATCTAGATGCTATACTCCTATTGATGCAGCCCAAAATTGCATTGGCTTTTTTAGCTGCCGCGTCACACTGTTGGTTCATGTCAAGTTTGTGGTCAACCAAGACTCCTAGATCCTTTTCACATGTACTGCTCTCAAGCCAGGTGTCACTCATCTTGTATTTGTGCCTCTCATTTTTTTTGCCCAAGTGCAGTACTTTACATTTCTCCCTGTTAAAATTCATCTTGTTTGTTTTGGCCCAGTTCTCTAATCTGTCAAGGTCGTTTTGAAGTGTGATCCTGTCCTCTGGGGTGTTAGCCACCCCTCCCAGTTTGGTGTCATCTGCAAATTTGATCAGGATGCCCTTGAGTCCATCATCCAAGTCGTTGATAAAGATGTTGAATAAGACCGGGCCCAAGACAGAACCCTGTGGCACCCCACTAGTCACTCTTCTCCAGGATGAAGAGGAACCATTGATGAGCACCCTTTGGGTTCGGTCAGTCAGCCAGTTACAAATCCACTGAGTGGTAGCATAGTCAAGACCGCATTTTACCAGCTTCTTTACAATCTTAATTTGCCCAGAAGCACCCTGGGCAAATTAGAGATGGCAAACTCTCCAAGCAGTGCTTTTTCCCTGGGGCAGGGGGGGACACAGGGGGACACATACCCCTAAACATTTTGTGAATATAAGTTCAGCCTCATTGAGGGGCAGTATTTCAATATGAGTAGAGAAATGAGAGTACCCTTAAGCATTTTTTTTAAGGAAAAAAAGCACTGCCTCCAAGTGTCTCTGTTTTCCAGGGACAGTCCCGAATTTACAGAAGCTGTCCCAGTTTCTCATTTGATACCAGAACGCCCCGCTTTTCATTAGGACGCTTCTATTTTCATCAGAGAAATTTCAGAGAAATATTTTCATCAGAGAAATATACCGTGGGATGTCCCTGTTTTCATTGGAGAAATGCTGGAGGATATGAAGTTATGCTACCCCTGATCCACCGAGATAAGTAACTACACAACCTTTAGAGGACATCTCAAGGCAGACCTGTAGTGGGAAGTTTTTTAAAAATGTTTTTTATTATGTTTTTATATCTGTTCGAAGCTGCCCAGGGTGGCTGGGGAAACCCAGTCAGATGGATGGGGTATAAATAACAATATTTATTATTATTTGAAGTGTAGGTGGGTTCCCAAGAGGCAAGAGACAGTGATAACAGCAAGAACCTTTACTGAACTACATAACTGGGGAAACAGAGGCAAAACAGCTGCTTATATACATTTCTGAAGGCCTGGGCCACTCCCACTCCCAATGTGATTGGCTGTCTAAACTTCCAAACTGCAAATCATGACTCAGAGTTCAAGGGCCAATGGCAGAGGCCCAAATCCTGAAATGTTCTGCAATTGGACAACATGTATTGAATCAGAACACAGGAGCTCAGAATACTCAAGCTCAGGCAAACACAGACCACTGAATACATAACATGTTGTTGTTGTTGTTGTTGTTGTTGTTGTTGTTGTTGTTACTATAACTATTATTATTAGGTAGCTGGGATTTCACCAACACTCTGATGTGCAGTGTGATCTGTCAACCTGTAAAGAAAGTGAAAAACCAAGCCTTTCCTACTTGCTAGGCCTAGTGGGGAAGGAACATGGGAAATGAAAAGGGCAGAGCTGCCACAAGGAAAGCAAAGGTGGAAAATCTTTTTTTGGTTGTTGTTTAGTTTAGTCGTTTGTTTAGTCGTTCAGTTGTGTCCGACTCTTCATGACCCCCTGGACCAGAGCACGCCAGGCACTCCTGTCTTCCACTGCCTCCCACAGTTTGGTCAAACTCATGCTGGTAGCTTCAAGAACACTGTCCAACCATCTCTGTCGTCCCCTTCTCCTTGTGCCCTCCATCTTTCCCAACATCAGGGGCTTTTCCAGGGAGTCTTCTCTTCTCAGGAGGTGGCCAAAGTATTGGAGCTTCAGCTTCAGGATCTGTCCTTCCAGTGAGCACTCAGGGCTGATTTCCTTCAGAATGGATAGGTTTGATCTACTTGCGGTCCATGGGACTCTCAAGAGTCTCCTCCAGCACCATAATTCAAAAGCATCAATTCTTTGGCGATTAGCCTTCTTTATGTTCCAGCTCTCACTTCCATACATCACTACTGGGAAAACCATAGCTTTAACTATACAGACCTTTGTTGGCAAGGTGATGTCTCTGCTTTTTAAGATGCTGTCTAGGTTTGCCATCGCTTTTCTCCCAAGAAGCAGGCATCTTTTAATTTCGTGGCTTCTGTCACCATCTGCAGTGATCATGGAGCCCAAGAAAGTGAAATCTCTCACTGCCTCCATTTCTTCCCCTTCTATTTGCCAGGAGGTGATGGGCCCAGTGGCCATGATCTTCATTTTTTTGATGTTGAGCTTCAGACCATATTTTGCGCTCTCCTCTTTCACCCTCATTAAAAGGTTCTTTAATTCCTCCTCACTTTCTGCCATCAAGGTTGTGTCATCTGCATATCTGAGGTTAGGTGACCCTAAAACTTAATAGATGGCCAGGGGCCAGCCACTGTCTTGCAGCCTTGCCCTGCTGTTTGTGAAGAAGACAGTAGCCACAGGGAGAAACCACCTCTGTGTGCAAGGCATTTTCCTGCTTTCCAATTTGGTACATTTGTAATCTGAGTTGTGTAGATTTGTGATAGCTGAATACGACGCGTGGGTGGCATTGACTGACAGCAGGCAGCATGCAATAGCTGGGTGGGATGAGGGAGAGGGGTATGTGTACATAGTGTATGTTGGGCTATATTTGTGGTTTGGCATGTACATAAGAAGCAATTCTTGTCAGGTAATTGTGGCGTGGTGCCCACAAATATAATGGCTGGCCTAGGGCTAGCCAATCGAAAGGTCGGCGGTTCGAATCCCCGCGGCGGGGTGCGCTCCTGTCACTCGGTCCCAGCGCCTGCCAACCTAGTAGTTCGAAAGCACCCCTGGGTGCAAGTAGATAAATAGGGACCACTTACTGGCGGGAAGGTAAACGGCGTTTCCGCGTGTTGCGCTGGCTCGCCAGATGCAGCTTTGTCACGCTGGCCACGTGACCCGGAAGTGTCTCCGGACAGCGCTGGCTCCCGGCCTCTTAAGTGAGATGGGCGCACAACCCTAGAGTCTGTCAAGACTGGCCTGTACGGGCAGGGGTACCTTTACCTTATTCCTCAAACAGCATACTGGGCCTAGAACATCCTACTGGCTCTCAAGAGCTCTGAGTCAGCCTTGACGGCATCAGTAGAGTTTGTGTCGTCATCCCCGCCCCCCCCCCCCCGTCGCCGCAAGAAAGTCTCCCTAAATTTGCATTTATATTTGTGTTTTTACCTTGTATTTTTAGGCTGCGAACCGACCTGAGATCTACGGATGAAAGGCGATATGCAAATGTCATAAATAAAAAATAAATGAATAGAAATATTTGACACAGCTGTTGGGAGAAGGTGTTGGATGTTCTCTCTGTGTGAGAGAGAATCATTTGTTGCGTGTTCAGACCTTTAAACCTCCCCCTTAAATAAATTCAGACAAGACTCAAATTTTGGTTTGGTTTTGGGCAGAATTTCGGCCACAACTTTATTGATTACAGCAAGTGAGTGGTTGCATAGGCTCTGGTTTGACTAGCTCCCTGCACTGTTGCAGGTAGCGCTGACCCAGGGCACCAGCATAGGTCAGCCAAGGGTGAACACACGGATAAGAAGTTTCTATGTACACCGACCATCTTCACGCCTGTCTCTTCTCCATCAAGGCAAACAAGAGGCATTACCAGGTTTCCAGAGCATCCTCCTGCCAGATAAATGTTCTTAAGAAGGGCACAAGGCCAAGGGCCACTGAGAACTATGGCCTGAAAAGAATCACAAGGGATCTGGAGGGTTGCCTTTGGCTTCTGAGCCTGAGCTTCCCCCTCCTGTCATAGAATCATAGAATTGGAAGGGATCCTGAGAATCCCCTAGTCCAGGCATGGCCAAACTTGGCCCTCCAGCTGTTTTGGGACTACAATCCCTGACTACTGGTCCTGTCAGCTAGGAATGATGGGAGTTGTAGTCCCAAAACAGCTGGAGGGCCAAGTTTGGCCATTTCTACCCTAGTCCAACCCCTTGCAATGCCGAAATATGCAGTTATCCTACATGGGGAGTGTTGTGTACTGAGTTGAATAGGATCCAAATGCAGCAGTCTGATTGGTCCTAGAACAATGCAGCAGTATGATTGGTCCGCAGGAGCCACCCAATCCAGCTTCAGGTGGAAGTGACTCCGCGACCTGATTGGCCTACAGGAGAATCCCGGAATTAGCCAATCACGTGTGGCCCATTGTGTAAATAATATATATAAAGCAGATATTTTGTGGAGACTTTCATTCCTCACTACTATGAGCTGAATAAAGAGCATGAAATCCACTCTCGACTCCGAGTATATTTCAGGGATCGGACCGGCAACCTTGGCACCATGTTCCAAGCAACTGAGCTTTCCAGGTTCTTAACCCTGAAAGAGGAGTTTCCTCTGAGTCTCTTGGGTGATTTATGGATTCACTGTGTGCCATCAAGCTGCAGGTACCTTGTTCCCAAGCTGTGTGGTGTTACTGTTAGTCATTCTTTGCAAACATGGTGGGGACAGGAGATCTTATGAAAGAGAAGACAACCAGGGCACATTCTATACAGGGTGGTCCAAAAACAGGTACATTGCTTTAGAATCCACTTTCTTCGCTCTGGACTCAAGTTCACTGACATCATTCACAATATCAGTAAAGAAAAACAATCCTTTCATCTGACGCCACTGTTCTTTCCACCTGCCAGCCTCAAATTTAACTGCTAATTCCTTGTATGTCAGTTATGTGTACCCATACACTGTCTTAGCTCAGATCTTGAATGCCTAGCAAGTCAAACATTTTGGCTCCTGAACACCGCAAACTTGGACGTGAGTGTTCCAGTTTGCGAATATTTTTTGGAACCCGAACATCCGACTTGGCTTCCGCATCTTCCAATTGGCTGCAGGAGCTTCCTGCAGCCAATCAGAAGCTGTGCCTTGGTTTCTGAACGTTTTGGAAGTCAAATGGACTTCTGGAATGAATTCTGTTCAACTTCCGAGATATCGCTGTAATCTGTTGTAATGCATACCTGCTTTGGGGCTATTCTGTAGTAAACGTAGAGTTGGAAATAATTTTTCTTCCAGGCCATGTGTGTGTGTGTGGTGAATCAGTGTTTGTGTTTCATCTTTACTCTCCTCCACCACAGACAGCTCAGATTTCTTGCAAAATACACTTCTTTCAGCGCTATTATCACCAGGGGCCCTTTTGTAGACATGTCACATGGCAATCTGGATGTCAGGGTTGATGTGGGCAGTGCTGGTGGCCACATCTTAAGGAGGACATTGAGACCCTTGTACAGTGGTACCTTAGGTTACAGACGCTTCAGGTTACAGACTCCGCTAACCCGGAAATAGTACCTCGGGTTAAGAACTTTGCTTCAGGATAAGAACAGAAATCGTGCAGCGGCAGCGGGAGGCCCCATTAGCTAAAGTGGTGCTTCAGGTTAAGAACAGTTTCAGATTAAGAACAGACCTCCAGAACAAATTAAGTTCTTAACCCGAGGTACCACTGTACATCTTTTTATTTTTTAAAATATTTTTTATTGACTTTTACATATATACTACTTCTGTTATGTACTGAAGTTCTCACCCTGGGCCAGCAGGGGGATACTGTAGATAGTTCAGGTCCACATATGCAAATAAGGGATTGAAAGTGACGTTCAGTGATTGGATAGTTACAGAAAGTGGTTACTGTCGCATTCTAGTGGAGCTCTATATAAGCAGGCTGGCTGAACCCTTCAGTTCAGTTCTGTTCTGGCCTGTGAATAAACAAGAGCTGTTTGAAGAATCGCTGTGTCGTCTGATATGTTCACCCACAACTTAACACTAACAATATATCTTTAACAATTTTTCATATTTCCACCTTCCACCTTCCTCCCTCATACTCCCGTTTTGTTTTATTTCCATATTGTTCACCCTGCGTATTGTTCCCCCCCAAATTTCCCAATACATATATAGTCTTATTTTTGTTGTTGTATGTAGTTGTGATTGTTTACGCAAACCCTGCCAATGAGTCCATTTCTTGATGTTGCCTCTTCATATATGTTGTAAATGGTTCCCATTCTCTTTTAAAGTCTTGGTTGTCCTTTACATGTAGCTTTTCTGTTAGTTTAGAGACCCTTGTACATCTTTTTAGTAGCTGGGCAGTAGTGGGCGTTTTTGCATAGGCAGCTTTTGTCACTCCTCTGTGCTGAAATTCCCTTCGCTACACAACTATTAACAGGTACGGGATTCCTAGGGGCTTGCACAATAGGCCCATTGAGCCACTGGTTCCCTCCCAGCCTATAATTTAAACCACAGGTGACTAACCCCAACACCCTCCAGTTTCAATATCCAACAGCTCCAGCCAGAATGGCCAGTAATCTGGGAAGGTGGGAATTGGGAGCCATTGATTCTGCACCCCTTATTTAAGCCCTGGGAAGTGCTGGAATGATGCAAGGGGGGGGGCAGCAGTAGCCTTGGGTGCAATTAGGGAGTGTAGAACAAAAATAAGGGCACCACAGTTCAAGAAGGACACTGACAAACTGGAACGTGTCCAGAGGAGGGCAACCAAAATGGTCAAAGGCCTGGAAACGATGCCTTATGAGGAACGGCTAAGGGAGCTGGGCATGTTTAGCCTGGAGAAGAGGAGGTTAAGGGGTGATATGATAGCCATGTTCAAATATATAAAAGGATGTCACATAGAGGAGGGAGAAAGGTTGTTTTCTGCTGCTCCAGAGAAGCGGACACGGAGCAATGGTTCCAAACTACAAGAAAAAAGATTCCACCTAAACATTAAGAAGAACTTCCTGACAGTAAGAGCTGTTCGACCGTGGAATTTGCTGCCAAGGAGTGTGGTGGAGTCTCTTTCTTTGGAGGTCTTTAAGCAGAGGCTTGACAACCATATGTCAGGAGTGCTCTGATGGTGTTTCCTGCTTGGCAGGGGGTTGGACTCGATGGCCCTTGTGGTCTCTTCCAACTCTATGATTCTATGATTCTAAGGGGGCAGTGGAAACATAAAGAGGAAAATTTTGAAAAACGGTTCCTAGGTGTTCCATCTGTTGTGTAATGCCACTTACCGCCAGGTCATACGCTGTTGCAGGAGGGCAACAACACCTTCCTGGATCCAGCAATTGTGCTGCAGGCAAGGGCAAGGGAAGAACCTTTCTCAACTTCACCCAGGCCCAGGAAGTGGGTTGCAGTTTGCCTGCTTATTTACAGCAACGCATTTCTGTTGGGGACGCGGGTGGCGCTGTGGTCTAAACCACAGAGCCTAGGGCTTGCCGATCGGAAGGTCAGTGGTTCGAATCCCTGCAACGGGGTGAGCTCCTATTGTTCGGTCCCAGCTCCTGCCAACCTGGCAGTTCAAAAGCACGTCAAAGTGCAAGTAGATAAATAGGTACCACTCCAGCGGGAAGGTAAACAGCGTTTCCGTACACTGCTCTGGTTTCGCCAGAAGCGGCTTAGTCCTGCTGGCCACATGACCCGGAAAAACTGTCTGCGGTCAAACGTTGGCTCCCTCAGCCAGTAAAGTAAGATGAGTGCCGCAACCCCAGAGTCGTTCGTGACTGAACTTAACTGTCAGGGGTCCTTTACCTTTTCCTGTTTCTTTACTATATTGTAGGATGTAGGTAGAAAGATAGATACAGTGGTACCTTGGTTCTCAAACACCTTAGAACTCAAACAACTTGGAACCCAAACACTGCAAACCCAGAAGTAAGTTTTCCTGTTTGCAAACTTTTTTCAGAAGCTGAATGTGCTCCATTTTGAGTGCCACATTTCCGTTTTGAGTGTTACACTTCTGTTTTGAGTGCCACGCTTCCATTTTGAGTGTTACGCTGAGATCTGTCTGTTTTTGCTATTTATTATGTCTTTTTTGTTTTTGCAGCTCTCTTTTTTTTTGTGACTGTGTGGAACCCAGTTCAGCTACTGATTGATTGATTGTGTGACTGCAGTACATTGTTTATTGCTTTCATTTTATGAATCAATGGTCGCGCTAGATAGTAAAATCCATGTTAAATTGCTGTTTTAGGGGTTGTCTTTAAAAGTCTGGAACGGATTAATCCATTTTGCATTACTTTCTACAGGAAACCACATCTTGGTTTTGGAATGTTTTGGTTTTGGAACGGACTTCTGGAATGGATTAAGTTTGAGAACCAAGGTACCACAGTACAGTGGTACCTCGGGTAAAGTACTTAATTTGTTCCAGAGGTCCGTACTTAACCTGAAACTGTTCTTAACCTGAAGCACCACTTTAGCTAATAGGGCCTCCTGCTGCTGCTGTGCTGCCACTGCACGATTTCTATTCTTATCCTGAAGCAAAGTTCTTAACCCAAGGTAATATTTCTGGGTTAGTGGAGTCTGTAACCTGAAGCGTATGTAACCTGAAACGTATGTAACCAGAGGTACCACTGTACATAAAAGAATGCAAATTTCTCACGGCATCTTTCTGATTTTTACAGAAGGTAGATTTCTGGGGTGGGGGTGGGGGTGGGGAGTGAGTTGTTGTTTTTTCCCCTGAAAGGGAGGCAGTAGGCCAAATAAGTTGAGGAACCTCTGAAGTTGGACATGCATCTGAACAGCTCCCATAGGAACTATCAGCATCGACAATCTTACGCAAGAGAGGTGGTGCAAAGGACAAAGGAAGACATTCCTACTTTTCTGCAGTTCTGCTTTGCTGGGTTATGTGACCGGGTTACCCTCCCAAGCTGCAGTGGTGCAGAAGGAAATTTCCTCTGCGTTGTTAGGTGACTGAAGTGAAGTGAAGCGAAGTGACACACTGACTCAGACTTGGCCAGTCGGAAGCCCTGAGCTGATGATATTACGTGTTTGGCTGCATGAACTGAGATTGGCACCACACCCTTGGCACGGGGCCTGGGCCAACTTTAAACTGAAGTAAACCCCAACCTGCAACTATGTCTTGCTGCTTGAGCACAAGGCTGTACATTATTGCGAAATAAAGGCGTTCGAAGTGGCTCGTCCACTCTCTTTTTTTTCTAGGCAATGTTGCCGACAGCACATCACCTGACTCTTGAAGCTGCAGGCAGTCCAAGCAGTGGCTAAACCGACAGGTCCAATAAGAAGATAGAAGGAACTTCCTTCCTGGTTGAATAGGCAACCACAGAAAAGACAGGCACTGTAACAGAAGCTTAGCTCTGGGGAATTTGAATCAGGATGTCATTTGTGGGAAAGGGAGGGTGCTTGGGCAAGAACAACCTGGGCATAGCTGTCAACCGTCCCTTATTTGGTGGGAAACTCCCTTATCCCAGCGCAGTGTCCCGCTGCTGTTCCTTATTGATGATGTCCCTTAAATTTCCCAGGTTTCAAAGGAAGCAGCTCCTCTCCCTGCCGGCCAGGGAGGAGGGATGCTCCAACTGTGTTGCTTGGCTGCCCAGCCCGCCCCCCTCCGGCCTCCTCTCACCAGCCTCGGCCCCCAGGAACCCATTCCCGGCGGGAGCCTCAGGCCCTTCCGCCGGCATCTTCCTTGTGGCCGCCAAACTGAGTGTCTCTGCCTGGGGCCTCCCCTCTGCCCGCTGCTGCTGTCCCCGCTAGGCTGTACTGCGGCTGCATCACCGAAGGACCTGGATGAGATGGGCAGCTTGTGCGGCCTATGAATTGCTGAGGAGCCTTGAGAGGAGAGTGAGGGCAACCATAGAGAAAGCAGCTCAGAGAGAGGAGGAGGAGGCGGAGGCGCGGGCAGGTGTTCCAAGGGCTAACTGTAGAGGGGGAAAGCGGAGGAAGGACTGCAAGCGTTTCTCCCATAGATTTGTAGTGGTAGACTAGCATAGGGTTTACTTTGGGCGCTATTTCTCCCCCCCTTCCTCCCGCCCCGCCTGATGGAACTGAGAGCTGCAGATGGAGCACAAGAGAAAAGATACAGAACTGCAGCAGCATCTTCGTAGCTTGGACTTCGTTTTGCGCGAAAAGTGGTTGCTGCTTGTAGTTATTTAATTGCAGTTTCGTCAGCTGGTGTCTTGAGCAGCAACCTCTGAAAACGAAGGGCTAAAAACCGGCGCTGCTCTCCCAAATTATCTGGTCCCTTTTAACTTTGTATTTCAGCTGGTTGACTAAAATCCCTTATTTTGGCTGCTGATTTTCAAGGCTGCTGGTCCCTTATTTTCAAATCTGTAAGTTGACAACTATGAACCTGGGAGATCTGAGAGTATGGGATTTAGAGGCTGTCTTGACTGCTTTTGCAGCCCTTCTCAGCCTGCAACTATATTAAAAGGAATAAAGGGAGGAAGCATCTCAAGAACAAAGACCCTGTAACACTCCAGGGTTCTCTCTTTCAAAGGAAATGGTGCCATGAAGTTTGAAAGAGGAAGCCACACCAGGAAGATGGGAATTCAATGCTTCCTCTGTCTGGACGCATGTTCAGGACAGCTCAGGGCCCTGTAATTCTGAATGTCTAGCAATGTCACCAAGAGATTGCAACAGAAAGTCAAATTCAAAAACCAACCATTTTATTATAAACAAACAAACAAAAACACACCTTCAGATCAGCATAAATCAGACATTCAATTTCATATTAGAAGAAAATTATTATTATTATTTTTCAGTACATAAAATATGGAAATATTAAATGGAAAAGCAAACAAAGGTCCTATGCATACACACATCAGGAGCATAGGAGCATCAACAATTCACATTAACCTTCACAGTCTCCACTGTTCCGGCATTTGGTTTTCCAGTTTCAAACTCTTTCGCTCGCTGCAATCCGAAGGTTTGCTTGTGTAACTGCTACTTGGATATTGAGGTCCATTTGACCTCGAGCCAGTTAAGCTGAAGCACTGAGATGAAAGCCAGTTTAGTCCCAAATAGTCAATAGTGACTTATACCTCAGAACATCGAGTTAAATCACATTAGTACTCCCCTTTTAAAACGGGGGCTTTTGCCCTTTTGCACACCAGCAAATGCAGGCAGAAGAGAAGAGGAAAAACTTGCCCATTGCACTCACAAAGAATCTAACAGTACAATCCTATACAAAATCCTATACAAAATCCCACTGAATTCAATAGGGCCGCCTCCAAGGACCTAAGTATAGGATTGTAGTTTAAGTTGCAGTTAAGAACAGAGCCCAGGTTTCCCAATGACTAGGCTGCTGCTCTGACTGCTAGATTGCGTACTCCCATCAACACCCACATAATTCCAGCCCATATCACAAAGGAGGGAGAGAGAGAGAGAGAGAGAGAGAGAGAGAGAGAGAGAGAGAGAGAGGCAGGCTAACCAGAGAGGTCACCTTCTAGAGAATGCATCCTAGATAAAATGTGCACCACACACAAAAAAAGGAGAAGCAAAAAAAAAAAAAAAAAAAAGGCTTTATTTCTAAGTGATCTAACTATTCCTTAACTTAACAGAAGATTAACCAAGTACATTAAAAAAACAAAAACGCATCTGTACCCACAATTCAGCGCAGATGAATAATTAACATAAAAATAATTTAGCACAGGTGAAAATTAAAATACTGCGAAGAGCTCTTGATACTTCCTATGTATATTCAAGAAAAGCTTAAGGCACATCAAAATACTTGTCCATTTACCCCCCGCCCCCGCAAAGTGTCTGGACCCAAATGGGAACTGTTTGGTTGCTTACGTTTTCATCCCACATCCAAACGTTTTGGATTCGCTAGGCCCGTATCAAGTTTGCAATCTCAACACCTGAGTCGATAGCGCTTGTTTCCTTTTGTGAGCACACAGTTCTGATGGCCACAAGGGGAGCATCACTTAGGGAGGCTGTGCTGTGCAGGTCACCCTGCTAGGAGGATAATTTAGTTCTTTATTTATTACTGGCCCCACTGTCTTCTAGGTACAAGTTGGAGCAAGGATAAGCCTTCAGAAATCGCACTGACCTAGCACTATGACTGAGGCCACCCAACGACTTGGGATTGCTGCTGTTGGTCATAGCCAAGCTCGTTGCGATGGCCGAACAAATGCATTCAGGAATGTGAAATGGCGTCCGAACCAAAACTGCTATATTCCAAACGTCCTATGTCAGATTCAGTGAAAATTAGTGGCGATGAAAGGGGAAACCCCAGTCTGTGAACTTCTCCTGAACTATTCTCATGAGAGTGATGGCTGCTTAGCCCAGCACTCAACAGGAACCTCAAGTTGCCACTAAGTGTATTTCAAGTCACCTGGCAAGTGTACCTGTACAAAGAATCAGGTTCTGCAGTTTTAGGTGTCTACCAGCATTAGAAACTCAGATATATAAGCTAGGGCCAAATGGCTCCCCTTAAACCAAGGTTGGTAAAACGGAGTGTCTAGTTGCCATTTGGGGGCAAGACTGCTCTAAAGTCTTATTTTTCAAATAAGGACTGTGATTGATTCTCAGTTAAAGATCTGGCTAGTTTAGATGACAACCTTGAGCCAGGTTAAGAACTTTGAGAACTTAAGGAAGAAAAGTCACTTGATTGAGGGTTCTTCCACAAATCTATCAGCCTGTTCCTACCTCTCTTTCTCAATGGTGACATGGACCATTCATAATGTAAGAATATTCTTCACAACTTTTGAGCAGGGCAGTGGGAAGACAAACGACAACAATTAACTATAACATTGCTCACTGCTCCTGCTCAGGCCACACAGAGAAAGCATTTTGGTTCCTGAAATTAATTCCAATTGTGCCAGTAAAATGTAAGTGACAGAATTCTACAGGGTGGGGTATTAGTGTGTGAAGGTATTAGTGTGTGAAAACAGTCTAGATCAGCCTTTCTCAACCTGTGGGTCCCCAGATGTTGTTGAACTACAACTCCCATCACCCCTAGCTAGCAAGGCCAGAGCTCAGGGATGATGGGAGATGTAGTCCAACAACATCTGGGGACCCACAGGTTGAGAGCCACTGGTCTAGATCCAATGATCCCCAGGCACACACCTCCAGATGGTGGAGATGTCAGGCACCCTCCTGACACCCAGGCATCTTTGCTTGGTCTCAAGTGGTCGATAGTCAGGTGCAAAACGCGCCTGGCTAATTTTGAACACTGGTGTGGACTTAATGTCAGGAACACACCAAAAATTCCACGTGTGAAAAGACAGACCATAGGCGGTCCTCTACAAAACTGTTTCCCTCTGCTCCTTTTGCATCTCATGTGACTTCCCCAAAGACACTCTTTAAGCCAAGGGAGGCAGGGGGGAAATTGAAGTAAAACATGCTTGAAGAGAGTAAAACCTGCTTGAAGTCATAGCCTCTCCACATACCAAACTGGTGAAGTGAAGGCAGAAAAAGTCAACACTTTTCAACACTTCCTTGTATTGCTCTCCTAAAAAAAAATGATGAAGTGCCTCAGGTGGCAAAACTGGTCTTTAGATAACTATGGGTTGCTATGCTCATAATTTCTCTTGAGGCCAAAAATATAAAAAATAAGAAATCACCCCTGGTGTCAAGCTGCTTTGGCAGGAACTGCCACTTCCTAATAAAAGGTTATTCATAAGAAGAGGACTGATGAATCAGACAGACAACAGAGGTCAGCCAGATGTTCCTGGGAAGCTCAGAAACCGGAAGTGTTTCCTGGTGAACGACAAGGAGCAGGGTGGCCAAGAAGCTGTCATATTGATGGGAGTTTGAACATTTGGGTCATGGGGAAGGAGGCAGGCATGTGCCCTGGTGCTATGGTGGAACAGAAAGGGGTTGGTTTTGGGGCCTTCACTGTGAAATCCTAACTGGAACAGGGATGCTTTAGCTGAGATTCCTGCATTGCAGGCAGTCAGACTAAATGATCCTTGGCACGTCCCTTCAAACTCTATGATGCTATGATTCTAAACAAGTCCCACAGAGTCCAGCCATGCTTACGCCCAAGTCAGCAGGTGTACAATTGCAGCCTTTAATTTCAGGAATCGGATTTTGCAATACAGCAGAGATCAGGGCTTGCTTTAGCTGTTCTGTTTGCAATGTGTTTTTCTGTTGAGCTGGATTTATCTTTTTGCTGAGCCTCGGTGCTAACTGATGAGTAATTCAAATGTAAATCAGCTGACAGCTGGGCAGTGCAGAACAATTCAGAGGACAGCTGCTGCAAACTCTGGCATGGCAGGGGATTAGTCAAGATCCTATACACATCCAATCTGAGTAAGCAGAGCTAGCTAGCTAGGCAGTGGGTCATTGTTCCCTTCCTGGAGTGGAGAATTGGAAACAACTTGCACTACAACTCTCCGTGGAGTCAGAACCAGCTTCTCTCTTACCCTTTCTGCTGATATTTCATATGAATTATCAATAGGTTGCATCTGATCTAACGTTTCACGTTACTCGAAACACAATACATCCCCATTAAGGTGGCTAGATGATAGGAAGGGAAATTTCACTGCAGTAAAACTTCTTGGCATGGCAGAAAGAGGTGCACTAAAGAGGGAAACTAATGCAACACATAAATTAGGGTTGCTTTTGGAGGAAAGTCATTGAGCTGCTGGGGGGCAAGTTTCCAAAACCTGGACATTTTGCCGTTTTCACAAAATTCCCCCCAAACACTAATTCTGTCATTGGAATTCCAAACATATGCCAACCCTACATAAATTCAAAAATTAAACCAACAGCGTCTGCCAAAATATCCTCTCCTTAGTGCAGAACGGTTACAGAAGATGTGCTCTTCTTGGCCATGTGACACTCATCATTGCAAATGCCCCCTCCTCTCACCAGTAGCAGATAATCAAATCAAGTGTGTGAATGCTGTAGTCTTTGTCACCCTGTTAGAAATCTGTGTATAATGGATGTGCAAACACCTCCCTCGTTTGAAAGCAGCTTTCCTATGGATTGCAAAAGTGGCCTCTCTCTCTCTCTCCTTTCACAAGCTCTCCTGCAAAGAACCTGTGTAGAAAGCAGTGGCATAGCAGGGGTGGGTGGGCCACGGGGCGGTTGCAAAATTGTTAGGGCGTGCAAAATTTTGACACCTATTGCTGCCCTGGTGTTTCAAGAACAGTATAAAGCTCCCTGAACAGGGAATATACTTCTTTCTTGGCCCTTTGATTTCAGCCCTTAGTTGATCCTTCTAGGGATCAGTGTGTGGACATCAGCTGCCATATTTTGCAGAATGAAAACGATCTGTTTTTACCTACACCAACAAACACACCGTCCTGCGTCCAAATTGAAATATACTCTTCCAGCACAAAAAACAACAACAAAACAGCTTGGGTCTGTGACACACCTTTGGTTCAAACCCTTCCAGTACCTCTGATTTCCTCTTTCCTGTCGGGAAGTGTTGCTTTGGTGCACTCGTTTCCACCCTCAAAACATGCCCATTTCCCCACTCAGAACCCGTTCACAGCCAAATCTGTTCCAGAGCCATCCAGCAACCAGCTCCTTTGTGTAGTTTTCCTACAAAAGCATCTCATAATCCTGCACAGGCCGCTTGGTTTCTAAAGTAGCGCCCAGGTGCAGGAAAAGAGCAGTTTCATGACACTAGAACATGGGCAGAGGTAGAAGAATCACTCGGCTCCAGTTAAGAAAACCAAACCCTAATTCTGGGACTAACCAGCAGGCTTCTTTGCGACCCTTACAAAACACATTCTCCTTTCGCTTTCCATCCCTGCCCTCTGACCTCTGCAATAGCAAACCCACTCCTTCTGCTTTCTCCAGATTTCAGAACCCCTGGCCCAAGGGGTTAGACTCAAGTTTCTCTACAAGAACAAGAGATAGGACAAATCTCCCTCCACTCATCAAAGAACCAGCCTCAAGAACCAGGGAGAGGGAGAGCTGACCCAAACACACATAATTGCAAACGGAGTCCCTACATTGGTGAAACTCCGTTGGCTCAATCCCTCCAATCAGTTGCAGGGAAGTTTGTTGGGTGTTCTACCAGCTTCTAATGAAAGCAAGCGAGAGAACACAGGAAAAACAAAAGGAGAGAGAGAGAGAGAGAGAGAGAGAGAGAGAGAGAGAGAGAGGTGTCCCCTGTAAAAGTTACAGGTCTTGAATACATCATTTCAAAACATAGTACTGGAATGGGTTAGAGTCATCACCTTGAGAATCCTGAAAGCATTGCTTTGTAATTAGTAAGCAGAACATTAAACATATGCCCAGGTTATTTGAAAGAGAAGGAAGGGAGGAAAGGAGACGGAGGAGAGCACACATTCAGCCAGTCTTGTGGCTACCATCACCAGTCCGAATTTTCCGGGCCATGATGGTCTCCTTTGACACTCGCTTGCAGTCCGTGGCCAAGCCCAGGTAACACATAAGATCAATGAAAGCTGTTGTGATGTTCCACTTCAAGCCAAATTCACTGGTTGAGTAATCATAGGGGAAAGTATGGTGGTAGTTGTGGAAACCTTCACCTGGGGAGAGAGAGAGAGAGAGGAGGAGAAATCATAAGCGCCCAAGTAGTGTATTTATTTGGGAACTAGGTTCTGGAAAGCAGTCGACTCTAGTGAGTAAATTTTAAGTTTCTTTAGTTTGCTTGATGAGTAAAAACAATGTCCTTTATGACTGAGTGTGAGTATGTATTCAATAAACGTTTGCTGCAGGAAGCCTATAACTGCTAACTTACTGCTGGAGCTACCATTTGAACTACCATTTCCACTGCCATTGCCACACTATTTTGATATTAAGCCTAGATTAGCTTCTTGGTGAATGATCCTCAAAAAGGACCCAGAATTGGAGGCACCCCATGCAATTTTTTTCAAGAAAAAAAGAGGTGCCAGAGCTTCCTTGTTCTTTTATAATGGCCAATGGCGCCCACCTGAGAGTTCCGGAGAGTTCCGGCAGGAAAAAATTCCCAGAGGCCCCATTATAAGCATCTAATGAAGTAACTTCTGCTCTCTGGCACCGAAAGGATCAGAAGGAAAGGTTGGGTCATGTCACCCTTATGAGGAATTATGGGATAGCCATCGCACACAAGAAGGGAGAAGCCAGTGGGAGGGGAATGTCGTCAGTGTACGTGGAACAGCAAATGACAAAGGTAGGCTAGGTGGCCTGAGAATAATTGCAACTTAAAATCAACACAGGGGAGGCAAAGGGCTTAAGGATAATAATCTGTGGGGCTTGTTGCATAATCACTGGAACTGCAATAATAAGCTGCCATTGAATCTGCACAGGTACAATTCATATGTGGCAAGGAGATAATTACCACAGACATCTTCGGAGAGATCAAACTATGTCAAGTGGGAAATGGCAGCGATAAAACTCTCTATAGATGCTGATGGAGACTGAATGAAGGAGAATGTCCTCTTCAGAGTAACTGGTCCCCAGTGTACCACACCAATGGCATACCCTCCAAGTGTCCCTATTTTCCAGGGATAGTCCCAGATTTACAGGAGCCATCCTGGTTTCTGATTTGATCCTGCAATGTCCTGCTTTTCCTTAGGACATCCCTATTTTCACCAGAGAAATGTTGGAAGGTGTGCAATGGCCCCAAATCAACCCACCAAACTGAAGCAAAGTGTTCTGCAGTTTCCTTCCTTAGAAACGTAAGGCAGAGAAATGACAGGTTGTTTGGCCCATCTCACTGTGGCGATGTGTTAAGGCTATTTCCAAGGAGTGAACAAGCAGATAAGTATAGGGTGATCTACCTACAGTATGTTGTCCCACTGGGAACAATTGACCATTGAGCTCCTGAATGTTCAGGGATTAACACCTCCTACGAAACTTCTACAGCACAAAATATTGGATCAGTGCATAATACTGGAGCGTTAATTCAAACCCTTTTCGTGACCCTCACACCAGATAGGAATAATGCCATTCCAAGTCTAGGAACTTGCCCTAAGCGATATCAGTTTATTCCAGGGGCCTTCTAAACTTGCAAGAATTGGATGTTCAGATCAAATTCTGGCATAAGGCAGAATTCCTGTTCATGATGTCTAAATCCACAGAAATCTACTGTGGATCTACTGTCTGATCCACGTTTCAGATTCCTAAAATCGCTTTTCTGCTCCTGTACTAACGAAATAATCCAGTGTGCAGGAGCAGAAATACATTCCAACTCTGTGGCCTCAAGAACTGTTACTCTTTCTCCACAACACTTACCCAAAACTGCAATATTTGCTTTCAGAACAATGCCTCCCAGCTAAATAAAGCAGCATGCAAAACAGGATGACAAACAAACATTTTTTGTGGCAGATAAAAATGGTCAGTACAATTTTATATATACCGTATTTTTCGCTCTATAACACGCACCTGACCATAACACGCACATAGTTTTTAGAGGAGGAAAACAAGAAAAAAATATTCTAAACGAAACAGTGGATATATGATTTTTGTGGTTCATGCTGTGGCCACAGACATGTGATCTGACGGTGAGTTTGGGGTAGCCCAATGCAAAAATCCTGAGGATCCATGTGGATCCATGCTTTGTAACCACGTTTTTGCGCCATTGCGACCCCATGAAACAGTGGGTGCGTGTGTTTTTTGGTGCAGGCTGTAGCCATGGATATGCTATGTGATCTGATGGTGAATTTGGGGTGACCTAGTGCAAAAATCCTGAGGATCCATGTGGATCCGTGCTTTGTAACCACGTTTTAAGTGGGGAGGGAAGGAAAAGAACTCAAGGGACAAGGAGCTCGCGTGGGGGGTGTGGAGAAGGATGCTGCTGATAATGCAGGAGAGGCTCCTCTCCGGCTTTGCTCCTTTAGAACAAGCAGGCTCTGCGTCTCTCCCTCCTCCCGGCAAGGAAACCATGATAGTAACCACTCTGAGACAAATCAAGAAAAATTGCGACCAACACTCTCCCCCAACAAGCGCAGTGAGGTCAAAACACACACACGCAGAGAGGGAACTGGCCCTAAAGTCGCAGGGCGCTGGGGGAGTGAACGGGAAGCAAGAGAAGGAGAAGGAGCCCTCACACACAGAGAGACACACAGAGTGTCAATTCTAAAGTCGGAGGGACAGCGCAGGGAGAGTGAACGGGAAGCAGGAGGAGGAGAAGGAGCCCTCTCTCACACACACACAGACACAGAGTGTCAATTCTAAAGTCGGAGGGAGAGCGCAGGGGCGCAGGGAGAGCGAAGGGGAAGCAGGAGGAGGAGAACGATAGCTCAAGCACACACACACACAGCCCCTACAGTGGCTAATCCAAAACCGGACAGCAAAAAACTGCAGGCAGGGACAGAGAGTACGGGGTTGTTTTAAAGCAGCCAACCCCGCTCTGCTTCTCTCCCTCCTCCCGGCTAGGCTGGCTGAAAAGCTTCGCTGCTACTTAGCAGATCAGTGGGGAGGAGAGAGGAACACAGAGGACGGGGTTTTTTTAAAGCAGCCAAGCCCGCTCTGCTTCTCTCCCTCCTCCCCAGCTCGGCTCGCTGACAGGAGCCGCTTACACCTGCTTTGCTGTTTCAAAGCAAGCCACAGACTGCTCACAACTGCAGCAGATTCCCCCGCCATCTGTAGGCATTCGCTCCATAACACGCACAGACATTTCCCCTTACTTTCTAGGAGGAAAAATCTGCGTGTTATGGAGCGCAATTTACGGTACATTTTTTTCCCTTTTCACAATTTGGGTGTGTGTGTCTGTGTGTGTATGCCACCTACACAGAGTAGGAAAACCTTTTCCTCTAGCCTACCTCTATAAAGTTCTTGTTGGCACTGTATTATTAAAATGGTGTTCTGCCATGCTCAAATACTAATAATAGTATCTATTATGGTCTGTAACAAAAGCTGAATTTGGATGACCGTGCACTGCTTTTGACTTAGGCTTCAAAGTCAATATGAAACAGGCCTCGCCTCAGTAAAAAGGTAGAGGAGAGGCTGGCATCAGAAATTAAACGGAGGTTCACAGAATCCCATCTCAAAGGAGAAGTGAGTTTTAGGGGCGCTGAAATTCCTCTCCGTCTTGGGATTAAAATCTGAGCCAGGAAGAATTCTTTGCTTCTGTGCCTGACTTCCAACATGCCTTCTCACCACTCTCAGGATAACGAAGGTGTTCAGATAAAGGGAAGAAGGATGTTCAGGGGAGAAGATGGCTGCAACAGGACACCCAGGATGGTGGAGTGGGGAGAGAAAAAACTCTCTCCTAGATGGAAACTGACAAATGGGCCAGGAGTCGGTATTTGTGATATGGGCATACACATTCAGCAAAAAATCTTAGAAGATGGCTGAAGATGGACAGCTTTTCCTGGGCTTGTATCAAAGTGGCTCAGGAGGCTCAGAAAATTCAATCTACACACACACAGCAAATACCGTATTTTTCGCTCTATAAGACACACCAGACCACAAGACGCACCTAGTTTTTGGAGGAGGAAAACAAGAAAAAAAATATTCTGAATCTCAGAAGCCAGAACAGAAAGACGGATCGCTGCGCAGTGAAAGCAGCAATCCCTCTTGCTGTTCTGGCTTCTGGGATAGCTACGCAGCCTGCATTCACTCCATAAGACGCACACACATTTCCCCTTACATTTTAGGAGGGGGAAAGTGAGTCTTATAGAGCAAAAAATACGGTAACTCTGCTTATTTTCAAGCCTGCCAGATTTCATTTCACCATCAACTTTCTGAAGTTAGAAGCAGTGCTCCAGTCCATCCACTGGCAAAGGCAAGGAGGGAGATATTTTCCTTCCTCCCCTCTCCATTGTTTGATATCCTGGTAGCATGCTGAACTGAAGGTCTTATGCAGCCCTTGAGAAATATAATTTCCCCATGGGAACCTCTCTAGAGATGTCCTCTTTGAAAAGGTGGTAGAGAAGCCTGGGTGCTCTCCCCAGAAGCTATGGCTACCTGTGTGAAAGTAAATGGCAACAGGATGACTTCTCATGAATGAGGAAAGTGAAACAGGATGTGGGCACAGCTGGAAAACCAGGGATGGAAAGCAGGCAAAACTTCTTGCAGATCCGAACATGGGTCAGAAAGAAGGCGGGTGGCACTGTGGGTTAAACCACAGAGCCTAGGACTTGCTGATCAGAAGGTCGGCGGTTCGCATCTCCGCGACGGGGTGAGCTCCCATTGCTCGGTCCCTGCTCCTGCCAACCTAGCAGTTCGAAAGCACGTCAAAGTGCAAGTAGATAAATAGGTACCGCTCCGGCGGGAAGGTAAATAGCGTTGCTCTGGTTCTCCAGAAGCAGCTTAGTCATGCTGGCCACATGACCCGGAAGCTGTACGCCGGCTCCCTCGGCCAGTAAAGCAAGATGAGCGCCGCAACCCCAGAGTCGGTCACGACTGGACCTAATGGTCAGGGGTCCCTTTACCTTTACCTTAACCAAAATACACACCAACTGTCCCTGGAAGGGACAGATACCTGGGACAGGGAGGGAAGGGACAGATACCTTGGAAGGGACAGATACCTGGGCAGGGAGGGAAGGGGAAAAGTAGAATTTAAAATTTTATGATTTTTGGGTTTTTTATAATGTTGATTCATATTTTAATATAAAAAAGGGAAATTTTTGGTATAAGAATCTTGATTGATCTTAGAATAAGGATCTAATGTATATAAGCAAAGGATTATTGAATTGGGCCTAACAAAAAGAATCAAATTTAAACATAATAAGAATAGGATTGGGGAAGGAAATAAGAACTTGCTGAATTTAATATGGAAATTAGGATGTATGGGGTGGGTGGGGGGAAGTCAGGGAAAGAGGGTTATGAAAGCAAGGATATGAAATCATTTATATGTCTGTGTGTGTGTTGTTATAAAATGTGAAAATTCAATAAAAATTTAATAAAAAAAAACAAAAAAACAAAATACACACCAACTGAGGGCACCAGGAACTGTGGTGGGAGCAAGACGACAGCAGACCTTCCCCTCCCCCAAACCCCAACATCTTCCCCTTTACATACCTAGGGCTCCAAGTACGACAAAGTGGTTCTCTCTGGGGTTGATGGTCTTATCATACGGTCGGTTGCCATACATGTGTGCCGCACTGTTCACCAGCCAAGTGGCGTTGAGGATTAAGGCATAGCGGAGGATGGCAGCCATGAAGAAGCTAGTGTGATACGTCTCCCCCCAGAAGTACCAAGGCACAGCAGCAGGGAAAATGAAGCACATGATCACCACGGAGGTTTTATAATGCCTGGGAAGAAAGATACATGCATTGCAGTCAACATATTTTGAGCTCTTTGTAGGGGATCACATTAAAATTCCAATGTTTGAAAAAGCTCCATTTCGAGTAGGCCCTCGCATTTTCCTGCAAGATTTCACTCTGCACTAAATATTCCAATTCACGATCAGATTTTTAGCTCGAACCCCCAAGGTGTCAATGGTTCAAACTACAGTGGTACTTTGGTTCTCAAACTTAATCCGTTCCGGGAGTCCATTCGACTCGCGAAACGGTTCAGAAACCAAGGCGCAGCTTCCGATGGGCTGCAGAAGCTTCCTGCACTCAATCATAAGTCGCATCAGACATTTGGCTTCCGAAAAATGTTCGCAAACCACTCACTTCCGGGTTTGCGGCATTCAGGAGCTGATTGGTTCGGGAGCCAAGCCGTTCGAGAACCAAGGTAGCACTGTACTGTAAAGGTTGGAAATTTGGAATCTGCAGTTTTTCCACTATGAATGCTTATCTGATTTTCAGTGTGTCTACGTTGGGCTCTACGTGGGGCTACCTTTGAAGGTGACCCGGAAACTGCAATTAATCCAGAATGCGGCAGCTAGACTGGTGACTGGGAGTGGCCGCCGGGACCACATAACACCAGTTCTGAGAGATCTGCATTGGCTCCCAGTACTTTCCCGAGCACAATTCAAAGTGTTGGTGCTGACCTGTAAAGCCCTAAACGGCCTCGGTCCTGTATACCTGAAGGAGCGTCTCCACCCCCATCGTTCTGCCCAGACACTGAGGTCCAGCGCCGAGGGCCTTCTGGCGGTTCCCTCATTACGAGAAGTGAGGTTACAGGGAACCAGACAGAGGACTTTCTCGGTAGTGGCACCCACCCTGTGGAACACCTTCCCTTCAGATGTGAAGGAAATAAGGAGCTATCTTTAAAAGACATCTGAAGGTAGCCCTGTTCAGGGAAGTTTTTAATATTTAACGCTGTATTGTTTTTAACACTTGATTGGGAGCCGCCCAGAGTGGGTGGGGAAACTCAGCCAGATGGGTGGGGAATAAATAATAAATTAGTAGTAGTAGTAGAAGTAAACAAACAAACAAACAAATCCATTTCCTATCTTCTGGAAAAAGAAAGCAACCTCAATGGGAGCCCTTTGCTCACCTCCTTTGGAACATAACAACTTTGTCAGCCTTCAGGTCAGAGAGATCCAGCTTCTGTCCCTTCTCTTTGACATCAGGGTGTTTGCGTACCAGCAGCCAGCCAATATGAGAAAAGAAAAAGCCTCGCTTTGCGTTGTGGGGATCAGCATCTGTTTCAGAGTATTTGTGATGGACACGGTGATCTCTGGCCCACTCATAAATGTCGTTCTGGTTGAGACACAAAGGCAAACGCATTAATCATGTTTCGAGCTGGACAACAGTCCTCCGCTTCCACAGCAATCCTTTAAGGAACATGGAAGATAAAAAATACTTCCTTGACTCATTCACCCTGAACGCAATGCTCTAAGAAGCCAGTGTGGTGTAATGGTTAAGAGCGATAGACTCGTAATCTGGTGAACTGGGTTCGCTTCCCAGCTCCTCCACATGCAGCTGCTGGGTGACCTTGGGCTAGTCACACTTCTCTGAAGTCTCTCAGCCTCACTCACCTCACAGAGTGTTTGTTGTGGGGGAGGAAGGGAAAGGAGAATGTTAGCTGCTTTGAGACTCCTTAGAGTAGTGATAAAGCGGGGTATCATGGATCTAGATGTGGCCTAGATTAACCAAGTTTTGGACCTGAATCCTTTCCGTACATGTCCAACACGACATGATCTTTTAGAAGACATCCGAAGTATAGGGAAGATCTTAACGTTTGATGTTTTATTGTGCTTTCCATATTTTGTTGGGAGCTGCCCAGAGTGGCTGGGGAAACCCAGCCAGATGGGCGACATGTTAATAATAATATTATAATATATAGGACGCGGGTGGCGCTGTGGTCTAAACCATCAAGCTTCTTGGGCCGGCAGTTTGAATCCGCACAATGAGGTCAGCTCCCGTTGCTCTGTCCCAACTCCTGCCAACTCTAGCAGTTCAAAAGCTTTCTAGCGCAAGTAGAGAAATATGAACCGCTGTGGCAGGAAGTAATCAGCATTTCCATGCCCTCTGGCACTTGTCACAGTGTCCCGTTGTGCCAGAAGCGGTTTAGTCATGCTGGCCACATGACCCAGAAAACTATCTGTGGACAAACGTCGGCTCCTTTGGCCTGAAAGCGAAGATAAGCGCAGTACCCCATAGTCTAATTCAACTGGACTTAACCATCCAGGGGTCCTTTACCTTTTACCCTTACTTTAATAATGATGATGATGATGATGATGATGTCACACTTGCCCTCAAGGACAAGTTCAATTGTTTTTTAAAGGAGAGGGGGAATTCTTTTAGATGTTTCAATAAAACTATGTATTACCGTATTTTTCCATGTATAACACGCCATGTATAACACGCCTCCATGTATAAGACAACCCCTATTTTGGGGGAATCCAAATTAAGAAGAGTTGTTCACCTTTTTGGGGGGAGGATTTCCCACAGTTGTTGAGCTTTTTTTAGGGGGGGGGGTTGCCGGAAATCACCCACCCAATCGCCACAGACAATCTCCCACTCATGACATGAACCAAGCGCCAATCCCCCCCTATGCAATATAGTCTTATACATGGAGAAATACAGTCCTTTCGTTAAGAGATGGCAATACCCGCCAATGAATTTTTATGATGTTACGGTTTTAAAATTGGGGGTGGGGAACAAATTGGATAAATGAGCTACCGGTATCTTCAACTTTTTCAGATCCAGGACCCACTGGGGACCTATATCTTAATCTTTTACCATCTATTTGCATGGTGGTAGTGTTCCTGTTGCAACCCAACCTGGATCAGGCCACGACTCCCTAATGGATCCCCAGCTAACCAGTTGAAGACCAGTGAGCTAAATGATTCCTGTAGGAGAGAGCATGAAGCCATGCAAGGATATGTATAGGACCCAGAAGTTTGCTGCCTTTAAATGGGAACCTTTGAAGATCCTGCCTGAATGTTTTAAATTGTACCAAACAACAACACACATACACAACTCTCTAGTTGCACTCTGTCATGTGCAAACTTGCGCCAAGTGACTTTTTGAAGCTTCATCAGGCAAATCCACCCAGTTAGAAGTGAAGAAGGATTAGCGCTGAAATGAATTTCTCAGTCTAGCTCTCCGTGCTTTGCTGGATTAAGGCAGTGTGTTAAAATCTAGATGGGAGTGCCCAATTAGAGTAGTAAATGGGAGCAGATTCCATGGCAGGGTGGAGATCGTTCCCTGAACTCCTGGCAGGTTAGCTGCTGCTGCTTACTGAGACAGGGAAGAGACAGGCGGAACCGACACCAGCGCTGTGCAAAAGCACCAGCAGAAAGATCGGATTAACCTCGCTGGTTAATCCTAGTTAGTCCATGCAATCCTAGTTATTTGTTTTAATCTAAACCCTTTGTTTTGACAGATTATTGAGCTCCCATCTGATCTTTTTGTCATTGGGGGTGGCTTTTACCCTTTGAGTTAAAAATTTCAAATGCAGTGGTACCTTGGTTCTCAAACGCCTTGGTTCCCAAACACCGAAAACACGAAAGGAAGTGTTCCGGTTTTCGAACATTTTTTGGAAGCCAAACTGATGCAGCTGTCGGCTCTTGTTTCCTGGGCACCTGCACCAATCAGAAGCTGCACCTTGGTTTTTGAACATTTCGGAAGTCAAACGGACTTCTGAAACAGATTAAGTTTGGCGCTTTTGTTTTTGCTCCTTATTTTGCGTTCCTCTTTTTGAGGCTTTTTCGGTTAATTTGTTTTTGTGACTGTGTGGAAGCCAGTTCAGCTACTGATTGATTGATTGTGTGACTGCAGAAATGGATAATCAACAGCCATCATCAGTGCAGGTAAGATTTTTTTTTTTTTTAATTATCATCTACAATACTTAAATATTTAAAAGTACAGTACGTTGATGACTGTTTTCATTTTATGGGTCAATGGTCTCGTTAGATAGTAAAATTCTTGTTAAATTGCTGTTTTAGGAGTTGTTTTTAAAAGTCTGGAACGGATTAATCCGTTTTGCATTACTTTCTATGGGAAAGCTTGCCTTGGTTTTAGAACACTTTGGTTTTGGAACGGACTTCCAAAACAGATTAAGTTTGAGAACCAAAGTACCGCTGTACAGAAAAAGGGAAATAAAAGTTACTGGGGGAAAGGGAGGGGGATGAGATACCAAATTTTTTGTATGAAATTCCAAGTTAGCCAAACTGCAGGAGGCATGTAGCCTTGTCTTCCCTCCCCTCATGAATCCATGACCTTGGAATCTGGCCATGTTAATCATCTCATAATTCTTACCTGGAAAGCCATGGAGTTGATGATCGCCAAGAATATTCGGAGAGGCAGGCTGGCTTTGTAGGAACGGTGGCTCCAAAGGCGATGTGCTCCGGCTGTGATTCCCAGCCCACTCAAGACGAAGAGAACAAATACTGCGAACAAGAAAAGCGAGGGAGAGAGTGAATTTTGACTCTCTTGGGCGCAGGAATTTAATCCTAATTACTTACAATTTTTGTTTAATCCGCAAGAAAGAAGGGCCTTTCCGTTGGCTAGGTTCAATTCTAATCCTTCTAACCTCCCTTGGGGTAGGCTTGCGGGTTTGGCAGAAGGAGATAGGATCTGCCCATGCGATGCCCACCTGGTGGAAACTCTAGCTCACATGGCCCTTAAACGTAAAATGTATGATGATCTCCGCCAACAATTTCTAGACCATCTATGTATTCCAACATGGAAACCAGAGACAGAGGTTATGTGCAGGTGACCAGGAGCTCACCAAGACAGTAGCTAAATTCCTCTATTTGATTTTTTTTGTCGCCAACGTATGCTACAGGATCCTGCCCTTGCTGGAAACCCACAGAGATGAGGCGGATTGCTCGCCTCTTCTGCCCCTTGGTGGGTGGCTGTGCCGCTGGGGTGGCGACGAGATTCCACTGGCCTATCTATTCTGAATATATTCTGAATGTTCTTATGTGATGCCAATAAAGGTTTCTTGACTTGACTTGAGAGAGTGAATTGGAAGAAGCCTACTTTGGCGTTACCCCACTGCAACTCACAAACATAAGCATTGCTTAAAAAAAAAACAATAATAAGGACTGGAGGAAATTCAAGGACTATTTGAATAAATATTGTAATATAAAAAAAATAGAAATTACTTGAAGAGGCCTAGGATTAAATTACTTGAAGAGGCCTAGGATTAAATTAAGTTATAATTACAAGGAAACTCAGAAGGGAGGGATTTGAGGAAGTCAACCAAGATGTTTAAAAGGTTGGATTTGTGAAGAATTAAGTTTGTTGTTATTGTTTATCTGTTTATTGTTTCCCCTCCCCCCCTCTTTTTTCTTTTTTCTTTTCTGTTTTTTTGTGTATCATTTTGCTTTGTGGTTTGTGTTATCACTGTGGAAAATCTAATAAAAAAAAATATTTAAAAAAACACAAAACAATAATAATACTCATTTGAAGGAAGAACCTGGAGTTTGATTTTTTAGAAAAACAGAAGGCAAAGAATTGCCATTCAGACAGGTTTCATCCAACACTGCAAATCTGTGTCTGAGCTTTTAGGGCATATCAATAGATCCACTTCACAAACATCTGATTTCTTAATTGTTGTTAATTTTTGGCATACAAAAAGTATTTGTTGCATGAGATCCAGGCAGCTTTGGGCTGGAGACATCGCATATTTCCAGATCTAAATTATATCTTATTGATGGGACAAATGCAATTATTTCCCAGCTAGCAAGGCTTTGCATCTGGCGTGTGAGTCATGAAACCCTCCTCAACAATACTTTTAATATCACGGTAGGTTAATTGCACAACTCCTGCATGCATCGCAAGTACAGAGTTTATTAAAAGGAGGCAATAGCAGAAGTTCTAAAAAGATAAGGAGAGTCATTAAATGTTTATGGGCAGGTCTAGTGTTGCAAGTCTTGTGGAAGGAGCAACCAAGCCACAGATTAACCACAAAGCAAGTGCGCTATGGATAGATAAGTCAAGAACAAGAGATTGTAAGCTCTGCTGAGCCAGCGGAGACTTCCTCTGTTACTAGATCAGCTCTCCTGCTTCTTTAGCTGCTCGTGTGGAAAACAAAATTACCGTATTTTTTGCTCTATAAGACTCACTTTTCCCTCCTAAAAAGTAAGGGGAAATGTGTGTGCGTCTTATGGAGCGAATGCAGGCTGCGCAGCTATCCCAGAAGCCAGAACAGCAAGAGGGATTGCTGCTTTCACTGCGCAGCGATCCCTCTTGTTGTTCTGGCTTCTGAGATTCAGAATATTTTTTTTCTTGTTTTCCTCCTCTAAAAACTAGGTGCGTCTTGTGGTCTGGTGCGTCTTATAGAGCAAAAAATACGGTACCTATTTTTTAATGTAAATTGAAATGTATAGCCCACCTTTCTAGGAAAGAGGCACACTGGACATCTTTAAACTGAACAACTTCTTAAAACAACAGAAATGGGAAATGTAAAGGGAGAACCAAACAGTCAGAAGAGGCAGAAACAGAAGAGCAAAAAGCCAAACGGAGAAAAAAGACCTTTTAAAACACCTACTGAAATAATACAGCTTTTGATGCTTCCTTAAAAGCTGGCAACTAGTGATTGGGGCTGGGGAGAGAAACCATAATTTGGCTGGCAGTGCCAATCCTGATATGGGAATCAATAGAAGACTGCATTTCAGCTTCTGGAAGCAGGGGATGCTCCGAAACCTGATCGCTCTGCTTGCAAAACCTGATCCTCTGCTGCGCATAGGAGTAGACAGCATGCATAGCTGTCGCAAGGGACTGTTATTGTGCTCAAGTCACTTTGGGCAGAAACAGCCTTACTGCATCGAGTGATGAAAATTCCGCTGATTCCTAGAACCCCAGGTGTTAACTCTGCTCTGAATCGAATCACTAATTGCAGACCCTCCAATTGTCCCTATTCTCCAGGGACAGGCCCGGATTTTCAGAAGCCGTCCCTGTTCCTGACTTGGTCCTGGAATGTCCTGCTTTTCCTTAGGACACCCCATATTTTCGTTGGAGAATTGTTGGGAGGGTATGGTACGATCTCCCTATTTTCACTGGAGAAATGTTGGAGGGTATAGAGTTATGTGCCCCTGAGCCAAGGAGATAAGTAACTATACAACCTTTAGAAGACCTCTGAAGGCAGCCCTGCATAGGGAAGTTGTTTAATGTTCAATGTTTTATGTTTTTATATGTGTTGGAAGGTGCCCAGAATGACTGGGACAACCCAGTCACATGGGCGTGGTATAGTATTATTATTATTATGGATTAGTAAAGGTAAAGGGATCCCTGACTGTTAAGTCGGGTAACGGACGACTCTGGGGTTGCGAGGAAGCTGGTGTTTGTCCGCAGACAGCTTCCGGGTCATGTGGCCAGCATGACTAAGCTGCTTCTGGCGAACCAGAGCAGTGCACAGAAACGCCGTTTACCTTCCCACCGGAGCGGTACCTATTTATCTACTTGCACTGGTGTGCTTTCGCACTGCTAGGTTGGCAGGAGCTAGGACAGAGCAAAGGGAGGTCACTCCATTGCGGGGATTCGAACCACCAACCTTCCGATCGGCAAGCCCAAGAGGCTCAATGGTTTAGACCACAGCGCCACCCGCATCCCTTATTATGGAATAGGACGTCCCTATTTTCATCAGAGAAATGTTGGAGGGTATGTGAGAGGGAACGTCACCTCCCACTGTTTGTAGCAATGATATCGCTGCTAGTCTCCTAAATTGGCTGCTTGAAACGATGGCCTTGAAATGATGCTGAAGGATTGTTAACACAGTCAACCTAGAGGGATCAATTGTGAGGACAGACCGTATAACTAGCACATCTGAAACCCAGAAGGCAGTGCTGTTCTCGAAGCACAATGGCTTCTCAGGGGAAATGACCAAAACATTGTCTTTAAAATTGGGCTTCTTGTTCAGAACAAAGGGCCTTTGTGGGGACTCAGCTGATGCCGAATATTTCGGCTTCTATTGTGAAAAATCTGAGTCAGCTGGACCAAAATAAACAACAAGAAACAAAAACAGAACATTTATCCCTTGTTCCTTGTTTCTAGGCCTTTCATTTGGGGCCGCTTTAAGTTCTCAATATGTAACTTGGGGTTGCCTCCCTCTTTTTAAAGAGAGCAGCCCCACAGGTTCACCTGATTAGTAAGTGCAAATTGCCCCATTACGGCCCAATTCCAAACACCCTGGTTGATGGCTCCATACAGAGCAGTTTGCACATCAACTTTGGGTACAATCAGCTCTTGTAATCTGTTATCATTATTGCTGCTGGCGGAGTCAAATCACATTTTAAACATGGCAGTATAAAAAAGTATCTCCATAGCTTTGTCTATAAAGATCTACATCTACCACAATAAAAAAGAGAATATAATAATCAGGGACCGGTTATTATGTGCGGGTTATTATGTGTACTAATCAATGCCCAGGAGCCAGTCCATTCTGCAGTATGTGAACAGTGAGGATCAGAGAGTAAGGGGGATAAAGTTCTTCCAGTTACCACAAATCAGACATTCATATCTTTCAGAATTCAGGCAATTCAAAGTGGGGTGGCATTTTGTGGTTCCTCAGCTGTTCTTTGCAGTGATGCAGCAAGGCGGATATTGGGACAAGGGCAAACAGGCTGGGCCTGGAAGAGGCTATCTTGCCAGTTTCAGAATGTCACCTGATGTCAAATGTGTTTCCTCCCCCCCAAAGGCTTTATCATTGTGGCTATCAATGGGATTTTATAGCTGCCATAGGTTCAAACTACTGAGCTGATATTTATTTGAATTTAAAACATTGGCTGGGTAAGTGGCTGAAATAGATTGTCCTCCTCCTGCATTAAAGGGATGGAGTTCCTGGAGTTTCTCCATTGTTATTTGTTTGTTTATGTACTGCATTTAGACCCCACCTTTCTTCAAAGGCTCAAGGTAAAAGACAGGACTTTCATCCACCAAATCTGCAACTCCATCTCACCCAGAGTACATTTCCCATCTTTTCCATCTGAGATAGGAAGCAGACCAGTGGTCATTCTCACTCATCATTGAGAAGACATTTAGGGTCATAAACAGGGTTCTCTTCCCCCAATCATACTTCAAGATGCCAGGCATTGATCTTAGGAACTTTTGTATGTTGCATTCCTACAAGGAGCGCATATTTCAGAAGGAGAGAACATTGAAAATAGCAGCGTTCTCAAATTGAGAGCATGGACGTTTCCCAGAAGGAATGTTAAGAGACACACCCCATAAATATTAGTTTCTCTGAAACTGCCCTTTGAAAGCATGCAACAGCATCCACTCTGAGGTGGAGATGCACCCTTGGCTGGAATTGGCTACGTATCCCTTTGAAGTCTAAACAAAGCAGCCTCTCTGCTAAAGCTTTCTAAAGAGCAGAGTTTCAAAAGGGATAAAAAGAAGAAACCCCAATGTTCACATTGTAGGGAGGAGAGTATTTATTTTGCTTCCTATGCTGCTTATTTGCAAGTCACCCAAGAAGTGGCCATTTTAGAGGCGTGTTTGTGTGTGTGTGTGTGTGTGTGTGTGTGTGTGTGTGTGTGTGATCATAGCTGTCAACTTTTCCCTTTTCTTGCGAGGAATCCTATTCGGAATAAGGGAATTTCCCTTAAAAAAAGGGAAACATTGACAACTATGGGGTGTGTGTGTGTGTGTGCGCGCGTGCGTGTGTGTGTGTGTGAGAGAGAGAGAGAGAGAAAGAGAGAGAGAGAGAGAGAGAGAGAGAGAGAGAGAGAGAGAGAGAGCCTTCTATGCCTGCATCAGATGTAGTGGTTGGTCTAATGTCCTCAAGTGGTAGCAATTTACTATTTGGTGCTAGTTTATGGAGGCAAACCACTCTAAAAGTCTTTCTTTGCCCCATTGCTTTCAACAAGCATGGTGAAACGTTTGTTGTTCTAGTTGAAAATAGGATGTTGAAGAGTATTCCGCGTTTCTTTTTAAGGGGATGGCATGGATGTCAGGATTTGAGTACAGTGGTACCTCGGGTTACAAACACCTCAGGTTACAAACACTTCAGGTTACAGATTCTGTTAACCCAGAAGTAGTACCTCGGCTTAAGAACTTTACCTCAGGATGAGAACAGAAATCGTGCAACAGAGGCATGGCGGCAGCAGGAGGCCCCATTAGCTAAAGTGGTACCTCAGGTTAAGAACGGTTTCAGGTTAAGAATGGAACTCTGGAACAAATTAAGTTCATAACCAGAGGTACCACTGTATTAGTTTTTGTTTATATCTTCAGTCCACTATTTGTCCATTTAATTAGGAACATATGCATAGCACATGGTCTCTTAGGACAGTTTAGCTGTGCACATGTTCAGCGGAGGGATGGAATCCAAAACAAAACTGCTTGCAATTCTACTGAGAAGGAAGAGCCTTCCTGAAAGATTGATAACAGACCTGCTTTCATGCTGTGCATTGTATCCAACTAAGTCATCCTCAGAAGTCACTCATCAACAAGATTAACTTTTGCATGTGACGTCTTAATACCTTAAAATTGCAAACTGCCTTGGGTGTCTTGGCAGACATAGAAATGCAATAAGTAAACTTAACAAATGAGGCCAGCTTAAAGTTCAGCGGGAGCATCAGATTGGCTCTGTTGGTGTGTTTGCACCGCACTGACCTCCCCAATGCTTCTCCCTCTCATTAAGCAATAGTGACTCATCTGCCATGACCCTAACATAGTAACTCTAGTTAGCTGCCCCCAAAAGGGTTAACCAGCTCAGGTGTAAAGGGACTTTTTTAAAAAATGCCTTTGCGCACAAAAATTAGCTTACTAAATATTTTTTTAGAAGGAAAGGATGTGTATCTTAATGGCTACGAGGGTATTGGCAATCCAGATGGGGCCTTCCAACTGCCTTGAGGAGGGAACCTAAGTGTGTGCTACAATATGCTTTTGAACTAATTAAAAAAACACAACCACAATGCTTCCCGATGGAGCCTGTTCCTGTGTTCACAGGTGGTAATTAATTCTCCTCGAGGCCCTCTGAGAGCAAGGCTGAACACGGCAACGATGAGAGGCAGATCCCATTGCGCAGGAGGTCAGAAAACAGAGCAAAACAAGCAGGCAATTCCTTCAGAGGGAAATCAACACGTTCTTTGCTTACCCCACACCAAGGTGGCAAACTTCGCTGTAGGGGTGAGCCAGATAGCTGCGTACAGTGCACTTAAATGGAGGAGAGTCATGAGAATTATGTTCCTCCAGACGTATCTCTTCTGCGGCTTGGGGCCTTCTTTCTCACGATAGGTCTCGTCGAAAACATCATCCGTCATCTCTCTGTGAGGTCCAATGTCATCATGGGCAGAGCGGATCTTCTCCATGCTGGTTGCCCCATTCTGGGCCACGCGAGCGAAGGCAGTGGTGGTGGTGGAGAAATCTGAGGGGAGCTGGCACAAGAGGCAGAGAAAGGGAAACAAAAACCAAAGTCACAAAGAGAAGAATTGGAACCAAAGCTCTTGTTATGTTAGGCAAATCCACAGGTGGATAAATGGCTCCTGGGCCCTCAGGCACCTTCAGGCAGAGGTGGCCCATGTTGAGAAGCCACTGCTAATTGTAGCAGTGCTTGTAATTATCATTTAAACAAGCTGGCTAGAAACCAAGGTATCGTGGCACACGGCCACTTCTTTTCTACACATAAGCAAGATGGCAACCTTCATTTTGTGTGGCAGTTCTTTCAGACTAGTGACTGCCATCATACAAGGAAACAGGCCAGCGGTAGCTATTCCCAATCAACCCATTTTGACCTTATGCAACTGTCCCAATAAAGCATCAGGTGATCAATGATATAACCCTCCCTCTCATAAACAACACAAAGCATTTATCTAAATTCCAGATCTTAATTTTTCCTAATTGCTGGCACTTCAATCGAAAGGACACCACATAGATTACTTCAGAAGTGACTCGCACTGTCACACCATCAGAAGGTTTCAAGAAAGGCGACATGCCCTGACGAGAGGCTCGGTGGAGAACAGAGGAGATCAGGAGACAGGCTCCAGCCGGGCGCAGCTGGCGGCAGGGAAGTCATTCTCCAAAGCTGCCTCCTCCTCCGGACTGGCAAATAGCACTGAGATCCTGCCCACATGAGAAAATCACAATGCAAGTGGGAGCAGGCACTAACATGGTGCAAAAAGCTACTCTTGAGACCTGCCATAAACCGTAGTTTTCGCTCTATAAGACGCACCAGACCACAAGACGCACCTAGTTTTTGGAGGAGGAAAACAAGAAAAAAAAAATATTCTGAATCTCAGAAGCCAGAACAGCAAGAGCGATCGCTGCGCAGTGAAAACAGCAATCCCTCTTGCTGTTCTGGCTTCTGGGATAGCTGCGCAGCCTGCATTCGCTCCATAAGACGCACACACATTTCCCCTTACTTTTTAGAAGGGAAAAAGTGAGTCTTATAGAGCAAAAAATACGGTATTAAGCCTCTTCTCACAGCAATGGGTACCAGACCAGGAGCAGTGGCATGAGGCATTTGCCCTATCCCCAGAGGTGCCAGAGCTTACCACAAATTTTCCCCTTATTCTCTTAGGATGGCAACAGTGCCCACCAGAGAGGTGCTGGAGCTGAGCTCCGGTGAGCTCTGGCTGGGGGGGAAAAGCCCCGTATATAACAAAGGGTGAGGACAGTAACATTTTCTCATCTTGATTTTCATTCCTGTACAGTAAAGTTTCGCTATCTATGCTAGCATTTGATTGACGTTGGAGTGAGAATGTGTTGAGAAATAAGACGTACTTGATATTGATTGATATCAATCATATTGATACAGGAATGTATTAGATAAAATGTAAATAAATATACAATAATATGAGTGCATTCACTTGTATAAAAGGAATATACAACAGGATAGACAGGAAGTCTTGTGTGTTGGTATGTATATGATTTGGGGGGTGTTCTTGTTTTTTCTCTTTGTTCTTTCTTTTTTTTCCCATTTTCTTTCTAGGTATATAAAATTTGTATATAATTTTTGTATACATGTTGGAAATTATACTATAGTAAGTCCTGTAATGTAATATGACAACGTTTACCGTTGCATAAATAAAATGCAAATTCAAAAAATAAATAAATGATTTTCATTCCTGGGATGTCTTGAGTTTCCTGATAGGTCACATTCAAAGAAACTCTGTACCAGATTTCCCCTCTTGATTTCCCCTTCTTTTCCTAACCACGTTTGTTCCTCTTCTAAAGCCTTCACAGCAACCAGAGAAGGGATGGTCAATGTGGTGCCTTCTGCATGTTTTGAACTCCAGATCCCATCAAGCCCAGCAGTGGATGATGGGAGCTGTAGTTCAATAACATATTGTGCTCCCTTATGATGACTTTAGCTGGAAGTCACCGTACGGCAGAAAGAAAATGGGCATGTTAAATTAGTCCAGTCAGCATCTGCATTAGATTTGAATTGTTTTTGTATATTAAATTATTGTTTGTTTGTCTATACAGTATATTGAAATCTTCGGCACAGAAGGAAATAACAGTCATCAATGGGGAAATGATCTGTTTGTTTGCTTTATAAATCATTCACTGAAGGGAAAATCAGAACACTTTGCAGCATTAATATATGAAGCCGTACAATAAAGGCCACACCAAGAAAGTTGTGGGGAAATGTATTCTTAATTGCCTGCATTAGTATGATAGAAAAGAAAAAGTTTTCAGCTGGCATTTGAAAGGTGAGGCGATATGCAACATGCATAAAAAGGTAAAATAAAAACAAAATTTAAAAGAAGCAAGGCCACACACACATAGAGAGAGCCCAAGGAAAAGATAAATAAGGAGCTGAAATAAAATTGTAAAGATAATTATGTCATGAAAATAATTTAAGAGAATGTCTTCTGTTTGAGGTTTTTATTGCTAACAGCTTCGAGACAGGAAGAGATTCGTAAATGGAAATAAATCAGCCTGGCTTTCTTTAGACAACTCCAAAACAGCTCTACAGAGGTTCCTGTATAGTCTTTTGAGCTGGCTGTAATTATGTCTATTGCCTCTGACCGGTAGGGAGAGACAGAACAATGAAGGCATCAAAAGGGCTGGGACTGGCAGGAGGGCCCCTTCCCCCCCCCACCCCATAAAATCTCTCCACCTCATCACCTCAGCCCAGAACCACAATGACTAATGTGCTCTCCTCACCCTCACCCCACAGCCACCTCCGCCAATCAAAGCAGCTTACACAGACTGTACCAAAATTACACATGAGGAGGACCCAGGAAGGTTGGCTCCTCCTGCTCCTCCTCAGTCCCTGGTTCCCAAAAAAATAATAAGCCTGCAGTTAATTGCAGTGGCAGGTAAATGAACTGCTTGCCTCTAAGCGACCAGGTTTTCTCGCTAGGGATAGAGACTGAGGGAACCATTTTGCAGGGGGCTGCAAAATCCCATATAGGTGCTGGGAGGATTCTCCCCATGGCTTCTGGCTTCTAAACCTGGCCTGGTGAGAGTGATAGCATCAGGACTGATCCTGTCGTCATGCTTTAATCCCAAAGTTAGGCACGGTTCAGCTCATCCATTTCAGTGAATCTGCAGGGTGATGAACGCTGTAATCCTGACACCCACTTCCCTGGGAGCAAGCCCCACTGAACCCACTAAGCTTACTTCTGAGAAGAGAGGCGTGGGATGGCGTCCTTACGCAGCCTGGAAGCAACCCTGCTAACGCAGGGTCGTAAGCTGCTTTGAGGGATTTCCCTTTTCTTTTTTTCTAAATATATCCAGAGGATTGGAATATATGCACAATTATATAAATAGGTATGCAAATTACAAGCGCACCGGAGAAACAAGAAATAGTATCCATGTGGAAAACGAAACAGGACAACAACAACAACAAAAAATATTGTGTACATTGCAAAAAAGGGGAGAAAATTGTTATTGTAGTTAATCAGACCTTAACCTAATACGGTATTTTTCTTTTTACAATCAAATGGCATGCAAATTTTGTGAAATGAATGGCATAAAATAAATACAGTGGTACCTCAGGTTACAAACACCTTGGGTTAAAAACACTTTGGGTTACAAACTCCGCTAACCCGGAAGTAGTACCTCGGGTTAAGAACTTTGCCCCAGGATGAGAACAGAAATTGTGCAGCGGCGCAAGGCCCCATTAGCGAAAGTGCGCCTCAGGTTAAGAATGGTTTTGGGTTAAGAATGGACCTCTGGAACGAAATAAGTTTGTAACCTGAGGTACCACTGTAATATGTTTCTGCTCAGAATTCAAAGCCTTGGGTGTGATCCATGAAAGGCTTGGGACATAGAAATCTGATGCAGCATTGCAGTAGCCAGGCATTAAGATCTTTCAGATGGGCTCTTTTTATTATTGTGACTTTGGAAACCATTCGACGACACAGGAGAAGGCCTTCCCTGTGGTGGCACCCCAAATGTAGAATACCCTCTAACCTGAGTTATGTTTGGCACTCACTTTAGCTTCGTTACAGCATCAGCATAAGATCTGGCTATTCTGCCAGGCTATTCACCACAAGCTGTTAACTCTGCACCGCAACAGTTAGCAAATTAGACGCTCTGTGTTTTACAGTGGCTGTTATTGTTTTATCTCATTTATTCTCATTTCACTAACTGAATGATTGCTTCAGTTGCAGCCTCCTTGGATTTGTGTGGGTGGCCCGTGTCATTTGGAGCCTTCAAAAAATCAGGGCTCAGTCAGCTTGCCCAAGTAGACAGGCTTCCCTGTCACGCCTTAAGAGAGATGCAGGAGAAGCAGGGATGATGTAACAAAGGAGTGACAACAAGGTGAAGCAACAAGGAGTGACAGAAATATGATGGAAGGGGTAGTGTGCTCCCCTCTCCCTCCTTGTGCAATGGTAACCACATAAGGGGAATAATAATAATAATAATAATAATAATAATAATAATAATAATAATGTTATTTATACACTGCCCATCTGGCTGTTTCCCCAGCCACTCTGGGCAGCTTCCAGCACATATAAAAACATAATAAATGTCAAACAGGAATGCCAAAGAAAGCTCATTGGGGAAGATCTATCCTTCCATTCCGTCTGAGAGTCTAAAGGCTCCCACCTTTTTCTACAAACCAGTTGACATTGCTATAGTATCAATGTGATGGTAAATTGCAAGGGACACAATTTATAGCCAAAGTCAAACACTTCTTAAGTCCCATTCATTCTAATGGAGAATTTAAAAAGATCTAGGCTGCATTCCCATGTAATGAACACGCGGAAGGAAGGAAGGAAACCCCACTGAACAATGTGAATCAACATTGTTTGATATAGAGAATCACTGAGACGGTAACTAGGCCTGCAGTCCTAACTACGTCTACAGAGAAATCCGTACTGTACTGTAACTGCTTTAGGGGGTGTGAGATTGCAGTCTAATTTGTTGGGATTGGGGCAACCAGCGTTTTGGAAACAGCTTTGAGCCTCTGGGACACGACGGACTATTTCTAGCAAGAGAAATCAATAAGGAGCATTACTGCATTGAATATGAAATGAATATTGAATATGAAATGAATATGAATATGAAATGAACACTAGAGTCGAGAGTTCTTTTTTATGATGGTCCTGGAGAATACAGAATGAATAACTTGTTGCCTTTTAACAGACCAGTTTGCATGGAGGAAAATTTTAAAAAATAAGCAGCTTTTTGTGTTTCACAGAACTTTTGGTCAAATGTATTTCTATTAGCAGCAACATTTATTAACAATATTGCCTGAGGTTTGGCTCCTGGATATTTGAAAGCCAGGGAACCAGATGTGCACTGTAGCAAGTTATGAGTAACATAAAAGATTGGCCACTCACGCAAGAACAGGCTAGTATTATCACTTTCTTTCTCTGGCGTTGAGACAACACAGATGCTCAGCTTGTGTAGATCTGTGGCACCTATGCAGTTCCACCCCGTCCGCCAAAGGCTGCCTGCTGTTTTTGACTGGACAGGTATTGTCAGCGGAATAGGCTTTTGAGAATGACCTGGATGCTCTCTCAAGCATGCTAAAAGCAAGTTGGCAGCCGAAACCGCATTCCTAAAGGCCAGGTGGCCTCCCGGGAGTAACCTGCTCATTCTATAATCTTGCTAAAAGCCCTGGCAAGGATAACCCTTTTGGCCGAAAGCTCTTCTGCCAAAGAGAAACTAACGTGCACGTTTCAATCCGGGGGCGTGTTGCAAAGGAGCTTGCTCGCAAGTAAATGCAAATTGAGACTGCAGCCTGTCATACTCGGAGCTGCAGCTGGGCTGCCAGGACCGCAGTGAGGCATCGGGTGAAAAAGAAGATCCAACTAGTGGCGCAGTCGTGGCTTGGAGAGACTGGGTTCTCTCCCTCTAACGCAGCATACGTGTTTACTCCCATGCAAACCCCACTGCCTTTAACAGGGTTTGCTCCCAGGAAAAGGCAAAGAAGGCTGCAGCCGGCAGCTTTCCTCACCGACTCCATCACAAAAGCCGCCACCAATGGCCCGGCTAGTGACGCCCCCCTGCCTCGCTCCGCGGCGCGCATCGCCAGCGATTGCGCAGCGCCTCCGCCCCCCTTGCGCACAGAAGCCGTTGCAAAAACCAGGTCGGGCTGTGGAAGGCCTGGCTGGAGGGCAAGACCTCGGTACGGGGCTTGCATTATTCACACGAGAGGGACGGCTTACCCTCTGGTTTAAGGAGGTGCGCGCAGGGAAAAGACCGGAATGCTTTGGGGTTGTTGTTTTTTAATGGTCGTTTTTGCAGGGCCTTTCGACGCGGCCATCAAAGAAGGATGATAACACTAAAGGAAAGGGATGCTTGGGGAAATGAAGCTGCTCTGGGATGCTGGAAGGGAAGGGAGAAGTAGGCAGGCAGGAAGGAAGGATGCTGATCCCCGGCTCTTGCCCGGGAAAGGATGCGGACCGAGCTTCCCAAGCCAGGGGGTCGGATGCAGAAGGAGCTCTCCATTCACCCCCATCCCGCGAGACAGGCAGCAACGACCTACCAAGGGGGGTGGGTGAGTCGTCAGCCGCTCTGGGTTGCCTTGGGCAAGAGAAAGCGACTCACCATTTTAGAAAAATAAAATAAAAATTATTAAGGAGGAGGAAGCGGCGCCTTACCTCCCCGTGGGCTAGTTGGGCAGGCATCGGAAGAGGGCTTTGTGCGGCTCTTCCTCCGGCGCGATGCTCTCTCGGCGATGCTCTTTCCCGGCTCCGCTGGTGCGCAGCTGCCTCCAAGTCCCCACGCTCTTTTGGCTGCTGTGCGCGCTGGTGCGCAGCTATTTAAGTTGCCCGAGCCCTGAACGCGAGTAACCCCCCAGGAGGTGCCCGGTCTCTCTCTCTCTCTCTCTCTCTCTTTCTCTGGCCCTTTGTTTGCACGGCGACGATGTCCAGCGGCGCACCACGATCAGGGTCCGTCCACTCTGCGCAACTCCGCCGAAAAGGATGCCTTGACGGGTCCGGTGGCGCCGCTTAAGTGGAGCGCAGCTGGGCGCAGAGGCGATCAGGAGGCTGGTACCTTGGCACTTGGAGAGAGCCTCCCATTGGTCGCCGGCACTTTGGTGCCACCTCGCTGCGCGCTCCGCATTGGCTGCCCGCAATCTGCTGTTGGACGGCGCCGTTGGCCGCGGAGGGACTCCGTTGCATGCATGGCCCTCGCATGGCCAGCCGGGTGCGCAGCCGGCGCGTCAGCCGGGACTTTCCCCTTAGCAGCTGATGCGCCGCCGGGGAGAGGGAGAGGTTAGGAGGGAAAGGGGGCGTGCGCGCGCGCGCCCGAGAAGCTTACGCCGCTCCCGGAACCGGGAAGGCAATGACCGACAGTGACCTCCGCCGGCAAAGTGGGTCACGAGGTCCTCCCTTCTGTGGGGCGGTGCAGACCCCGAGCTCGCTCCCCACGCGTTTGGAGCTCACCGGCGCAGCTCAGCGAGGCGTTGGCAAGCAGGCGCCGGGGTCCGCAGCCCTTGGCGCGTTGGAAGTGCCCTGCCCAGGCGTGCCAACTTGAATATCATATGGGTTGGGAGCAGTGGCGTAGCGTGGGGGGTGCAGGGGGGCCGGCCGCACCGGGCGCAACATCTGGGGGTTAGGGTTAGGGGGCGCAAATCCACGGGTTAGGGGGCGCAAATTACTTGCCTTGCCCCGGGTGCTGTCAACCCACGCTACGCCACTGGTTGGGAGGCAGGCAAGCCCTGTCCCGCATCAATCACCAGACGTGGTGCGCACCATTTGAATGCCCATCAGGGGTCATGTTGGGGGGCAGGCTTTTGTTGGAGCGGGGAGAATCTCAGATTTGTCTTGATTTGTATTGGGGGGGGCAACTGCCCCCATAACGCCCCCCCCCCCGCACGCACGCGTAGCCAGGATTTATGTTAGGAGGGCAGAAGCTCAGTTAAGTATTTTTATTTTATTGCCTACACCCATGTCAGGAGGGCCAACTTGAATAAAATATTGGAGAACCAGGTAAGCCCCTTTCTACATAATCAGTCGCATGATACAGCACACACACACACCGTTTGAATGGCAATGCCCATATTGCAGCCCCCCCCAATATTTTATGGCGGGGGAGGGACATTGTCCGCTAGGAGTTAGGCTGGCAGTATGTTCTAAAAATGGGAATCGCCAAGAAACGTCAAAAAATCTTAACACACTCCTGTATGGGCTCTGAAATGAAGCCAGTGAAATCTTTTTGCCTGGGCAGAAGGATGCAACTCCGGTGGTTGCCGCACATTGAAGCTGAGCAATTGGTCCAAAGGGGCCTCTGTGTGTCCCTCGCAGTAGCCTTTCCTTGCTGCTGTTATGGAGGGGAATTTAGAAACACGCAGACTTTTCACCCAGCCCTATTTCTGAAGCCACTTCTCTCTTTTGCAGCCCCACCTTGAACCCCTCATTTTACCCTCCAAGATCATACCTCCCCCCTCCTTTGGGGCAAGCCACCTTGTACACAGACCACCTCCACGACGACGAGGACGGTCTTCCTCCACCCAAACATTGCAATGACTCATTGCAATGTTTGTTCCAAGGGGACAGCTGGGCAGTGAGGCCCATAGAGCAGGAGGGGTGGGCAGGGGAGGCAGAATCAGTAAGTACAGAGGGGACCCCCGAGGCCGAAAGGACACCGGAACCAGAGCCGCAACCGAGCGGGCCAGTTGCGCCAGACCAAACAGCCCCATCACAGCCAGCAGCCTCGGAACACGAGCCACAACCAGAACCCCTGACCAAGGAACACCCCAGGCTGCAACGCATATGTAGATGGCTGGCGTACCTTGAAGACTACGAATGAATGCAACCTCCCGGGTAGGACTGGAACTTAGAGGGGAGGGGTGTTATGTACTGAGCTGAATCCTAGATCAGTAGGATCCAGAATGCAGCAGTCTGATTGGTCTGCAGGAGCCACCCAATCCAGCTCCAGGTAGAAGTGAATCAGCGACCTGATTGGCCTACAGGAGCAGTCCGGAATTAGCCAATCATGTGGGGCCCGTTGTGTAAATAATGTTTATACAGTGGTACCTCTAGATATGAACGGGATCCATTCCGGAGCCCTGTTCGTATCTAGAAGTAAACGTAACTAGTGACGGCGCATCTGTGCACGCACACGTCGCTTTTCGCCGCTTCTGCGCTTGCACGTGACATCATTTTGAGCGTCTGTGCATGCGCAAGCGGCGAAACCCGGAAGTAACGCGCTCCGTTATTTCTGGCTTGCTGAGGAGCACAACTCGAATGCGCTCAACTCGAAGCATCTTCAACCCGAGGTATGACTGTATAGCTAGACATTTTGGGGAAAGTTTCATTCATTGCTACTACGAGCTGAATAAAGAGCATGAAATTCACACTCAACTCCGAGCATATTTCACTTGCCTTCTGCCCTAATATCAAGCCACCGTCCCTTCTGATTCTGCAGCTCTGCTTATGTGCACACCCAATACTTGCCGTGTTTTAAGAACCTTAGGGTCAAATTCTCAGTTTGTTCAGATAGAGAAGGTGAAAGTCAGTTGACGGTTGCTTTGTTTACATGGGTGTTTGCTTGCTTGTTAATAAAACAGCTCGCCTTCCCAATTTCCACACGGAATCCGTGACTTCATGTTGAAGGCAACACATTGTGGGAAGGGATTATGGGATATTTCAGGGCTGTGCATACTTTATCCTCCCTCTCACGGTGAAGGTTCAATTTCCCTCTGCTGTTGTGCAACGGCTTCATCTTCAGGCATCATGACCTGATTGGTCCCTTCCAACTCCACGATTCTATGATATTTTTCTTTTCTCCTCTTCCCCTCTCTGACTTCACAGAAATCCCGGGTTGTGTTGCAGCAGTGGAAATCCTCCAGTGTCGACTGTATGAGGACAGCCTTTCATTTTTATATATCTGGGAAATTAAATTCCCCAGGATTATTTTGAACAATTTATTCAGTGTTGTAGAATGAGCAGAATGTCTGAAACTGAACCTTTCAAGAGTCCTGGGAGCCCAAGATTCTGAGACCAGGATTCCCAGAGATAGCACCCCCTTAGCCGGGGGATTCTTCCCAGGGGTCCCACACAGTTACACATTTTCCAAAGCAACTACAGTGGTACCTCGGGTTAAGTACTTAACCTGCAAATGTTCTTACCCTGAAGCACCACTTTAGCTAATGGGGCCTCCTGCTGCTGCCGCGCAATTTCTGTTCTCATCCTGAAGCCAAGTTCTTAACCTGAAGCAATATTTCTGGGTTACTGGAGTCTGTAACCTGAAGCGTATGTAACCTGAAGCGTATGTAACCCGAGGTACCACTGTACTCTATTCCAAACTTAAAAATGGAAAGCGTGATGCTGGTGGTCAACAAAAGAAGTTTAGCAGCTCTCTGAAGGCAAATCTTTAAAAATGTAGTATACAAACCAACAACTGGGAAACACTGGCCTGAGAGCGCTCCAGTTGGGGAACAGCCTTTACCAAAGGTGTCATGGGCTTTGAAGACGCTCAAACTCAGGACGCAAGGGAGAAACGTGCTAAGAGGAAGGCACGCTTGGCAAACCCTCACCGTGATCAACTCCCACCTGGAAACCTATGTACGAACTGTGGAAAGACGTGTGGATCCAGAATTGGCCTCCACAGTCACTTATGGACTCACTGTTAAAACCGTGTTTATGGAAGACAATTTTACTCGGCTATGAGTGATCGCCAAAGAAGAAGAAGATAGGTCTTGCACCAGGTGGGAACGGATAGAAAGGCAAGGGAGTCTTGGCTTTGAGGGCTCCTCATGTAAAACTCTTCACTTCTGAGGAAGGATGTGCTTGGGAGAAGGGTAGTCAGAGCTAGGTAGTCAGAGCTAGGCGGAATATAAGAGCTCAGGGGCAGCAAGTACTGTATTCTTCTGCCTGGACAGTGATCCAGGGTCCTGAGAGACTCCAGCATGTCTGCCTCAGACTAACCTCTCCCTTCCTCTGGAGCATTAATGGTGGTTGTTTTACTGTGCTTTTAATATTTTGTTGGGCGCTACCCAGAGTTGCTGGGGCAACCCAGTCAGATGGGTGGCATATAAATTGTTGTTGTTGTTGTTGAAATTCTTATAAAGTACACTGTTTGGATTAAATGCTCATGTGAAATACAGCCTGAGGGCTGGTTTGAGAGGAGTTAACAGTGAGGGGGCCTAAAAGAAAGCATGAAGCATGATTAAGGTATACATGAAAGAAAGTTACCCGTGACTGAGAGATTCTCCACTTCTGAGAGGTTACCATTTCGCCTTATGGCTTTTCTTCTTCGTCATAATGATGTCTCCTGTTGCTTTTAGATATAATGAAACTGGGGTGGAATCTACACACATATTTTTTAAAAACGCTGCGAAAATGCTTTAAAAAAAAAAGTTTTGAAAAATATATCAAATTTGCCATAGCTCACTGTCGCCATCTAGTGTCACATTTGTATATTGCATTTTACAAAACCTTTTACAATGGTACCTCAGGTTAAGTACTTAATTCGTTCTGGAGGTCTCTTCTTAATCTGAAACTGTTTTTAACCTGAAGACCACTTTAATTAACCTGCAACTAGAAATTAACCTGCAACTAGTTTCCTATAAAAGGGACGTGGGTGGCGCTGTGGGTTAAACCACAGAGCCTAGGACTTGCTGATCAGAAGGTCGGCGGTTCGAATCCCCACAACGGGGTGAGCTCCCATTGCTCGGTCCCTGCTCCTGCCCACCTAGCAGTTCGAAAGCACATCAAAGTGCAAGTAGATAAATAGGTACCGCTCCAGCAGTAATGTAAACGGCGTTTCCATGCGCTGCTCTGGTTCGCCAGAAGCAGCTTAGTCATGCTGGCCACATGACCCGGAAGCTGTACGCCGGCTCCCTCAGCCAATAAAGTGAGATGAGTGCTGCAACCCCAGAGTCGGTCACGACTGGACCTAATGGTCAGGGGTCCCTTTACCTTTATCTAGCTTCCTAGATACAATGTATTTTTTAGGAATATAGGGCCTTATATTGAGCCAGACCGCTGGTCCATCGAGCTAGGATATTTTGCTCACAAAACAGATGCTCTGACCACTGAGACAAGGCCCTTCACAGGGAAGAACATTCAGTCCTGAGAGTCTTACAGGCAGTTTGAAGTTGCAGGGCCCAGACAGATTTACAATTATACTAGGCCCCTGTCTCGTCATGAAGGCTAATTATAGCTATACTCTAAGCAGCTGTAAAAAATAATAATAACAATTTGCAAACGAAACTAGGCCACAACTCTCCATTGTAATGACTTTCCTCCTTTGTCTGTTGCGTCCCCTGCAAGCTTGCTCCAGGTAGTTTTTGAATTCCACCCAAGCCCGGTTTATTTTTAGCAATAGGATGCAGCGGGAAAGACGAGGGCTGTGACCACATACTTGAACAGAACTATGTATAACCCTCCTGGTGTGCTTCAGGATAAAGTCCTTGCGTGGGATCCCTTATCTTATCAGAATCCTACGAAAGCACAAAGATAGCAGTGGGGCATTTGTCACCCTACTTTGTCCTGATCAGCTGATTGCAAACGCTTCTAGACTAGAAGCTCCAGTCTCCCGGCCATCACCTGAGCCTCGCTTTGCAACATGTGCCCCACTCATGCCTTGGGAGCATCAGAAAGAAGGAAAACACGGTGTTGTGTAAACGGAGCTTCACAATGGTCAGCATTGTTGACTCTGGCAATTTGCCCCGGTCCAGGGTGATCTCACAACCCTGCCCCCTTTGGCTCGCTACCGTAGCTCCGTAATGATGTCTTTTTTTGACTTGGGCAGAGAGCTCCGAAAGGAACACTGTCTTCATTGTGTGGCCCTGCTCACTTCACCGCCACGTTGAGCCAGCAACTCTCTATCGGCATCGCACAGCAATGGCACAAACTGCTGTGTAGCTCTCCTGCGGACTGAAACAACAACAACGACAAAAGGGAGCTGTATGAGAAAAGCGCAACAGTGCTCTTGCCCAGGAGAAGTTCCCTGTGGATTAATAATAATAATAATACCGTATTTTTTGCTCTATAAGACTCACTTTTTCCCTCCTAAAAAGTAAGGGGAAATGTGTGTGCGTCTTATGGGGCAAATGCAGGCTGCGCAGCTATCCCAGAAGCCAGAACAGCAAGAGGGATTGCTGCTTTCACTGCGCAGCGATCCCTGTTGCTGTTCTGGCTTCTGAGATTCAGAATATTTTTTTCTTGTTTTCCTCCTCCAAAAACTAGGTGCGTCTTGTGGTCTGGTGCGTCTTATAGAGCGAAAAATACGGTAAATTTTTATTTATACCCCTCCCTTCCCAGTTTAAAAACCGGGCTCAGGGCGACTAACAGCAAATATAAAACACTGATTAAAATGTGACTTAAAAACAGCATAAAATACAACATAAACGCAGCATCAATATCAATAAAATTCAAAATTCAGGGGTCTTTTTTTTTGGGGGGGGAACCCCAGTCAGTAGACATCAAATGATCACCAGGGCTAACTGGCCAAGTTGGTCCTACTAGGGCCAACAAGGAGACCAGGGAAGAGTTTAAATGTGGGGTCCCAGAATGGTTTCTTCATAGAAAAGGAAAGGGAAAAGGGAATAGAGAATCGGGCTAATTCAAATTAAAGGCCAGGCGGAATAGCTCTGTCTTAGGGATTAGATCCTAAATCAGCGTTTCCACCAAACAATGATAGGGAGAAGAAGGTCCACTTTTGGCGCCCCTTTTGGACAGAAGCCAGAAGGATAGCAAAAGCAGAAATTTGGTCAGCTCTTCAGCAGGAGGCCAGATGCTGCTATAACAATTGCTGTGCTTCGTTCCTTTCTCCCTGTTCCACCCCCCACAAAATAAGAATTAAAAGCAGACCCCGGGACTCCTATGCTTTGAACAGTTGTAAATTAAAAGAAGACATTTTTGCAGGTGAAGCTTTTCTCAACCCTCCAGAACAGGGGTAGGCAACCTAAGGCCCATGGGCCACAAGCAGCCCACGGGGGTCATTTAGCCAGCCCCCAAGCCGCCCCCGAACTAAGCCACCCACTCGGCAAGTCCTCATGTGCTGCGCTAAACCAGCGTGGCGCGGTGCAGGGACTCACTTCTGCGGTGCCGAAAATTGCGTCTGCGCATGCTCAGACGCTGGAAATTGCATCTGCGCAGATGCAGACACTGGAAATTGCGGCTGCGCATGCATCTGGTCCACAGAAGGATCTCTGCTGGAGTGAACCAGTGTAGTCATAGGTATATCAGTACTCAAACCTGAAATGTTAAATTATGTTATTAGTGTTATTGCGTTTTTTGTTGTATGTGTTTTTTTTTGTGGTTGTTGTTTGTATTGAAAAAGGATTAAATAATAATAATAAAAAAAAACCCGGCCCAGGTGAGGTAAACCTTGCCGACCCCTGTTCCAGAACAATCCGCAGGAGTCTCCTTGCAACCAATTGTCCTTCCTTTCTTGGTTCTCTCAAAACAGAGTCTACTTGCCAGGTCTCCTTTCTCTGCGAGCAGGCACAGCGATTGCATAGCCTCCAACATTTCTCCAATGAAAATAAGGACATCCCATTCCATAATGATAACTTTACTATTCACACCCCACACACCTTACTGGGTTGCCCCAGCCACTCTGGGCAGCTCCCAACATATTGTTGTTGTTTAGTCGTTTAGTCATGTCCGACTCTTCGTGACCCCATGGACCAGAGCACGCCAGGCACTCCTGTCTTCCACTGCCCTCAGTTTAGTAAAACTCAAGCTAGTAGCTTTGAGAACACTGTCCAACCATCTCGTCCTCTGTCGTTCCCTTCTCCTTGTGCCCTCCATCTTTCCCAACATCAGGGTCTTTTCCAGGGAGTCTTCTCTTCTCATGAGGTGGCCAAAGTATTGGAGCCTCAGCTTCAGGATCTGTCCTTCCAGTGAGCACTCAAGGCTGATTTCCTTCAGAATGGATAGGTTTGATCTTCTTGCAGTCCATGGGACTCTCAAGAGTCTCCTCCAGCACCAGAATTCAAAAGCATCAATTCTTCAGCGCAGTGGCGTAGCGTGGGGGGTGCAGGGGGGGCCGGCCGCACCGGGCGCAACATCTGGGGTTAGGGCAAATCCACGGATTAGGGGGCGCAAATCCACGGGTTAGGGGGCGCAAATTACTTGCCTTGCCCCGGGTGCTGACAACCCACGCTACGCCACTGCTTCAGCGATCAGCCTTCTTTATGGTCCAGCTCTCACTTCCATACATCACTACTGGGAAAACCATAGCTTTAACTATGCGGACCTTTGTTGGCAAGGTGATGTCTCTGCTTTAACATAATAAAACATTAAACATTGGGGGGGGGGAGAGAGAGAATTGTGTCTGGATTTTCACTTCTTCGGAATATGGCAGCCCTATGGAATCAGCAACTAGAAACCTGCTCCTTCGGGGAGAAGCAAAGCAAAGTGGGCAAGTTTGGGTGGAGGAGGGGGCGGCAGTCCCACAGATCTTCTCCATGCATCCAGCGAACGAACAGGATGGTACTTGCGAAAAGGGCTAATGTTTGCCTCCAGTTCTGAAGATCTAATCAGTATAACTTGGTGCCTTGTTTTAAATACACAGTTGTTGAGATTCAGGAAATTGAAGGAGGAGCTGCCCACTCACCTGTTCAGGCCAAAGGTTAGCCCTGGAAGGGAGGAGACGGAAGATGACTCCTTGCTCCACCTCAATGCTGCTTTAATTATGGGGATGAAATGAGTGTTACTGGGACAGGGCCAGCCCAACATCTTTGCCTGCTGAGGCTAGGGCCAGCCCTGTCATGTGGCAGCATGCGGCTACTGCCTCAGGTGGCAGAAGATGGGAAGCGGGGTGGGAGCAGCAACAGATCGGAAGACTGCCTGCCTGTTTTCCTAAGCTACCGGCAGCCATTAGGAAGGTGCCGTACCATTGCTGGTGTCAAAATAATATTTAACTCCCAACATAATGAAAGAATAATAGGAAGGTTACCTGTTGCAGTGTCATGACTAGAACATTCTGTTCTAACTTCTCCAGATGTGTAAAGAACCTGACTCATGAATTCCTTTTCAAGGGATAGAAGGAGGAGAGAGAGAGAGAGAGAATATTGTAACAAAAGCTGTGAGCCACCTCCAGTCTCTGCAAGATTTCTGGAGGGTCCAGGCACTCACCCAGAGTCTGTGTTCCTTTGGAGAATTGAGACACTGTGGAGAATTGAGACACCGCGGAGACTGCTGTAGCGTTAAGAAATATGGTTTATTCACCTATTTACACCTTTAGTCTCCATGGAGGAAGTCCAGATCTTACAGCATGGCCATTTCAAGAGGGGCTTCTCCCCCACAGCAGTGCAGCCCTGAAGTCCAAGGCATCTCTCCCAGCCAGCCTTCAGCCAACCTGCACAAGATGGAGCCCATTCTTTCTTCCTCCTCCTCCTTCTCAGAATACCTTGCTAAAACCTCTCTTTTCCTGTCACTTCAAACACACTGCTCCATCGCCTTGGCAACATCTGTCTCCCCAGGCCAAAGGATTCCTCTCGGATGGCCCATCAACCTCTTTTGTCATGGTAACGGATTTGCTCTTCCAGCTAGGCCAACCAGGCTGGTTTGCAGAAGCCAGCCCAGGGATTCCTTGCAGGGATTCTGCAGCTTGTACTTCCATTCATATCCCAATTCATCAAAATCCTACTGTTTTTAAATTTCTAGGTTTTAGCGGTGTGTGTGTGTGTGTATTCAGGCAACATTCATACGGTGCTTTTTTCTGGGAGGACGCAGGGGTACGCATACCCCTAAACATTTTGTGAATCTAACAGAAGACACGAAAAGAATTTAGTTTCTTCTCTAGCACAGTGAATCGTCACTTTGTTGCTACCAGCAATGGCAGCCTCATTTCCTGTCATGGTGATTCCTAAGTCTCAGACGGAATGAGAGTACCCCTAAACATTTTTTAAAGAAAAAAAGCACTGCATTTTTGCCTGTTTTACAAAGCCACTTCTGAGATAAGGAGGAGGTGGGGTTGCAGGCTTCACGTCCCTTCCCCACACTTGCAGGGGCTGGCCCTGCGATAGCAGGGAATCCCCGGCCGCGTCATACTCCATGCCAGCCAATCGGCTGGCTCCGGGGGCGTGGCCTCACCTATTTAGGTCTGGCGCGGCCGAGGCTCCCCCTCTCTTCCTTGCTGCTGCTGACCTGGTTTTCCCTCCCTGCCCACCCTTTAGGCTAGGTCTTGACGTTGCTATGAACTGCAGTTGGTCGCCGTCAAGGGGCCTGGTAGGAATTTTTCCAAATGACAGATTGGCACCAGCCATTTGGTTTTCGCCTACCTTGTAGCAAACCGTCACAACTCCTCGGTATTGGCGGTAGGCATTGGTGGGGGTACTGTTTATTGTTATGCAGATGAAGGGGGGAAGGAGCGCCATCACCTTCCCCCAAACAAAGGGTAGTCTGGTAAAGGATTCTGGGGGGCGTGGCCTTGTCCTAAGCCTATGGAGGTGTGGGCCCACGGCATGCCCCCGTGCAGCGACCCCAGGGGGAGGTCCTAGCTGACATGCCTCAGCAGGACTCCTCCCACTGGTGGTTAACCCTTACCGGCCTTCAAGCCGGTTAGTTGTTAGGACCAATGCCTAAGCCAATACCGCTCAATTCCTGTAATCAATAAAGTTGCGGCCTAATTTGACCCATTAACTCGAATTCTTGTGTCCTGTGTCTTTATTTCCATGGGGGGAGGCAGTGGCGTAGCGTAGGTTGTCAGCACCCGGGGCAAGGCAAGTAATTTGCGCCCCCTAACCCGTGAATTTGCGTCCCCTAACCCCCAGATGTTGCGCCCGGTGCGGCCGCCCCCCCCGCCCCCCCACGCTACGCCACTGGGGGGAGGTGGGAACTTGCCACGAAACACCCATTGCCTCCTGGGTGCACCAGCCCTGCCCCATTCTTTCCTGGGCCAGCTGTTGGATGGCTGGTGTTTATTTGACGGACAGCTGTTGTATAAGGAACCTGCCATAAGAATGGGTGGGAAGGCAAACCAAGGTGAACTGCTTGCTGAAGGAACTGGAATCAGCTTCCTTACAGAGCCAGTTCTGTTACTGGCCAAATTCTCCCTGGTCTAATCTGGAATCCATTTGCTTAAATCAAAATAATTTAGATTATATCGCTTGGGTGTTGAAACTTACCGCTTACCTTATATTGTGAAACTCAGATGTATCAGATGTCAAAAAATCCACCCACACTTTCTGTACCGGACTTCTTTTAACTTTTTACCTGGGCAGCATGGAGACTTCTTATTATGGGATTAGCACTTTGGGGCTTTTCCTATTGACTCGATGTTGCAGTGCTCAAAAGAGACATTGCAGAGCTGGGAAAGGTACAGAACAGGGCAACTGAAATGATCAAGAGTCTGCCGTATTTATGGGGAGGGGGGTTAATTTAGAAAAAAAGACAAGAAGAGGAAGAGTTTGGATTTGATATCCCGCTTTATCACTACCCGAGGGAGTCTCAAAGTGGCTAACATTCTCCTTTCACTTCCTCCCCCACAACAAACACTCTGTGAGGTGAGTGGGGCTGAGAGACTTCAGAGAAGTGTGACTAGCCCAAGGTCACCCAGCAGCTGCATGTGGAGGAGCGGAGACACGAACCCGGTTCCCCAGATTACGAGACTACCACTCTTAACCACTACACCACACTGGCTCTCAGTGCAAGGCCTGATAGAGGTGTATAGAATTATGCATGGTGTGAAGAACCAAGGAAATAAGTCACTATAAAACCTTTAGAAGGCAGCCCTGCATAGGGAAGTTTTTAAATGTTTAATGTTTAATTTTGTTTTTATATGTGTTGAAAACCACCCAGCATGTCTGGGGCAACATAGTCAAATGGGTGGGATATAAATAGTTGTTGTTGTTGTTGTTGTTGAATTGTTCGTCCCTATCTTCATCAGAGAAATGTTGGAGGGTATGAGATAGGGAAAAGGAAGGAGCAGGACAGAAACTGAGTGATGGCACAGTGGATTGTTTCACCAATGCAGGCCAGGCAAGACACAGTTTTAATGCCTCTTGTGTTTTGGGGGGACAAGGGGCGAGCAGGTTTGGAGGACTCCCTAGGCCTGAATGGGGTAACTGTGCCCCTGAAGGACCAGGTGCGCAGCCTAGGAGTCATTTTGGACTCACAGCTGTCCATGGAGGCACAGGTTAATTCTGTGTCCAGGGCAGCTGTCTACCAGCTCCATCTGGTCCGCAGGCTGAGACCCTACCTGCCCACGGACTGTTTTGCCAGTGGTGCATGCTCTAGTGATCTCCCGCTTGGACTACTGCAATGCACTCTACGTGGGGCTGCCTTTGAAGGTGACCCGGAAACTACAACTAATCCAGAATGCAGCAGCTAGACTGGTGACTGGGAACGGCCGCCGAGACCATATAACACCAGTTCTGAAAGACCTACATTGGCTCCCAGTACGTTTCCGAGCACAATTCAAAGTGTTGGTGCTGACCTTTAAAGCCCTAAACGGCCTCGGCCCAGCAGGGCCAGCCCAGGGCCACTGGGATGCAAAAATCCGCCCAGCACCCCCAAATTATCCGCCCCCAAATTAACTTTTATTCAGCTTTTGAGGGGGGAGGGGGGAATCGCTCACCTGTAACAACTCATCAGGAATATTTAACACTATGGAATAAGAGTGGCTGGGGAAGCCCAGCCAGATGGGCGGGGTATAAATAATCTTTTTTTTAAAAAAAAAAAAATATTATTGTTTAAGAGGGAGGGGTGGGGACTTTCGCTCCATTGCTTTTCACTGCCACCGATTGAGAGGGACCAGTAAACAGTAGGTATACATTTGGCACCCCATAGAATTCAGCACCTGCACCCCTTACACCCCCAGGTAAAGGCGGCCCTGAAGGAGCATCTCCACCCCCATCGTTCAGACCAGACACTGAGGTCCAGCTCCAAGGGCCTTCTGGCAGTTCCCTCCCTGCGAGGTTACAGGGAACCAGGCAGAGGGCCTTCTCGGTAGTGGTGCCCGCCCTGTGAAACGCCCTCCCGTCAGATGTCAAGAAAATAAACAACTATCTGATTTTTAGAAGACATCTGAAGGCAACCCTGTTTAGGGAAGTTTTTAATGTTTGAAGTTTTATTCTGTTTTTAGTGTTCTGTTGGGAGCCAGATGGACGGGGTATAAATAATAAATTACCGTATTTTTTTGCTCTATAAGACTCACTTTTTCCCTCCTAAAAAGTAAGGGGAAATGTGTGTGCGTCTCATGGAGCGAATGCAGACTGCGCAACTATCCCAGAAGCCAGAACAGCAAGAGAGATTGCTGCTTTCACTGCGCAGCGATCCGTCTTTCTGTTCTGGCTTCTGAGATTCAGAATATATTTTTTCTTGTTTTCCTCCTCCAAAAACTAAGTGCGTCTTGTGGTCTGGTGCGTCTTATAGAGCGAAAAATACGGTATGTTGTTGTTGTTTGTTGTTGTTGTTGTTGCTGCTGCTGTTGCTGCTGCTGTTGTTCTCCCTTGCCAATAAGCATTTTCCATTTTGGATGGTACCTAACAGTCTGCTGTGGAGAAAGAACACATTAGATTTTATTCAGGTGCTTAAAAAGAGAGAGGTGGTACAGCCCTTCAAGGACTGTGTCCCTGCAGAGTGTTTTTACAAGCATAAATTCACATCTGGAACATTGAGGCAGGGAGCGGTGCAAGTTGAATGGGGAAATGGCTGCCCGGTAAATGGCTTTTCTATATATGAAAAATAAAATAAAAACAATTCAAAAACTGAGCTCTTTTACAATCAGCTTCTTTCAGGGGAGAATGCCGTTCTGATTCTTCTGCCCCACCCCAGGTAGACTGGAAGATTCATTGTCAAAATTATGCAGAGTTAAGATTGTCTACCTACAACGGCACTTCAAATCATAGCAGCGGGGAAAGTTCTGACTATCCTGGGAAATATTTTCTGGCCAGTCACGGAAAGGGCCATTAAGAAAGGATCTGTAGGTACCTCATGCTCTCACCAGTTCCCAGCTAGCTATTTTTAGTTCAGTTGGCACACACCCAATGGCACCCACACAGGACCTGATCTCTGGCCCGATTAAAGGGCCTAGCTAAGTTCAAAGCCGCAAGCACCCACACAAATTTCACCTGTGCACTTCTCTCACGCTCTGAGGCCACGTTTTCACAAACATCATTTGAGATGGTAAAACTGTTAACAGGTTGTACTTCCAACTCAGTGGGCCACACATTAATTAAGCCCTTCTCATAGAAAACTAACACATCAGGAAGAAAGCTATACCCTTCTCCCTGACATCTAGTCTTCTGTGTGCAAGGAATTTCAAATAATAATTATTTTAATCTGTAGGAGCATGAAATCATGTGAGCCTCCGCTATCCCCTGCCTCATCTTGCTACAACGTGGGCTAGAAGAACACAACATTTGGGTTACAGATAGGTAGCCGTGTTGGTCTGCCATGGTCAAAACAAAATAAAAAAATTCCTTCCAGTAGCACCTTAAAGACCAACTGAGTTAGTTCTAGGTATGAGCTTTCGTGTGCATGCACACTTCTTCAGATACCTTTTATCAGATACCTTTTAAGATACCTTGTATTCTTCAGATACAACATTTGGGGGCTGTGTTTGGAATGCTTGGGTGTCTTGAAGTAAATAAATCCACGAATCTGCAGAAACAGGTAGGATCGGGATTAAGAGTCCCTCTGTGTCTCCCAATAGTCACATCAGAAGAAACAACTGATGCTCTCTGTTGCACAATGATAAGGAGGATAAATAGGACTGTTTGCAGGTGAAGTTAGCAAAGCGAAATACTTTGCTGCCACCTACTGGGGATAATTCTGTTTACTTGATATAGTGTGGACATTTGGGTTTTCCTCTACATGGGAGTTTAACGTGGATTTGAAGTTGCTTGTGTCTCAAACTGACAGCCGCCTCACCCCCAATTAATTAAGATTTTCCTGGTCCACAGATAATCCAATAAGGGAAGACAATCCAATATATGGTATCTGAACATGTATGCACTGAAGCGCATGGCGTGTGGGGTTATGTTTTACCTGTGCAGTGACATTTCCCTGGGTGCCATCAAGGTAGTGCCACTCTATTTTGCCTTGGTCAAGCCACACCTGCAATGCTGTGTCCAATTCTGGGCACCACAATTTAAGAAGGATGTTACCAAGCTGGAACAAGGGGAACCAAGATGACTGAGGGTCTGCAAACAAAGCCTTATGAAGAATGGTTGAAAGAGCTGGGTATGTTTAGCCTGGAAAAGAGACTGAGTGGAGATATGATAGCCATCTTCAGATATCTCAAGGGCTGTAATGTGGAGGATGGAACAAGCTTGTTTTCTTCTGGTCTGGAGGGTAGGACTCGAAAGCTACAAGAAAGGAGATTCCAACTAAATATGAGGAAGAACATTCTGACAGTAAGTGCTGTTCGGTGGTGGAACGGTCTCTCACAGGAGGTTGTGGACTTTCCTTCCTTGGAGCTTAGAAGCAGAGGCACAGATGCTTCCGTTGAGATTCCTGCATCACTAGATGACCCTCGGGGTCCCTTCCAACTACAGTACCCCTAAACAGGAAAGTTTTCCACTCAGAAATAGCAGCCACCGTCTAATCCCCCTGTAAACGAATCACAAGGAACGCTAAATAAACAGGTTATCTGGAAGTGTTCAAAGTTTACAAAAGAGAGCTACGGCCTTTGCCAACACACACACACACACTTGTCACAAGCAGAAGTTTTGGCATGCAAAACTACTAATATAGGCATGATAAGCAAAGTACCATGAATCATAGAATCACAGAGTTGGAAGAGACCACAAGGGCCATCGAGTCCAACCCCCTGCCAAGCGGGAAACACCATCAGAGCACTCCTGACATATGGTTGTCAAGCCTCTGCTTAAAGACCTCCAAAGAAGGAGACTCCACCACACTCCTTGGCAGCAAATTCCACTGTCGAACAGCTCTTACTGTCAGGAAGTTCTTCCTAATGTTTAGGTGGAATCTTCTTTCTTGTAGTTTGGATCCATTGCTCCGTGTCCGCTTCTCTGGAGCAACAGAAAACAACCTTTCTCCCTCCTCTAGGTGACATCCTTTTATATATTTGAACATGGCTATCATATCACCCCTTAACCTCCTCTTCTCCAGTCTAAATATGCCCAGCTCCCTTAGCCATTCCTCATAAGGCATCGTTTCCAGGCCTTTGACCATTTTGGTTGCCCTCCTCTGGACACGTTCCAGTTTGTCAGTGTCCTTCTTGAACTGTGGTGCCCAGAACTGGACACAGTACTCCAGGTGAGGTCTGACCAGAGCAGAATACAGTGGCACTATTACTTCCCTTGATCTAGATGCTATACTCCTATTGATGCAGCCCAGAATTGCATTGGCTTTTTTAGCTGCCACGTCACACTGTTGGCTCATGTCAAGTTTGTGGTCAACCAAGATTCCTAGATCCTTTTCACATGTACTGCTCTCGAGCCAGGTGTCACCCATCTTGTATTTGTGCCTCTCATTTTTTTTTGCCCAAGTGCAATACTTTACATTTCTCCCTGTTAAAATTCATCTTGTTTGTTTTGGCCCAGTTCTCTAATCTGTGAAGGTCGTTTTGAAGTGTGATCCTGTCCTCTGGGGTGTTAGCCACCCCTCCCAGTTTGGTGTCATCTGCAAATTTGATCAGGATGCCCTTGCGTCCATCATCCAAGTCGTTGATAAAGATGTTGAATAAGACCGGGCCCAAGACAGAACCCTGTGGCACCCCACTAGTCACTCTTCTCCAGGATGAAGAAGAACCATTGATGAGCACCCTTTGGGTTCGGTCAGTCAGCCAGTTACAAATCCACTGAGTGGTAGCATAGTCAAGTCCGCATTTTACCAGCTTCTTTACAAGAATATCATGGGGCACCTTGTCAAATGCCTTGCTGAAATCAAGGTAGGCTACATCCACTGCGTTCCCTTCATCTACCAGGCTTGTAATTCTGTCAAAAACCGAGATCAGGTTAGTCTGACATGACTTATTTTTCAGAAATCCATGCTGACTATTGGTGATCACGGTATTCCTTTCTAGGTGCTCACAGACTGTTTGCTTAATGATCTGCTCCAGAATCTTCCCTGGTATTGATGTCAGACTGACTGGGCGGTAATTATTTGGGTCCTCTCTTTTCCCCTTTTTGAAAGTAGGGACAACATTTGCCCTCCTCCAGTCTGCCGGGACTTCGCCTGTTCTCCAGGAATTCTGTTTCTCTGAAATAGATTGTATCCCTCCATTATTACATTCCAGTCGTGGGACTTATCCCATCAGGTTTCAGTGATGCCTATTATGTCATATTTAGTTTGCTGTACCAAGAGCTCAAGCTCATCTTGTTTATTTCCCATGCTTTGCGCATTAGTGTACAGACATTGAAGTCCATTAATCATTCCCCCGTGTCTCTTATTTAAGGATTTTTTCCTCCCACCACTAGGTCTGCGTGCTGTTTGCTCCATTTGATCTATGACATTTGGATGATCATCTTCATCAATTGATAGACTCCTACCTTCAGGAGCACTGTCTCCCTCCCCCACATTAGTCAGTTTAAAGCCCTCTTGATGAGGTTTCTGAGATTTTTGGCAAAACATTCCTCCCAACCGTTGTGAGGTGCAGCCCATCGCTTGCCAGAAGTCCATCTTCAAGAAACTGCAGTCCGTGATCTAAGAATCCAAACCGTTCCTGTTTACCCCATTTGCAAAGCCAGCTGTTCACTTCCACTATTTTCCCCTCTCTCCCTGGGCCACGTCGCTCAACTGGGAGGACAGATGAGATGACAATTTGTGCATTTAATTGCTTCAATTTCCTGCCCAGAGCCTCATAGTCTCTTTTGATCTTTGGCTATTGCTTGCAGGAGGAATTTTATTGTGCCAACCTGTTTGGCACAAAAATAACAGGCGGAGGAGGAAGAGAGGACTCTATGTACCTGGCGGTTACGTGTATTGGACAGCCTTCAGTCATCAGCAAAACCGTTTGCTCTCTATGTCGTAAAACTTAAGAGAATGGCGAAGACAGCAGCCATTTCCACGCCATCACTGATTTTGGGTGGGATTCAACCACATACCAGCAAAGTCAGATTCCACAACAAACCCACCTCCCAAGGAAACCAGACTTTTTGCAGACCTTTTTGTGGACCGGTGGTGGACCTTGACACCTCAGTTTTCAGTGGTGCGCTGTTTGATGCCAAAATCCAGAACCCCAAAAGTCCTCTGCTGCCACAAGCCAGCTGACTCTCAAAGTAGCGCAGCAGAAGAAGACTCTTTCCTTGAAGTGTGCAGTACAGTGGTACCTTGGGTTACAGATGCTTCAGGTTACAGACTCCGCTAACCCAGAAATAGTACCTCGGGTTAAGAACTTTGCTTCAGGGTGAGAACAGAAATTGCATGGTGGCGGCGCAGCGGCAGCACGAGGCCCCATTAGCTAAAGTGGCACCTCAGGTTAAGAATAGTTTCAGGTTAAGAACAGACGTCCAGAACAAATTAAGTTCTTAACCCGAGGTACCACTGTATAATTTAACTTTGAAACTGGCATAGCTGAGACATTACCCTAACACAGAACTGAACCTCAACGTTTAGCAATATTTCTTCTCTCTCTTCCTGTTCAGTTCTGATCCAGACATTAACTTAACATGATTTAATAACTGGCTCAGTTACTTTGAACATATTCAGATACACATTGGTGTCATTAGCCATTATTCTTGTGGATTTCAGTCCAATGGGAATGACTGTAATGATGAATATTTAACTAGAGAACTTTTTTAATTCCTAAAACATGCGGACGGATCCAAAGGACCATGTTTCTTCTGCCATGTCACTCCAACTGGTCCTAAAAGGACTCCTCCCTGAACAGGGTTTGTTGAAGCCTGAGAACTTGCAGTTGGAAGGGGAAATTGTAGAAGCCCACATAATTGCTTAGACAAATACCTGGTGATCATTGGATCTTGGCTGTTTTCACACACTAATACCACATCCTGTAAAATTCCATCTATTCTATTTTATCCACAGAATCAGAATGGACTTCAGGAGATGCTTTTTCTGAGCTGCCTGAGCAGTGAACAATGTTCTAGTTAACTGTTGTTGCTTGTCTTCACTTCTCCCACCCCACCGCTCTGCTCAGAGTTGCGAAGAATATTCTTACGTTATGAGCGGTCTGTGTCACCGTTAAGAGAAAGAGGTTGGAGTCCAAGGGCAGATGAAGATGGAAGAGGTCGCGATTGCACCTCAAAAGATACAAAGATTCAAAGTCCCGAACGACCAAAAGCTGCAACACTGGAAGATTGAATTTGGAGAGTGTCTGCAAGACTCTGGAGTTAAGGAAGTTCTTAGCTCTGGTGGGACTGTGAAACAAGTTGATAACCATTTCTGGAACAACTACCTTTTGGATTATAAAATAAACATAGGGGAGTGGGTTAGTGGGGAATGGGACAACCTGATGAAAGAAAATGGAGACTACTACTGTATGGAATTCCCTGGAGACTCACTCCCCAAGGAGAAAGGTAAGAAACTACGAAAGAACCCAACAAGGGACAAGGATGCGTGCAAGTACAAACAGGAACAAGAAAACCTGTGGAGGGGGCATAGAAGAGACCTGAGAGCCTCGGACATTAGAACACCAGATTGATGGACAGGATATAATGGTTAGAAAGGACTGACATTACCCGAAACCAGGAAGAAGGGACGTTGGATAAAACTAGAACAAGAATTTCTTTTTATATATCTTTTTATCTTTGGAATTAGTGTAATACTAATGAAATACTAGAATGTGCTGGAAAGGAATTAATTGGCTTTAGCAGAAAGGTTTGAAGGAGTTAAATATAAATATGGTTTAAATTTTGAAATTCTATCGTTTTGAAGGTAAGATAAGGTTAAAGAAATTAACGGTAAATTGAGACTGTAAAGATAAATTATTCAAATAAAAATTGAGAAGTATGGGAAGAATTTGCTGAAATAATGAATGAAGTTAGAATACAAAAAGGGAGGTGTGAGGAGGTCCAAGAAACAAGTTAATGAAAGGATGTAATTTGGATTTGTATTTTTCTTTGTTATTCTTTTTTCTGTTTTTTGTTTGGTTTTGTTGTTGTATTTTTGTTCTTTCTTGTATTTTTTTTGAAATTTTGAATAAATATCATTTAAAAAAAAGAGAGAGAGAGAGAGAGAGAGAGAGAGAGGTTGGAATAGGCCAACGGATATGTGGACTGTCCCTGGATCAAATGACGTTTCTTCTTTAAGTTCTCATAGTTCTTAACCTAGCTCAAGGTTGTCATCTGAACTAGACAGATGTTTAACCGATTGCCGGTCCATCATTTGAAAAATAAGATTTTAGCGACGCAGGTGGCACTGCGGGTTAAACCACAGAGCCTAGGACTTGCTGATCAGAAGGTCGGCGGTTCGAATCCCCGCGATGGGGTGAGCTCCTGTTGCTCGGTCCCTGCTCCTGCCAACCTAGCAGTTCGAAATCACATCAAAGTGCAAGTAGATAAATAGGTACCACTCCAGCGGGAAGGTAAATGGCATTTCCGTGCCCTGCTCTGCTTTGCCAGAAGGGGCTTAGTCATGCTGGCCACATGACCCGGAAGCTGTACGCCGGCTTCCTCGGCCAATAAAGTGAGATGAGCACCGCAACTCCAGAGTCGGCCATGACTGGACCTAATGGTCAGGGGTCCCTTTACCTTTTACCTGCCCACAAATGGCAACTAGACATTCTATTCTGGCTACTGCAACTTTGGTTTAAGGAGCCGTTTGATGCCTAGCTTATAGGTCTGAGTTTCTAATGTTGCACACGGCTTAGTGTTAGAGTACCTGCCAGGCATGCAGAAGGCCACTTCGTATCTCCAGGTACGTCTGGGAGAAACTCATGTCTGAAACCCTGGAGAGATTCTCCCTGTCTGTGCAGGCAATACTGGCCTAGATGGCAGCTTCCTCTGTTCCTAAGAGTTTTAACTAAGTTCTGCACAGGAAGCACTGTGGACAGTCAAAAGCGCTATACAAATGTGGAGAATTCTTATGACCCGTGAGAGAATGTGGGGCCTCCTTGATATGCTGAAGGGGATGGAAAGAAACCAGATCTCCAAACAACCCAGGAACAAGCTGCTTCCTGTGGCTAGGATGTGCTGGGCGTCTCTTCTCATGTGCAGTGTGGTACGTGGGTGGCACTGTGGTCTAAACCCCTGAGCCTCTTGGGCTTGCCAATCAGAAGGTCAGCAGTTCGAATCCACTCAACGGGGGTGAGCTCCCATTGCTTTTCCCCAGTTCCTGCCAACCTAGCAGTTCAAAAGCATACCAGCACGAGTAGATAAATATGTACCACTGTGGCAGGAAGGTAAATGGAATTTCCATGCGCTCTGGCTTCCATCACAGTGTCCCATTGAGCCAGAAGCGGTTTAGTCATGTTGGGCACATGACCCGGAAAAGCTGTCTGTGGACCAATGCTGGCTTCCTTGGCCTGGAAGCGGAGATGAGTGCTGCACCCCATAGTTGAATTCGACTGGATTTAGCCATCCAGGGGTCCTTTACCTCTCATGTCCATTGCCACATCTCAGTCCCTCTTGGCGTTTGGAAAACAAGTAGCCAGGATTCCAGCTTTTCATTGGTTTCCTAACTAAGCCCTAAGGATTTCTTGGAGGCAATGCACAAAACTGTCTTGTGATATCTTACATAAGGCAGATCTTCTTTTATGCCCTGAGCTAATGGCCCATCAGCGCTTTCACCATTTGCCCAATAAATCAATGCCAGCGTTTTGAGATTCTCCTTTGTGGCCACCGACTGAGATGCTATCCTCCCCCCCCCCCTTTTTTAACAGGTGCGCTGTTTAATTTCACAGCTTACAAAGAATAAGAAAGTCTGCCTGCCTCAAAGTATAGATAATGTGGGTGGTGTGGGGGGGGCAGGGGTGAGGGGCTCCTTCCTAAACTCTGCCACGGTGATCAGAGCAATCTCATGATTGCTCAAACAAGTTCATTCAGAGTAGGAAAACTGCTGTCATAACTCAAGTTCAACTTTTGCGGCCTTGTTCCCTCCGAACAGGGCCCACCATGAGATAAGGTGAGGTGACCGCCTTAGGTGGCAGGATCCACAGGGGCAGCAAATCTCAGTGTATATCTTTACCCCCCCCCATTCTTCCTGATGGAACACCCCTTCTTCCCTGACTGGGAGGGAAGTGTCATGTTCTGATTTGCCTCAGGTGCCAAAATGTCTTGTGCGCCTCCTTGACATCAGATGTCAAGGAGATGAGCAACAATGCAACCTTCAGAAGAAATCTGGAGGCAGCCCTGTATGGGGAATGCTTAATTATGTTTTTGTATATGCTGGAAGCTGCCCAGAGTGGCTGGGGCAACCCAGTCAGATGGGCAAGATACAAATAATAAAATAATTATTATCATTATTAGCAGGGCTCCCCCCCCCCCACAGCCAGAACTCACTGCAATTCAGTTCTGGCACCTCTCAGGTGGGTACCATTGCCACTATAAGAGAACAACGAAGGCATTCATGGTGAAGAAGAAGAAGAGTTTGGATTTGATATCCCGCTTTATCACTACCCGAAGGAGTCTCAAAGCGGCTAACATTCTCCATTCCCTTCCTCCCCCACAACAAACACTCTGTGAGGTGAGTGGGGCTGAGAGACTTCAGAGAAGTGTGACTGGCCCAAGGTCACCCAGCAGCTGCATGTGGAGGAGCAGAGACACAAACCCGGTTCCCCAGATTATGAATGTACCGCTCTTAACCAATACACCACACTGCACCTCCTTTTCTAGAAAAATAGCACCCACACCATGTATCATGGAGGCCCTCTTAATACCGCTATGCTGTCTAAGTCTGCTCTCATACTATGACTCTCAGCCTTTAACCTTGTCCTGGAAGACTCTTCTTCTCCTGACCCACCCACCCTGATCACTCAAGCTTCTAGCACCTCCCAGCTCGTCCCTTCAGCAGACTGCTCTTGGATACCCCACTATCAGGATCTGGAATCTAAGCTATTAGTGAAATCATCAGTATAGGCACGATAACCAAGGTCCATGAGGAATGTTATTGTGCCAACCTGTTTGGCACAAATATAACAGGCAAAGGAGGCAGAGAGACTCTATGTACCTGGCGGTTATGTGTATTGGACAGCCTTCAGTCACCAGCAAAACCATTTGCTCTCCACGTTGTAAAACTTAAGAGAATGGCGAAGACCGCAGCCATTTCCACGCCATCACTGATTTTGGGTGGGATTCAACTGCATACCAGCAAAGTCAGATTCCACAACAAACCCACCTCCCAAGGAAACCAGACTTTTTGCAGACCTTTTTGTGGACCGGCGGCAGACCTTGACACCTCAGTTTTCAGTGGTGCCCTGTTTGATGCCAAAATCCAGAACCCCAAAAGTCCTCTGCTGCCACGAGCCAGCTGGTTCGCAAAATAGCGCAGCAGCAGCAGCAGAAGAAGAGTTTGGATTTGATATCCCGCCTTTCACTCCCTTTAAGGAGTCTCAAAGCGGCTAACATTCTCCATTCCCTTCCTCCCCCACAACAAACACTCTGTGAGGTGAGTGGGGCTGAGAGACTTCAGAGAAGTGTGACTGGCCCAAGGTCACCCAGCAGCTGCATGTGGAGGAGCGGAGACCCGAACCCGGTTCACCAGATTACGAGACTACCGCTCTAAACCACTACACCACACTGGCTCTCCTACTGCTTTTTCCTTGAAGTGTACACAGTGGCATAGAGTGGGGGGGAAGGGGGGGCCGGCCGCACCGGGCGCAACATCTGGGGGTTAGGGTTAGGGTGCGCAAATCCATGGGTTAGGGGGCGCAAATCCATGGGTTAGGGGGTGCAAATTACTTGCCCTGCCCCGGGTGCTGACAACCCACGCTACGCCACTGAGTGTACAGTATAATTTAACTTGAAACTGGCATAGCTGAGACCTTACCCTAACACAGAACTGAACCTCAGTGTTTAGCAATATTTCTTCTCTCTCTTCCTGTTCAGCTCTGATCCAGACATTAACTTAACATTATTTAATAACTGGCTCAGTTACTTTGAACATATTTCGATACACATTGTGTGCAGATTGATCCACAGACTGTTCTTTGGTGTCCCACCTTCAGGGTCCGGGATCTAAGTCATCTTCTTCAGGGCCCTCCCTGGGGGGCTCTTGGGCAGGGGGCTCCCACCACTCTTCCTCATCCAGCCATTCCCTGATATTCTCCTTGTGCTGTCACTAGCAGGAAGCAACTTTGACCCTCCTTCTCCTCCTAGGCAGGAGGAGGAGAGGGAGGAGTTGGCTACTGGAGCCATGCTGAGCTCAGCTCCGTGCTTTCTTCTTGTTGTTTAGTCGTTTAGTTGTGTCCGACTCTTCGTGACCCCATGGACCAGAGCACGCCAGGCACTCCTGTCTTCCACTGCCTCCCACAGTTTGGTCAAACTCACGTTCGTAGCTTCACAAACACTATCCAACCATCTCGTCCTCTGTCGTCCTCTTCTCCTTGTGCCCTCCATCTTTCCCAACATCAGGGTCTTTTCCAGGGAGTCTTCTCTTCTCATGAGGTAGCCAAAGTATTGGAGCCTCAGCTTCAGGATCTGTCCTTCCAGTGAGCACTCAGGGCCGATTTCCTTAAGAATGGATAGGTTTGATCTTCTTGCAGTCCATAATTCACCATAATTCAAAAGCATCAATTCTTCGGCGATCAGCCTTCTTTATGGTTCAGCTCTCACTTCCATACATCACTACTGGGAAAACTGTAGCTTTAACTATACGGACCTTTGTCAGCAAGGTGATGTCTCTGCTTTTTAAGATGCTTTCTAGGTTTGTCATTGCTTTTCTCCCAAGAAGCTCCGTGCTTTGCCTCTGTACTTTTTGGACATTGGTGGGGCCAGCCCGCACTCCCAAAATATTGGGGGCCCCCTAAAGGGCTTGTCCCCCAGGAACTGCCACCCTTGATCCTACAATTGGCCTGTGTGTGGATTTTATATGGCCGCCGCCGCTGCTGGTTAGATCCTGTTCCCAGGTTGCCATTTTGAATGCAGGAGTTCTGAAAGGCCCCAGTTCAAAGAGCGGCCTCAGAAAACAAGTCGACGTTTTGATTTACAGACCTCAAACGCTCTTGTCGGCGCAGCTCTATTTAAAAACCAGCACATTTGGGGATCTGCCAGGTGTCACTCACCATTATCGGCAACCCAAGGTGTCCAATGAACACCCGGCCTTTTCTTGCCTCCCTCCTTCCCTGGAAGCCAGGCCAAATCAGCCAATATCTTCGCCGTCTTCTGTCTCCCCACCTCATGCTGGTTTTCATGGCTGTTGTTCACAGCGAGGAAGAGATCCTCCCCTGGGTGTAGCTGTGCTCGCCGAAGAATAGACCTTGCGCTTGTTCCAACAATGGTCTCTGCCTCCATTCTGTACCTGTCACCCAATGAATTGGTATAAAAGAAGGAGGCCGTTCAGCAGCTGAGTGCAGAACAGAACCTATGCTCTCCCTATTGCTGACCTGCCTGTTTTTCTCCTCTGTGTTCCATCGAGCAAACCGGCAACTGAACTAAACAGAAACTTCGGCTCATTTTGCTTCGCCATGAGCTCTTCCCACCTGAACAACCGAGCTGAGAGCCACTTCCAAGCCCGAGAAGAGCACGAACTGGAAACTCTGGGGAATAAGGCATGGGACAACCCTGTTTATAACGGGTCGCCTTCCTCTTCCCTGAAGATCAGGGCCATCTACAATCCCAAATCCATCTTGGAAAATCCCTATGAGAATATTGAGAAGCTGACCGACTCCCTGCCCTACCAGAAGGAGAGAGAGAAAGATGAGATGAGAGTGGGCAGGAAGAAGCCATTCTCTGCGTGCTGCTTCTATATCTGCAAAGGCATCCGAGGTAACAGGGTGGTTGGTGGAAGCGATGGTGAGGCTTGGTTTCTAGGCTCAGGAGAGGGCCAGCGATTCACGGCAACTCCACCTCCATGCAGGAGGGAAGCAGGGAGGGTAACTTTTGCACAGCAATTGCTGCGGAAGGGGTTTGCAGCAAAACAGCTGCGCCTAGCACTTCTCTGTACAGCATCGGCCGTGTTGTTTGATTAACAGGATGAAAAGCAGGGATAGAGAGACAGGAAAGGAGAACAGGGGTTATCTGAAAGCCTTTTCCAGCTGGAGAGCTTGAACTTCAGAGTTCGCAACTGCTGAACTCGTAGAGGGATGCAATGCCAGTGTAATTTCCCTGAGCTCCAAACAGATTACTATTACTACTACTACTACTACTACTACTACTATTATTATTATTATTATTATTATTACTATTACTATTACTATTACTATTACTATTACTATTACTATTACTATTACTATTACTATTATTAATAATTAAATGTAATTACCGGTAATTAAATTTTTACAACACCCTTCATCCGTGGATCACAGGGCAGTTAGACCAAACATCACGTGTAGAAAAATAGGATAATATCGAAGATGTTTACATGACCATGGATAGCCATACAGCTTGGAGCTGGAGTGGCCTTTATACATTTTTACAATGACTTGAGAATGAAATATTTATTTATTGCTGCTCCTGCTGCTTCTTTATAATGGGGTGTTTGTGTTCCGTCCTGAATGTTGATAGAGGATTGTTACAATAACAGGAGAGGTTGGTTAAAAACTTGAAGGTAGGGGGGAACTTTTCGAAAGTTCAATGGAAGTGTTTCTTTGAAACTAAGAGGGATACCTGTATCTCCCCCTCCTCCATAAACACATCCATCACTCTGATCCCACGATCTGCTACATGTGAGGTGGTCACAATGTTGCTGTATTTGCTTCCCCTTTATAAAGTGTAGCTTGACTCACTTCCCTGAGTTTATACTCTCTTGGCAATTTTTTTGTGTGGGGAGGCCCTGTGTATGCACTGTACATTTAAATCGTATTCGGAGCACATTATTTCCCCTCAAAGAATTCTGAGCACTGTGAGTGGTTAAGAGTTTCTGGGGATTTGAACTCGGTGAGAGGTAAATAGGAGTGCCCTAAATTCTTGGAGTGCAAGAATGTGTTTTGAAAGGGATTTAAAGCTGTGTACACAGCCTTTGGTGGGGCTGGGATAATCCAGCCAGATGGGTGGGGTATAAATAATAACATTATTATTATTATTATTATAGGGCGGCTACTCTATGTTTGCTGCTCTGCCAAGACTTGAACTAGCATTGCGGAATCCCTTGTTCATATCCCATGCAGCTATGAAGCTCTTTGGGTAAGCTAATCCTGGGGTCCCCACAGTGGCAGTCGTGGGCATTTGTGGTATGCCCAACAAGATTCCCTAATCCTCCCCATTTCTTTTATTATTTTTCGATCCATCTTGGGTTGCTTGGGTTTGGGGAGATCTCTGTTTCCCCTTTCTTCATGGGGTGGTTCTGAACACCACCAGTTTTTCGTCTGTTAAATGAGCATTGGGTGGTGACTTGGAGTTCCTTAGATTTCCATACATGCCCCTCTCTCCCCCCCCCCCAGGTTAAATAGTGCTGTTTCTCAGCCTTTGCTATCTCACAGAAAGGTAACAGGGGAAGAGAAGTGTACAGTGGTACCTCGGGTTACATATACTTCAGGTTACATACGCTTCAGGTTACAGACTCCACTAACCCAGAAATAGTACCTCGGGTTAATAACTTTGCTTCAGGATGAGAACAGAAAATGTGCTCCGGCGGCGTGGCAGCAGGAGGCCCCATTAGCTAAAGTGGTGCTTCAGGTTAAGAACGGACCTCCAGAACGAATTAAGTACTTAACCCGAGGTACCACTGTATATGCTGCCTTGCACTCCTGGAAGGAAATGCAGGATATAAATGTAATAAAATACATGATCTCTGGAGGGCTCTGCTGGTTTCCCACACTGCTAGGGAAATTGCTTGCTGTGTTGCAAGACTGAGGGGCCTGGGCGATAACACCCTTTGCAGTTATTAGGCAATTTAAAGGCACCCAGAAGCCAGTTTCAGATTTGCCATGGAACGTAGCAAAACAGGGCTGTCTCATGAACCTAGCTAGCATGGGCATAGTGATAACTATCCTTGCCTGTCAGACAGGAGACCGGAGTTCGATTCCCCGATGGGGAGCCATGGACGCGGGTGGCACTGTGGTCTAAACCACTGAACCTCTTGGGCTTGCCAATCAGAAGGTTGGCAGTTCAAATCTGCAGGACGGAGTGAGCTTCTGTTGCTCTGTCCCAGCTCCTCCCAACCTAGCATTTGAAAGCACACCAGTGCAAGTAGATAAATAGGTACCGCTGTGCCACAAAGGTAAACGATGTTTCTGTGCACTCTGGTTTCCATCATGGTGTCCCATTGCGCCAGAAGTGGTTTAGTGTTAGTGGCTAACACCCCAGAGGACAGGATCACACTTCAAAACGACCTTGACAGATTAGAGAACTGGGCCAAAACAAACAAGATGAATTTTAATAGGGAGAAATGTAAAGTATTGCACTTGGGCAAAAAAAACGAGAGGCACAAATACAAGATGGGTGACACCTGGCTTGAGAGCAGTACATGTGAAAAGGATCTAGGAGTCTTGGTTGACCACAAACTTGACATGAGCCAACAGTGTGACGCGGCAGCTAAAAAAGCCAATGCAATTCTGGGCTGCATCAATAGGAGTATTGCATCTAGATCAAGGGAAGTAATAGTGCCACTGTATTCTGCTCTGGTCAGACCTCACCTGGAGTACTGTGTCCAGTTCTGGGCACCACAGTTCAAGAAGGACACTGACAAACTGGAACGTGTCCAGAGGAGGGCAACCAAAATGGTCAAAGGCCTGGAAACGATGCCTTATGAGGAACGGCTAAGGGAGCTGGGCATGTTTAGCCTGGAGAAGAGGAGGTTAAGGGGTGATATGATAGCCATGTTCAAATATATAAAAGGATGTCACATAGAGGAGGGAGAAAGGTTGTTTTCTGCTGCTCCAGAGAAGCGGACACGGAGCAATGGTTCCAAACTACAAGAAAAAAGATTCCACCTAAACATTAGGAAGAACTTCCTGACACTAAGAGCTGTTCGACAGTGGAATTTGCTGCCAAGGAGTGTGGTGGAGTCTCCTTCTTTGGAGGTCTTTAAGCAGAGGCTTGACAACCATATGTCAGGAGTGCTCTGATGGTGTTTCCTGCTTGGCAGGGGGTTGGACTCGATGGCCCTTGTGGTCTCTTCCAACTCTATGATTCTATGATTCTATGATTCTATGATTCTATGATTCTATGATTCTATGATTCTATGATTCTAGTCCTGCTGGCCACATGACCCGAAATGCTGTCTGTGGACAAACACCGGCTCCCTCAACCTGAAAGCGAGATGTGCGCCGCAACCCCAGAATCGCCTTTGACTGGACTTAACCATCCAGGGGTCCTTTACCTTTATCTTTACCTTTACCTAGAAGAAGTTACCTTTATCTGAAGAAGTGTGCATGCACACGAAAGCTCATACCAAGAACTAACTTAGTTGGTCTTTAAGGTGCTACTGGAAGGAATTTTTTTATTTTGTTTTACCTAGAAGAGTTGGTCATGGAACCAGCAAGGGGTGGTGACGCTGAAGTTAGTTTTAAGTGCCACCCAAAACTAACTGGGAACCACAGTGCTGTCAGATTCAGGGGTACAGCATGGGGAGTACCGGGGGGCCGTGCCCCAGGCACACAATTTTTGAGGGGGTGCAAAGCAGGCACCCCCATGCAGGTGATCCCAGGCCTGGTGCTCCTCTCTGTCCGTCAAGGGCCATGTTGGGCAGCTGCGCTCCTTCCTGCAAGAGCAGGAAGGGGGCTCAGCGTGGCCCCACTTTGCTCCAGTGGAGTTGGGGCCACTCTGGTGGCAAAGGTTGGGCTGAGACCCCCCATGCCAGGTGCACATGCATGCCCACCCCGAGCGCCAAAAATTGATGCTACGCAGCTGATTAGATTCAATATATACAGTGGTACCTCTGGTTACGTACTTAATTCGTTCCGGAGGTCTGTTCTTAACCTGAAACTGTTCTTAACCTGAAGCACCACTTTAGCTAATGGGGCCTCCTGCTGCCGCCGCGCAATTTCTGTTCTCATCCTGAAGCAAAGTTCTTAACCCGAGGTACTATTGCGTGGACAGGCGGAGTCCCCAGATCCCGAGTGGTCCCCCCCGTCATGTGAAATAACGACTCTAGACAACGTGCTATGGGATTAAATTGGCCACAACTTTATTAAATTTCAAATGTGGGTAGACCTTGGCTCAGGCATTGGGCGTTCTCCCTCCCTAGTCCCCAGCCGGGGACCTAGGGAGCATCAGGGTTATCCAGTGTGTGTGGGGGGGATGGGCCGGCTCTGGAGAACATATGTTCAAGCAGAGATAGCCACCCCCGTTACGCCGCCACAGGGGAGAGCAATGACGACCTTTCGGCGTACGGTCAAAGCCTCCCTTCAAAAACCCCTTTAACGGGGAACCCTGGTATCGCCGCCGCAAAGAGGAAGATGGACTAAAGGATTGCGCCCAAGGCCTGATACCGCCAAAGTTGTGACGTTTTGCTACGGGAAAGGCGAAACCTGCCAATGCAGGGAAATTCCTTTCCGGCCCTTTAACAGCGACCTTATCGTAGCAGCGCCCGCATACCTGTGGAGACAGGTTAACCTGCAAAACCTATGAAGAAAAGTTAACCTGCAAAAGAAGACATTAACTGAGGGTGGATAGGGTGGGAGAAGCTCTGGAGCCAAGTGAGGATTACCAATTAAGATCTACCCTCTATTGTGTGGGCAGGTAATCCCTCCCCCTACCTGGCCTGGTTTCCCTGGCTACACTTCCCCCAGGTGGGATTGGACAACTCACTGGGGTAGGCGGGGACCTCCAGGTATCCCACCTGAGGGAAGGCAAAGCCTATGTTGATGGGGCCACTCCAGATCCAGGGCTGCGCGCGTCCACGCAAAGGGCGCCCCCCGTTTTTTAAGTGGGGAGCGGTCATTTCTGGGTTAGCGGAGTCGGTAACCTGAAGGGTATGTAACCTGAGGTACCACTGTATATAAAACGGACCCAACAGTCACATTTGTCTTCAAAGATGAAACATCCCAAAAGTGGGGCGGGGACGCACTGGCGGAGGAACTGGAGTGTGGAGGGAGCGGACCACAGCTGTCAACCTTCCCGTTTTTTGCGGGAAATTCCCTTATTCCAGTGCTGTTTCCCACTGCTTCCCGCTGCTATCCTGGATTGTTAGATATCCCGTAGATTGTCCTTGGGACAGGTGAGGCTGCTGAGCCCTTATTTTCAAGGCTGCTGATCCCTTATTTTCAAATCTGAAAGTTGACAGCTATGGAGCGGACTGCCCCAGGCACCACTATTCCAGTAGGGTGGGTGCCATCGTGGTGCCCCCCCGACACGCACTGCGTACCCCTCCCCCAGGCGTGCCAAGTGCCACGCCCCCACAGGCAGCGTGTCACACCCCCAGAATGCATACCACGCCCCTGGAATAAGCGCCATGCCCCCGGGGCATGCGTCATGCCCTTGGGGGCACCAGCCACGCCCCTGCCTGCTCTCCACCCCTGGTAGCAGAGCATGCAGCTTCACCACTGGTGGGGGGGGAGGGTTAAAAAAAAGGAAGCAGAAATGCAAAAGGGAAGAGTCTCCCTAAAGTGCTCAGGAGATTTTTTAAAACCACAATATCAAAAGCTTGAATGTACACCAAAGATGAAAGAAGCTACCCCCAAGGCCAAGAGGATACTAAAAATGAACTGGAGGAGCATGTTGCTCAAAACACAAATATCAGCATCATCAACAAACATTTAATATACTCATAGCAGGAGACTGGCAGGGCTCCCCCCCCCCAGTTCCAGCACCTCTCAGGTGGGCGCCATTGCCATTACAGTATAAGAGAACAAGGGACATGTTCATGGTGAGTTCCGGCACCTCTTTTTCTTGAAACTGGCTAGGAGGCAATTGGTCCTTTGAAGATGAGGGAGTCAAAGGTGTGCTCAAGGTGGATAAAGAGATTGCAGAGTGGCTGAGATGAGAAGCAGAAGTTCAGGCTCTGCCCTGGGTCCATTGGCTCACCTGCGCAGCGTCCAATGAGATCAGCAATAGGGCACGCAGTCTTGTCAAATGCACCTTGCGATATGATGCAGGCTCCCTTCTAGACCCAAAGCCCATTACCAATTCTGTGCTATCGCTATGTCAAATTCTGGTTAAATGGCAAATGTGCCGCTAAGGACTGTTTGGGCAGATTTTGTGTTTGCTTCCGATGCAACAACTCTTACATGCCTGGTCCTGCCCAGAGATTTCAGCTGCTAAGCTGCTGGCTGGTTGGGTTGTGATGTGTCTTATCAGTGTAGCCAAATCCCCCTGCTCTGAATAGACATAGCTTAGATAAGAGAAATCACCTTGCCAACAAAGGTCCGTATACTAAAAGCTATGGTTTTCCCAGTAGTGATGTATGGAAGTGAGAGCTGGACAATAAAGAAGGCTGATCGCCGAAGAATTGATGCTTTTGAATTAAGGTGCTGGAGGAGACTCTTGAGAGTCCCATGGAAGAAGATCAAACCTCTCCACCATTCTGAAGGAAATCAGTCCTGAGTGCTCACTGGAAGGACAGATCCTGAAGCTGAGGCTCCAATACTTTGGCCACCTCATGAGAAGAGAAGACTCCCTGGAAAAGACCCTGATGTTGGGAAAGATGGAGGGCACAAGGAGAAGAGGACGACAGAGGACGAGATGGTTGGACAGTGTTCTTGAAGCTATGAACATGAGTTTGACCAAACTGCGGAGTGCCTGGCGTGCTCTGGTCCATGGGGTCATGAAGAGTCGGACACGACTAAATGACTAAACAACAAAGATAAGAGAGGGCCAATGGTAGACCCTTGAGTTTAAATGCAGGAATCCAAATCATCATCATCATCAACAACAACAATAACAACATATTATTATTATTATTATTATTATTATTATTATTATTATTATTATTATTTATACCCCACCCATCTGGCTGGTTTTCCCCAGGCACTCTGGGCAGCTTCCAACAAAATATTAAAAATACAACAAAACACCAAACATTTAAAATTTTCCCTAAACAGGGCTGCCTTCAGATGTCTTCTCAAAGTCAGATAGTTGCTTATTTCCTTGACATTTGATGGGAGGGCTTTCCACAGGGCAGGTGCCGCTACTGAGAAGGCCCTCTGCCTGGTTCCCTGTAACTTCACTTCAAATGAAGCCATTAGAGGCCTGGGATTAACTAATTTGTGGATAAACTGAAGAGCCAGAAGAAAATATCCCCCAGCCCACACTGAACAGCTATTAAAAAAACACACACCATTCTGTAACATTTCAAATTTAATTTCTGAGTGGAAAAGTTTGAGTTTTGAACTTGGTTTTTGAATGTTACATCAACTGTACTGTAAAACTGGAGTGCTTTGTGTTTGTTGACTTAACAGTGCTGTTGTACTGTAAAAGAAAGAAAAGAGAAAAGAAACCAGTTAAAGTCCTTCCCATGGTGGTGGTTGTTTAATAGTTTTGTCCAACTCTTCGTGACCCCACGAACCAGAGCACGCCAGGCACTCCACTGCCTCCCGCAGTTTGGTCAAACTCATGTTAGTAGCTTCGAGAACACTATCCAGCCATCTCGTCCTCTGTTGTCCCCTTCTCCTTGTGCCCTCCATCTTTCCCAACATCAGGGTCTTTTCCAGGGAGCCTTCTCTTCTCATGAGGTGACCAAAGTACAGTGGTACCTCTGGTTAAGAACTTAATTTGTTCCGAAGGTCCGTTCTAAACCTGAAACTCTTCTTAACCTGAGGTATCACATTAGCTAATGGGGACTCCCGCTGCTGCCACGAGATTTTTGTTCTCATCCTGAAGCAAAGTTCTTAACCTGAGGTACTATTTCTGGGTTAGTGGACTCTGTAACCTGATGTGTCTGTAACCTGAAGCATCTGTAACCTGGGGTACCACTGTATTACTACACTTGGTACTACACTTGATCTTAGCCAAAAGGCCAAGAAGTGATGTACCACTGTATTGGAGCCTCAGCTTCAGGATCTGTCCTTCCAGTGAGCACTCAGGGCTGATTTCCTTCAGAATGGAGAGGTTTGATCTTCTTGCAGTCCATGGGACTCTCAAGAATCTCCTCCAGCACCATAATTCAATCCTTCATGGATCACTGCCTTGCCATGGCAAAGAGGCTTGAATAACTCAGAGAACCTATGAGCTATGCCGTGCAGGGCCACCCAAGATGGTCAGGTCATAGTGGAGAGTTTTCACTAAACGTGATCCACCTGGAGAAGGAACCGGCAATCCACTGCCATATCCCTGCCAAGAAAACTCCCTTCCATGGAGAACAGCACAATTCCACAAGTTATTTACCAGTCATGAATAAGAAGTTCCTACTCAGAGGCAAAATCACTCTGAAAAGTTTTCATAGCTTTTTGGCAGCCTGTACAGCTATTCCAGATGTAGTTTATTAATGCTTGGGCCAGAAGCCATTCACATATAAGATAAATAAATACAGTACAAATCCCAAGAGTATAGATACTGCATAAAACCACCTTGCCGCCTAGTAAAGGTAAAGGGATCTCTGACCATTAGGTCCAGTCGTGGCCAACTCTGGGGTTGTGGTGCTCATCTCGCTTTATTGGCTGAGGGAGCCAGCGTACAGCTTCTGGGGTCAATGTGGCCAGCATGACTAAGCCGCTTCTGGCGAACCAGAGCAGCGCACGGAAACACTGTTTACCTTACCACCGAAGCGGTACCTATTGATCTACTTGCACTTTGACGTGCTTTCGAACTGCTAGATTGGCAGGAGCAGGGACCGAGCAACGGGAGCTCACCCCGTTCACGGGGATTCAAACCGCTGACCTTCTGACTGGCAAGTTCTAGGCTCTGTGGTTTAACCCACAGCGCCACCCGCGTCCCTTACCTTGCCGCCTAGATTCATACATAAAACCTACATCTTTGTAATACTACACAAGTCACATGTAACATCTATAAAATGTATTGAAAGGGTAAAATTTAATACAAATAAAAAAGATTAATTATGAACAGATATTGAGGTTAAATAGGAGCTTCCCCACAGCAGCTGACTGCAAACTCCTCGATAACTCTTGCCCAGATTTTTATTGCTGCTAGGGCAAAAAGAGAAACCTTGTGGGTTACCCTGCAATCAGTGTCTGACAGGAGGTAGGAAATCTTTTCTGGAATGGTCTTGGAATATAGATGAGGCAGAACAGATCCCAGAAATTTGGTTCTTGGTTCAGAGTAAAGTGAACCAAAGAACAAATAGTGAGGCAGATCCTGAGAATATCTGCCATCGATCCTAGCTGTGGACATCATTTGGAAACAAAAGGCTGCAAATGCTTTGGAAATGTATGGCGGGGGTGGGGGTGGGGATCGTGCCTGGAAAAAGATGGGAGGACAATGCAGAAAAAGCCGAAAAAGTCAGCTAGATTCTCTGTAACCTTGAGAGAACAAGGGGTGACAATGGAAGCTACTGTAGCAGATGCTGTCAGCTCTATATTGTGACATGGCGCCACTATCACTGAGCAGTGTAAGATTTCAGGGTCCAGGGTTCGTGCTTCCTTTGGAAATAAGGCACAGCAGATACGATGGTGTCTTTACAATATGGGGTTTATTTCTACATATATACAACCTGGGCTTATGATGGAAGGGCTTCCAGCATTACAGTCCAAGAGGGTCCTGTTTCTCCCGTAGCTGCCTTCGATTCAAACTATCAGCCCAAATGGTGCTCTGATCACCACCGCCTTCAGCTCGACGTGTTTAACAGGCTGAAACGATTTTCCCTCCTGCTCACATCAAGCAAAAACTGCCAAACTGAAACACTGCTACTGGCCTTTGTTATTTTAGCTAGCCCAGAGCTCTGGGTCCAAGGGAGAGTCTTTTCCTTGTGGGTGATTTCGTTGATTTCCTTCTCAATTTTGCTAGGCTCTAAAATGCAACAAGCGAACCAAGCTACTTTACATGGTCACAGTAAGCATCAGAGAAAGCTGGCAATGTCCCCTGTCTTGGCCAGGAAGGGCAGGATTAAGACAGGCCCAATAAACAACCTTCAAGACATCTTGGAACAAATTGCTCAGTACTGAGCCAGGCACTAAGAAACAGGTCACAAGGCAGACTGTAAACTGCATGCCTCCGTTTCACAGAACTAAGAAACTTCCAAAGCTTGACACAGGCTATGTCCTAGTCTTCATTAAGACGATAAATGAGCCATTGATAAAACCTTAGCCTAGCGCTGGTTGGAGCTGGAGTCCCATGTGACCAGGAGAGCACCTAGTGTATTGTAGTGTAGTGGTTAGAGTGCTTGCCTAGGACCTGGGAAGAGCAGGGTTCAAATCCCCACTCAGCCATGAAATTCACTGGGTGGCCTTGGGCCAGTCACAGTCTCTGAGCCTAACCTGTCTCACACAGATCTTATGAGGATAAAATGGGAAGGAAGAAACTATGTATGCTATGTATGAGATGGATGTGATAGACAGATAATAATTGTATTGTTTCTATGGTACCCATCTGACTGGGTTGCCTCAACTACTCTGGGCGGCTCCCATTAGTCCTTGTGGCTTGAACACTGCAGCTCCAGGTTAGATGTGACTGATTATCAGTACAGATTATATTAGACTCGGAGCCGTCTTTCCCATAGGGCTTAGTGGTGCGTCACGCCAGGGTGCCAGCCTCTCAGGGGCGCCCCAGCGAGTTGGGTTCAAAGACATCCACCCTCCCTGGTCGTATTCAATATAAGGATGGAGACTCTCAGCTTGAATAGAACCATCGGTCTTTGGATTTCTCTTGATCATCCCCAAAAGCAGAACTGAACTTGGTTTTCTAGGAAGGTGTCAGAGCCATTCCATTCCACTGCCCAGAAATGTTTTTCTTTCAAAGTAGGCTTCACCTGTAAATTACAAAGCAATTTCAGGGCATGACTCCAGTTCCCTTGGCTCGAGGAATGACCTCTGGCTGACACTTGTGCTCTTACTGAAACAGTGGTTGTGGATTCCCTGAAACACAGAGAGATGGCACAGAAAACGTTGCTCCAACGTTCGTCCTCTGTTACAGATAGGTAGCTGTGTTGGTCTGCCATAGTCAAAACAAAATAAAAAAATTCCTTCCAGTAGCACCTTAAAGACCAACTAAGTTAGTTCTTGGTATGAGCTTTCATGTGGTATGAGCTTTCGGTATCTGAAGAAGTGTGCATGCACACGAAAGCTCATACCAAGAACTAACTTAGTTGGTCTTTAAGGTGCTACTGGAAGGAATTTTTTTATTTTGTTCGTCCTCTGGTTACTGGAGCGTTGTCCAACCTGGGGAAAAGTGGCAATTCGGGTGCCACAGGGTTCTGTCCTGGGCCCATTGTTGTTCAGTGTCTTTGTAAAAAAAAAACTTCGAGGAAGGAACTGAGGGAGTGCTCATCAAATTTCATCCGAATTATAGTCCTCCAATATATCCAAAGTCTTCGGAACATTGCAAGTGTTATTCAAAGGCTGCCAAAGTGTTTACAGTGTTCTTTTAAACACAATCTATATTTGTCTCATTCTCGATTGAAGTTTTGATTCTCTTGATTTCTGATTCTTCCAGTCAATCTGGCCATCTCTGTGTAGTCCAATAATTTCATCTGCCAGTTTGCCATTGTCGGCCTCTTGTCCTCTTTCCATCACTGAGCTAACAGCATCCTTGCAGCTGTAGCCGCATACATGAACAGTCTTCTCAAATCCTTCGGTATATCTACACCTAAAATTCCTAAAAGAAAGGCTTCTGGTCTTTTGGCAAAGGTTATTTTAAACTTTTTTTTTAATTCATTGTATGTCATTTCCCAGAATCCCTTTATCTTTTTACAGTTCCACCACATATGATAAAAGGTGCCCTTAAAGAGGACAATTTTCATTGGGTTGTAATGAACGCCTCACCCAGTTGCTGTTAGCACCACATTTTACTAATAAACACACACACACACACACACACACACACACACACTCTGATTAAAAGTTACCACAGTTTTTTCAGCATACCTCTGGCCACAGGGAAGACAAAAACTTTGAAACAAAATTAGGTCAGGGACTAAGGTAAAGGTAAAGGGACCCCTGATCATTAGGTCCAGTCATGATCGACTCTGGGGTTGCGGCGCTCATCTTGCTTTACTGGCCGAGGGAGCCGGTGTACAGCTTCCGGGTCATGTGGCCAGCATGACTAAACCGCTTCTGGCGAACCAGAGCAATGCACAGAAACGCCGTTTACCTTCCTGCCAGAGCCGTACCTATTTATCTACTTGCACTTTGACGTGCTTTCGAACTGCTAGGTTGGCAGGAGCAGGGACTGAGCAACAGGAGCTCAGCCCGTTGTGGGAACCTTCTGATCGGCAAGTCCTAGGCTCTGTGGTTTAACCCACAGCGCCACCCACGTCCCTTTAAGGTCAGGGACTGTTCGGCTGCAAACCCCATATATACATACACACTTTATTGGAAGTGAATGCTACTTTGCACAGCGAAACTTAACTTCTGACTAAACATGCACAAGGTCGGCTTGCATGCTATACTAATATCTCCTCCTTCATTTTGTAAAACCGTTTAGTAACAACAAGCTAGTAGACTTGTTGTTTAGCTTTCGGAAACTCGAGCTCACTTTGCCTCAGATAGGTGACGTAATCTGGAATGTTTCCTAGAAATACATCCCTGGGCATAGGTGTGTAGAAAACGAAACTGTAACGTATTATTAACCTTTGCAGACCATTCCATGCATCTTGCTTTTATTTGTAAGCCGCCCTGAGTCTCTGTCAAGGGAAATTAATATTATAGGTAAATGAATAAATAATACAGAATTGTCAAATTGTAGAGTTGGAAGGGACTACAAGGGCCATCCAGTCAAACCCCCTGAAATGCAGGAATCTTTTGCCTACGTGGAACTTGAACCCATGATCTTGATATTGTCTCTCTTTTTAAAAAATAATTTTTATTGGAATTTTATTTACAACATAACATAAAAACCGCGCCCCCCAATACACAACCCACCCTCATTAAACGGGAACATAACATACAGTGAGCATAACAAACACAGTACAAACAATGAAATAAAAGACTTCCTTTATCATGTATCTGGCCTCCTTATTTACTTCTTATAAACTGTTTCCTTTATGAATAATTATTAAGATTTTTCTAATTGTAACTTAAATACAGTGGTACCTTCAGGTTACAGACTCCGCTAACCCAGAAATATTACCTCGGGTTAAGAACTTTGCTTCAGATGAGAACAGAAATCGTGTGGCGACAGCAGGAGGCCCCATTAGCTAAAGTGGTTAAGAACAGTTTCAGGTTAAGAACGGACCTCCGGAACGAATTAAGTACTTAACCCGAGGTATCCACAAAGTCTCCTGCAGACATTAATCAAAACAAGTCCAGGGCACTGTTTTGTGAAGTATTCTCTGCATTTCCCCCATGCTTTTTGAAACTCTTGTCTAGCGTGATCTCTAACTGCCTCTGTTAATCTAGCCAGTTCAATATACTCTAACAGTTTGTCTTGCCATTCCATTTTTGTTGGCACAGTTTCTTTTTTCCAGTTTTTAGCAATTAGGATCCTTGCCGCTCCTGTGGCATAGAGGAATATTTTCTGATCTTCTCTTGCTATACCCGTGTCCATTATCCCTGATATTAACAGTCTCATGCTCTACCAACAGAGCCCACACATAACTCACGGCCAGACAGATGCCCACCCCTGACAGATTTGGTAAAAAGAAAAAGTGTCTGTAGGGAATCAGAAAATCAGTGGGAGCAGTACAGGATATATATTTTATTGGAACAATTCATAATGGTCATTTGCAGAGTGTATCTGCAAGGAAACTATTTTCAGGGTGGCTTATAATTACAGTCGTACCTTGGAAGTCAAACAGAATCAGTTTGACTTCCAAAATGTTCAGAAACCAAAGCACAGCTTCTGATTGGCTGCAGGAAGCTCCTACAGCCAATTGGAAGCTGCAGAAGCCGTGTCGGATGTTCGGGTTCCAAAGAACATTCGCAAACCGGAACACTCCCTCCCGGGTTTGCGGTGTTTGGGAGCCAAAATATTTGGGACTCGCAAGGCGTTTCGGATCCAAGGTATGACTGTAAAGCGATAAAATGCAACCCAACTTTCTGATCAAATAGCACCCGTGAAATCAAAAGGCAACAGATAAAAGAAAGTTGCATGGAAGTTGGTCTGATAAAACAGAGAGATGAAAGACCTGGAGAAATGAGAAGGGATATTTGTCTGGTGTCACCGTAGTCTCAGGCAGCAATCCTCACGAGAAGCGTGACCTTTCTTTCTTTCTTTCTTTCTTTCTTTCTTGGCACAATTGTTCAGGTGCATTTTAAGACAGAAAGGAAAACAACAAGAACATAATCCCCCCATAAATTCTGCAAATAATAAACAACTGATACACTAACAAGGATGATCGTGAGAAATCATTATGTATTAAAAATAGACAGAAAAGTCAAGGGTAGGGGAAAATCCCACCACCACTTTTAAATAAAATATCCCTAAGCCAGAAACCCATGAGCCCAACTAGTAGCCTTGTGGATACTAGCAGAGTTTTTAACACGGCACGATGCGCAACACATTTCTTTATCATACCAGACTGAATCCAGATGGGAATGTGCATTCAGAAACATGTTTATTTGTTCATGTGGATCCACATAGCTGATTGAGGGTTATTACTTGCGAGTGAAGCCAGTGTCTTTCATATCTCACAGATACCAATAGATTGAATTAATGAATTAAAGACTCACTACCCTGTCCTTCCAGACAATGGACTAAAATCAGAAGCCCTGCCTTAATTCTGATGGTGGCAGTGAGGAGAGGACTCCAGAGGCCATCTCAACACAGAGACAGACTTGTGTCGTGATAAGGAAGCTTTTGCAGCGCGAGTAGGAAGGAGGAAAAAGCTTCACTCGCACAATATATTTTGTTGATGTTGTTTAGTCGTTTAGTCATGTCCAACTCTTCGTGACCCCATGGAACCAGAGCACGCCAGGCACTTCTGTCTTCGCACGATATATTAGCATTCCCTATTACAGCACACTTTGTTCTGTTCTGTACTTAGTGCTTTTGATTAGGGGTGTGGAGCAATATCCATCACAGATCGCTGATAGCAGGTGTCCTTAGAGCTGAACCACTTGAGACTATATTAAAGGAATGGAAACCCTTAAGCTATTGATGTTGGTACACCTACTTGGCTTTTAAGTGGGGAATCACATGCGCACCAGATGAAAGTTTAAGTAGGAAGAAGAAGAAGAAGAAGGCAACGAAGAAGCCATTAATGGTCTGACCTATCTCATCAGCTTGTTAGCTGATGAAACAGCGACTTGATGAAAGAAAACAATGTTCAAACAGATCCCAGCCCATATTCTTAGGCTCAGGTTTGGCACCACTGGGAGCACGAAAGAGCATTTGATTTGAATCTGGAATGGCAGTCGAGCGCATGAGCTCCGTCAGTCTGCCTCAGTGGAAGGGGTGGGGAGCAGAATGCGTCCCGTCAGCTCAGCCGAAAGGACACTCACCTGGGCCCTGGTTAGTTGCATCACTTTGGCTTACCAGGATGTAGAACGGGAGGGGTAATGTGAGACCAGCATGGTGCTAACACGGCAGCAGAGCCAATCGCTCCCGCTAGTGTCCTCGCATTGCACTGACCTCACCGTCAGGAGGAGTGGGGATGCTCTGCCATACTGACTGCTACTGGTTTCCACTCCAGCTGGTCATTATAAGAACCGCTATTTAATTTATAAGAGCTAGTTCCTGTAGACTCACACACACTGGTCAGCTTCCATTTTGACTTGAAATGTTTGTTTTGGGCTTCTCAGAAGTACGTAAAGGCAAGAAGCAAGTGGGGGGAGCACCACCCTTCAATGGCATTCTCCTTAGAGGTGCCGGAACTGTGCTCCGGCACGCTCCGGCTGAAAAAAGCCCTGCTTCTGACTACAACACACCAAAGCCAAGTACCGTATTTTTGCTCTATAAGACTCACTTTTTCTCTCCTAAAAAGTAAGGGGAAATGTGTGTGCGTCTTATGGAGCGAATGCAGGCTACGCAGCTATCCCAGAAGCCAGAACAGCAAGAGGGATTGCTGCTTTCACTGGGCAGCGATCCCTCTTTCTGTTCTGGCTTCTGAAATTCAGAATATTCTTTTTCTTGTTTTCCTCCTCCAAAAACTAGGTGCATCTTGTGGTCTGGTGCATCTTATAGAGCGAAAAATACGGTAATTGTGCTTTAGGTGCTTAAACAAACCACTCCAGTATCCCCCTCTATTCAGCATTAGAATAGCAGTAACAAGAAGTTTCTCTTTGGGGGTTGCTGCTCTGGTAGGGGGCCCCTTTTCAAATCCCAGATGGGGGTGGTCAGCATTCCTTCTTTGGATTGTTTGGCAACAGTGTTGAAGTGATTATGTGTCCTTAGCAAAGGTGCTGCCTGCTAAGTGCTGAAGCCTTAGAGTTGCCTCTGCATTTTGTTTTATAACTTTCTTTTGTTGTTGTTTAGTCGTCTTAGTCGGGTTCGACTCTCCGTGACCCTTTGAACCAGAGCATGCCTTGGAAACGCTCACTTTCTTCTCAAAGCTTCTCCTTTTTTATGTCCATGGAGTTTTCTTGGCAAAATACTGGAGTGGGTTGCCAGTTCCTTCTCCAGGTGGATCACATTTAGTCTAAACTCTCGGCTATGACCTGTCCGGCTTGGGTGGCCCTGCACGGCATAGCTCATAGCTTCTCTGAGTTATTCAAGCCCCTTCACCACAACAAGGCAGTGATCCATGAAGGGGCTAACTTTCTTTAGAACTGACTAATTAACTTACAAGAAAGAAAGAAAGAAAGAAAGAAAGAAAGAAAGAAAGAAAGAAAGGAAGGAAGGAAGGAAGGAAGGAAGGAAGGAAGGAAGGAAGGAATCTGGGGTCCTTGCTGGGCTGGGGCCTGTCATATATACACCCCCAGTATTTCCTGTGAGCAGCCCTGAAAGCTCAGTTTTTCTGGGGTTGTACTGCTCACATCAGATGAAGCCCTCTGGGGCAATTGTGCTGTGGATTAGCACCTAAAATAGGTGAATACAGAAGCACGTTTAATCACTTCTTTCCCTTTTCTCTCTCTTTGCAGGACTTTGGGGCACCACACTAACGGAAAACACTGCTGAGAACCGAGAGCTTTACGTAAGGACCACACTGCGCGAACTGTTGGTCTACATTGTATTCTTGGTGGATATCTGTTTATGTAAGTTTGCCTGGGCTGCTTTTCCTTTTTATTATTGGTTCCAGCCCAATGAGGGGCAAATATTCTTTTAGATGGCTTGTGTTGGATCATTACACTTGCACCCTGCCTTTCAACATGGTGGCTTTTGAAAAGACGAGTTCTCCATGCAGCAGCAAACTGGGCCCCGGGGATAGGGAGGCAGAGATACTGTAGTCTACTGGGACCCTAGTTCCCTTGTTGTTGTTGTTTAGTCATTTTGTCATGTCCGACTCTTTGTGACCCCATGGACCAGAGCATGCCAGGCACTCCTGTCTTCCACTGCCTCCCGCAGTTTGGTCAAACTCATGCTGGTAGCTTTGAGAACACTGTCCAACCATCTCGTCCTCTGTCGTCCCCTTCTCCTTGTGCCCTCCATCTTTCCCAAAATCAGGGTCTTTTCCAGGGAGTCTTCTATTCTCACGAGGTGGCCAAAGTATTGGAGCCTCAGCTTCAGGATCTGTCCTTCCAGTGAGCACTCAGGGCTGATTTCCTTAAGAATGGATAGGTTTGATCTTCTTGCAGTCCATGGGACTCTCAAGAGTCTCCTCCAGCACCATAATTCAAAAGCATTAATTCTTCAGTGATCAGCCTTCTTTATGGTCCAGCTCTCCCTTACCAGGTGTTTAAGTGTCCAGTTTCTAGTGCTTGTTTCTGAGGCTGGGTGTTTGGGACAGAACAGGAATCCGATTGGCATACTGTCCCCTTCATTGCCCCAAAGCAGTGAGACTTCCCACTGGGACACCCTTGTTGAGAGTAGCTCAGAACTTCATGACCTCCATGGTAACCATGGGGCTGTCTCAAATGATGCCAAACCCACAAGCTTTGAACTTGGCTTCCTGGATTGGATTGTGGTAAGAGAAAGCAATGGTGCCTTCTTGGTATCCCCTCCTTCCTCTCCTGCCCACAAGTTCATTGGTTCTTCTAGGGTAAGGTTACCAGATGTCCCCATTTCCTGGGGACAGTCCCTGGATTTACAAATCAGTCCCCATACAAAATCCTATCATTCCTACTGAAGTTGAAAAGTGTCCCCAGATTCATTGGGGAAAAAATCTGGTAACCTTATTCTAGGGCAGTGTTCCCTAAACTTGGGTCTCTAGCTGTTTTTGGACTACAATTCCCATCATCCCTAGCTAGCAGACCAGTGGTCAGGGATGATGGGAATTGTAGTCCAAAACCAGCTGGAGACCCAAATTTGGGGGGCACTGTTGTAGCGGAAGGAACGACCCATTCTCATTTCATAGGAACATCCACATTTTCTTGCATCTACTCGGAATTTGACATGCGTGGTTAGAACTTCCACAACACCCTGATGTTTCCCCCCTTTCCATCGCGAAGAACTATGCAGGAAGGATGGTCTGAACGATAACATAGATGGCCGTTCCTATTGTGCTCTCTGGGTTGATTGAATGCAGCTGTGTGCCAAATACTAAATCACTTTGTGTGGGCACAACAATGGCTGTTTGTTTTGGGAAGATTTATTGTTATCTCAAAGGTGCACCTGTGATGTCTCATAGGGCAACAGATTATATTTCATGCACTCCACGGCAGAACAGGTATGGCAATAATAGTTATCACTTGCAAACAGGGGGACAAAGCTCAAATCACTCTTCTCATACAGTAATGATGTTCTGACCTGGGCAAAAGAGGAGCTTTGAAAATGTGTTGTTTGTGTAGGATGCCTATCGAATTTTCTCCCCACTGAGAATCCTGCCATTGACGTTACAGTTTAGGCAGCGCTTACGTGTCTCTGAGTGCATGCGTGCATGTGATAAGTTTGATCCCTCTCTTAGCGGAGCAAGCACAACCTGACCCCTTTGCTGAATGGATGAGGCATTTGTCCTAGTGCTAGGACTGGTTAAAATGGCCATGACAATCCCAAACCATGTTTATGGCCATAATTCCTGATGATTTCTTGTCACACAAGCCCTTATATCACTTCACGTGTGAAAGAAAAACTTTCACTGCTGCTATATGTTTGAGGGGACGTGGGTGGTGCTGTGGGTTAAACCACAGAGCCTAGGGCTTGCCGATCAGAAGGTCGGTGGTTCGAATCCCCACAACAGGGTGAGCTCCCGTTGCTTGGTCCCTGCTCCTGCCCACCTAGCAGTTCGAAAGCACGTCAAAGTGCAAGTAGATAAATAGGTATCGCTCCGGTGGGAAAGTAAACGGTGTTTCCGTGCGCTGGTCTGGTTCGCCAGAAGCAGCTTAGTCATGCTGGCCACATGACCCGGAAGCTGTATGCCGGCTCCCTTGGCCAATAAAGCAAGATGAGCGCCGCAACCCCAGAGTCGGTCACGACTGGACCTGATGGTCAGGGGTACCTTTACCTTTACTTATATGTTTAAGGGTGAAGCTTCTTACCTCCCATTTTGGTGTAGATCAGAGCTTTCCAAACTGTGCGTTGTGGCACGTTAGTCTGTCAGCTGCAGTGTGTAGGGCATGGGTAGGCAAACTAAGGCCCGGCAGCCGGATCCGGCCCAATCGCCTTCTAAATCCGGCCCGCGGACGGTCCGGGAATCAGCGTGTTTTTACATGAGTAGAATGTGTCTTTTTATTTAAAATGCATCTCTGGGTTATTTGTGGGTCATAGAAATTCAATCATCCCCCCCAAAAAATATAGTTTGGCCCCCCACAAGGTCTGAGGAACAGTGGACCGGCCCCCTGCTGAAAAGGTTTGCTGACCCCTGGTGTAAGGTGTGTTACACGTTCCTCCCCGAGCTCCTCCCAGGGCTGGGAAGGGGTTAATTTAACCTCCGGTTTGCCAGTAAAACTGAATTGCTGTGTTGCAAAATGATGCATGTGTAAGGAGTCTGTCACCAACATGAAAAGTTTGGAAATCTCTGGAGTAGCGGATATCCAGATCGGTTTCTTCAGAGATGCAACCGTTTCCCCAAATGTAGCCCAAACCCATGCTATGTGGAGATCTGTGACCTTGAAAATTACCACCAAGGCTGTGTTTTGAGAGTAGCAGCCACCGTCCTCCAGTGGTGTAGCGTGGGTTGCTGGTGGCCGGGGCGGGGCAAGTGTTATGTACTGAAGTTCTCACCCTGGGCCAGCAGGGGGGGGGGTACTATAGATAGTTTTCACTCAGGTCCACATATGCAAAGAAGGGATTGAAAGTGATGTTCAGTGATTGGATAGTTACAGAAAGTGGTTACTGTTGCGTTCTAGTGGAGCTCTATATAAGCAGGCTGGCTGAACCGTTCAGTTCTGTTCTGTTCTGGCCTGTGAATAAACAAGAGCTGTTTGAAGAATCGCTGTGTCATCTGACATGTTCACCCACAACTTAACAGCAAGTGTTGCACCCCTGTGATGGACTGGGCAGCTGGGGTGGGGGGCGCATGGAGGGTGAACGGAGTCTACCTCCAACGGATTCGTCCTTGCCCGTTGCCTCTATCCCACCTGCCCACTAGACAAACCCACCCGCTGCCATGCCTCAGCTGTCGTGCGGGTGCCTGATTGCGTCCCCTCAAAAATGTGTGCCTGGGGCCACGGCCTCCCTGGCTCCCCCCCCCATGCTATGCCTCTGCGTCTCGTTGCTACTCTCTGTACAACTGAACTGGCTTGGGAGCCTGCTTTGAACAGGCCGATACAAGAAGCAAACGTAACTATGGCTCCCCTACTCTAAAGCATGTGAATCGGATTAGTCAGGAGGACATTAGGAAATGCCTGTGTTTGAGGCCTCCGACACCAGCCTCAGATAGGATCTACTAAGTCTCCACTCAGGGAAAATAGACATGGACTCCTACTGGTCACAGGGCTCAGGGCTCATGCACACGCCCCCTTGTTCTCCCCCCCCCCAATAATATTTATTATTTTCCATACATAAATATAACAAAAGAAAAAGTTAACAATAATAAAGAAAAGGGGGGGGGGAATGAAATGGAAAAAAGAATATAAAACATAAAATACAACAAATCACCACATAAACTAACACTTAATTAGAATCCATCTTCATAAACATATTATTTGACTTCCTCAAATTTCTTCCATCTGAGTTTCTTAGTATTTATATATAGCAGTTTCCAATATCATTATTTCATAAAACCACATCACAGTCATAATCATATTTCCTAACTTTTCTTATCGTACATTTTCTTTTATATATATATGTAATCCCAATTTAATCCTAGGCGTAACAGATGCTTTCAAGTGATTACATATCTTTAATATTACAATATATATTCAAATAGTCTTTGAATTTCTTCCAGTCTTCTTGGTGTTCCTCTTCTTTCTGGTCATGGATTCTCCTGGTGAGATCAGCCAGCTTCATAAACTCCATTATCTTCATCTGCCATTCTTCTACTGTTGGTAGTTCTTGTGTTTTCCATTTTTTGGCTAGTAAAATCTGTGCAGCAGTTGTGGCATACAAAAATACTTTTACATCACACGCCCCCTTGTTCTGTGCCTAGACAGGCCCAAGTAGTTTTCAACTTGCCCCACAATTTCTAGGCTTCGAGCGATTGCCGTTTGTTCCCGTTCAGCGCTCAAAGTCGACTTTCCCCGCAGAAAGCGGCAAGGCAAATGGAGGTGCTGTTAAGCCCACAGTCGTAGCTTCGAATGAGGGGAGCAGGGATGGAATAGGGATTGAAATTAAGCTGAAGAGATATTTCAGATCAAGGGTGCCAACTTGAATAAAATATTGTGGGGGCCCAGATAAGCCCCATCCTGCATAATTGGTCACATGACGCAGTACATGCACACCATTTGAATAGCAAAGCCTATCAACTTGGGAGGGGCTCAATTTTTTTAGACCCCTCGGCCCCTAAGAGTTGGCTCCTATATTTCAGATGCTAATTTCCAGCGACCAAACTCCGGTTATTAGGTGAGGCAGTTTCTCTCACCAGAGAGGTTTTCTTCTAGGAGTACAGACAGCCTCCCTGAAGCTAGGCTTCAGATGTGAGGAGCATTATGGATTCCACAAAAGTTTTGGTCTCGGCATGTTTGTTTTATATAATCACTGCAATTTATTTATTTATTCATTCATTTATTTATACATACCCCGCCCACCTGGCAGCTCCCAACAGAATATTAAAAACACGATAAAACATCAAACATTAAAAACTTTCCAAATGTTGTAATATTTATCCAAACAAAATCTAAATCTTTAAGCAGTCTGTTCATACTTTACAAGTGTCAATCCATTGATCAATGGGGATCATATCTGCATTCTTCCAACTTATCAGCATAATAAAACTTACCTTCCCGCTCTAAGATTGCGTACTTAAGCCAGTCAGGTGGAATGAATGTCTAAATCCTATTGAATTGCGTGCTGTTTTCCCCAACCTGATTTATCTCTAGTGACTTATGGGATGACAAGTTCAAATGCCTATTACTACACCAAAGTGATGTCCGAACTCTTCTTGGAAACTCCTACGGACACTGGTATCTCCTTCCAGGAGATTGGAAGCATGGCCGACTTTTGGCGAGTGAGTAACCAACAAGCTCTGTGTTTCCTGTGTCAGTTTTTTCCTAGCAAACGGAAAATGGCTCTCGTAAATTGGCCTATCATAACTAACTGGCTTGAACTGGCCGTTACAAATTGGCACAGGTTCATCTGAAAGCTGTTCATCCAACAGCTCAAAATGGATTAGCGGGAATGGGGGAGAATTTTCATTCGGTCCACATTTGAAAGCAAATTTGTGCCTCCAGGACACGTGGATCAAAATGCAACCATTCTTTGGACTTTGCACCTCTCCGAACTTTGCAAAACGGTTCTTAGCTCCAAAAATGTTTAAAAAAGAAGAAATGTGTGCATTTTAGGTTTAAATGTGCACTTTAAAATATTGCTATAAAATACATGTTTAAATATGTATTTTTGTGATAAAATGTGTATTTAAAAACAATCTTTGAAGAATCTTTTTTAAACATTCAAATGAAGGGAGAAAATGAATGGTATGGACTTACGAATGATAGAGACCCAGGCCAGAAATAGAACAACGTATTCATCCCAGATGATCAGGGTTCCTTTTAAATTTGATAGACATCAAGCCTGCCTGGACTTAGGAGTCAGTTGTGTTGGTGACTGCACAATGGAGCTATGTGAGAAAATGTACACACAGCCCATGCCATCATGCGTTAGCAATTTGTGCACATGTCAGCTAGTAGTCTGTTGGCAAAGATACTTCCCCCAGCACACACAAAGGGACCCTTCCACCCTTGGGTGCTCAGAGTCATAACTCTTATCTGCTTGGCTCTACTCCCCAACCTTTTAGAGAGGCCTGTTATACAAGGAGAGTCCTAACTGCTCCCCATCCCCTTTTAAACTGAGAATCTCTGCAAACAGAACCCAATAATACATTTAGTCATATGAGAAAGGCAGTTTTCCAGTAGGGCTGCTATACAGTGGTGCCTCGCAAGACGAAATGATTCCGTTCCGTGAGGCTCTTCATATAGTGGTTTTTTCGTCTTGCGAAGCAAGCCCATTGACAGCTTAGCGGATTGGCGCTATTAGCGGTTTAGTGGCTTTTAGTGGATCAGCTGATAAGCGGCTTATCAGCGGATCAGCTGATAAGTAGCTTAGTGGCTTAGGAAAAGGGGGGGGAAGGGGGAAAAACCCACAGGAACTCGCAATACATTTTCGTCTTGCGAAGCAAGCCCATAGGGACATTCGTTTTGCGAAGCGCCTCCAAAACGGAAAACCCTTTCGTCTATCGGGTTTTCCGTCTTGCGAGGCGTTCGTCTTGCAGGGCACCACTGTACATGCGGGTTTTCCTGGACACATACGGGAATTGGGTTGCAAAAATGGCGCCCGGGTGGATTTTTGCTGAATCGGCAAAATGTCTGGGGAAATCTGGATGTATGGCAACTAGGCCGATTTCTTTTTTATAAAATGCTTTAAAAATCCAAGAAAAGCCCAAAAACTTGATGGGGGGAGGATGTTCCCCCCCAAAAGTTCCAACAACTTTGTGTGGATTTGGGGAATATGGCAACCCTAGTTTCCCGTCTCCGGCCATTCTGTGTGTTGTTGCTGTCTTAGATCTCATGTCCTTCTTGCCCCTTTCTGCATATCTCCACAGTATACTCAAGGCCCTTTATTGGACAGCTTGTATTGGACCAAATGGTACAACAACGAATCTCTAGGCCACAACACTCAGTCGTACATCTATTATGAGAACTTGCTGCTGGGGGTCCCACGAATGCGTCAACTGAAGGTGCAGAACAACTCGTGTGTGGTGCATGAAGACTTCAAGGAAGACATTTTTGGCTGTTATGATGTCTACAGCGAGGAGAAGGAGGACAGGTCCCCCTTTGGGCTCCTCAATGGAACAGCGTGAGTAGATCATAACTTCTGCCTTTCTTGAGTTTCACAAACTAAGAGCTTGGTCATCCTCTCCACTGTTGGAAACAGGGACGGATTTAAGTTTGATGAGGCCCTAAGCTACTGAAGGTAATGGGGCCCTTTATATGTCCAGCTGCCCTTTGTCAACAACAAATTGGCGCTGTTTTTCGCGTTGAATATATGCTATATGGTAATTTATGGACCTAATAGGTATCTAAAGCCATTTGCACATGTTGCCATGCAACCAGTCCATGCAGAATGTAGGCACCCTATATATAGAAATGAGCAAACCAGTGATAATTTAGGGAGCAGGCTAACAGGCCATGACTTACATCACAGGAGCCTACACAACACAAAACACTGTTGCTGTATGTTGGTTTTATTTTATTTGTTTTTAATCTTATATTTTGGAAATGTACAGTGGTACCTCGGGTTACATACGCTTCAGGTTACTGTACATACGCTTCAGGTTACAGACTCCGCTAACCCGGAAATAGTACCTCGGGTTAATAACTTTGCTTCAGGATGAGAACAGAAATTGTGCTCCGGCAGCGTGGCGGCAGCAGGAGGCCCCGTTAGCTAAAGTGGTGCTTCAGGTTAAGAACAGTTTCAGGTTAAGAACGGACCTCTGGAACGAATTAAGTACTTAACCTGAGGTACCACTGTACATCCAGTTTTTCCCCCTTTATTTTTTGGGGTGGCTATAGCTTATTTAATTTGTAAATCTGGCACTGGTTGGAAAGCAAAAGTAACGTCTACACCTTCATATCCTCCAATGTCTTTCTGATGAAAATAGGCATGTCCTACTCTATTTTTATTATATTTATTATTTTATTCTGTTTATACCCCACCTATCTGACTTTGTTGCCCCAGCTACTCTGGGCAGGTTCCAAAATACATGAAAACATAATAAAACATTAACCCTTTTTAAAAACTTCCCTATACAGGGCTGCCTTCAGGTGTCTTCTAAAGGTTGTATAGTTACTTATCTCCTTGGCTCGGAGGTCACATAACTCCACACCTTCCGACATTTCTCCGATGAAAATAGGGACGCCCTAGGGAAAAGCGGGACATTCCAGGATCAAATCAGAAACCAGGATGGCTCCTGTAAATCCAAGACTGCCCCTAGAAAATAGGCACTTTTGGAGTGTCTGCGGTTGGCATGGGAGGGGGAACCTCCGGTTTGGTAGCCGGTGGGATGTCAGGAAGCTTATTCTGAGACACGATCAGTGCAAGCAGGGACAGGTGATTCCCAGCCTGGTGGTGTTTCTTAGCCACCAGGAGCAGGTAACACTGAAACCAAGGCCAGCTCAAGACATTTTGCAGCTTGAGGCAAAACAGAAGATGGTGCGCTTGCACTTGCTACGCATGCATGTTGCCTCTGCCGCCGCCTGAGGCGACTGGAGGTGGCCTGGGTTGTCCTTGACACGCTGAAGGTGGCAGGGAGAGAAAAGGAGGCCAGAAAAGAACAGGCAGCAGCCCTGCTCTTCTGAAATGGCAGCTGTGTGTGACAAAGCCACTTCCGAACTAGAGAGGAGGTGGGGTTGCGGGCTTCACGCCCCTCCCCACGATACTAGGGGAATCCTCGGTCGCGTCATCTCCTTGGCCAGCCAATTGGCTGGTCCAGGAGGCGTGGCCCGTCTTATTTAGGGCCGGCGCGGCCAAGGATTTCCCTCTTTCCGCACTCCAGCTGCTTAGGTTTTCCCACCCTCCCACCCGTTAGGTTCGGATCTCTGACATTGCTATGGACTTCAGTTGGTCGCCATCAAGGGGCCTGGTAGGATTTTTTCCACTTGGCAAATTGGCACCAGCCATTTGGTTTTTCACCTACTTCCTCGGCATTGGCGGTTAGGCATTGGTAGGGGTATTGTTATGCAGATGGAGGGGGGGAGGAAATGCCATCACCTTCCCCCAAATCGAAGGGTAGTCCGATAAAGGATTCTGGGGGGCATTGCCCTGTCCGAAGCCTATGGAGGTGTGGGCCTAAGGCACGCCCCCAAGCGGTGACCCCAGGGGACTACCTAGTTGATGTGCATCAGCAGGACTCCCCCTACTGGTGGTTAACCCTTGCCGGTCTTCAAGCTAGCAGGCTGAAGCTGGTTAGTTGATAGGACCAATGCCTAAGCCAATACCGCTCAATTCCTGTAATCAATAAAGTTGTGGCCTATTTTGCCCATTAACCTTAAACTCCAGTGTCTTGTGTCTTTATTTCTGAGGGGGGAGGCAGAAACTCACCACGCAAGCGCAGGAGGCCGCGAGTGGCATGACCCTCAGGCACCCGGATCTGCCACCTCTCCCAGCTGTCCCCAGCCTGACTCCTGAGGGAACTGCCTCAAGGAGACTAATAGATGGGCCGGCCCACAGTAGAAGCATTGAGTAATGAGCTGTTCCAAAGTTAATTTCAAGGTGATAGTTCTTACCTTTAGATAAACCATGAACCTGGGGTTCGGATAACATGCTAAGCCTAACCATGGAGCCAAACAGGAGGAGCAGGACCTGCGGGGGAGCAAAGAGTCCAGCCATAATCTCCGTTCTGGAAGCCTGCGCATTCGCTCCATGCCTTGTTTCGGCACAGACTGAGCCAACGTCGCGTAAAGGGTTCCGAAAATATTTGATGTAAAGAATATTGGCCAGAGTCCCAAGAACTGTGTTCTGGTTGTGTGCACCTCTGGGGCATTATGTTAAATCCTTTTTTGAGTGGGGGGGGATTCATGTGCAATATGCACATGGCATCCCGGGTCTGGAATAGATAACATTTTGGCTTTGTCCGTCAGCCCCCTCTTTCTCTTGTTGCATCTTCTGTGTGCAGGTGGCAATACCACACAGAGGAAGAGCTGGACGGTTCCTCTCACTGGGGCCGGCTGACAAGTTACAGCGGAGGAGGTTATTACATGGATCTCAAAATGACCCGTCGGGAAAGCGCTAGAGCTCTCCGAGTCCTGAAAGAAAACTTGTGGCTCAATCGGGGAACTCGCGTGGTTTTCATTGACTTTTCTGTGTACAATGCCAATATTAACCTTTTCTGCGTCCTGAGGTGAGTGACCATATATTACCCATTTCATATGTCATTTAATGTGTCAATATAAAGGGAAGTTGTTAATATTGCAGTTGTTGTATAAGGAATTGTTATCTCGACTGGAGTGCGATTGAAATTAATAAGATTTTGGAATGCAGAAATAAAGAAAATCGTTAAACCATCAATTCTAGCACGCGGGGGGGGGGGGGTCATAGCTGTTAACGTTTCCCTTTTCTTGCGAGGAATCCTATTCAGAATAAGGGAATTTCCCTTAAAAAAAGGGAAACATTCACAGCTGGGGGGGGGGTCACCTAAATTACAGTGGTATCTCGGGTTACATATGCTTCAGGTTACAGACTCCACTAACCCAGAAATAGTACCTTGGGTTAAGAACTTTGCTAAAGGATGAGAACAGAAATTGTGCGGCGGCAGCAGGAGGCCCCATTAGCTAAAGTGGTGCTTCAGGTTAAGAACAGTTTCAGGTTAAGGACAGACCTACAGAACGAATTAACTTCTTAACCCGAGGTACCACTGTATTTAGCTTCAACCAGAGCCAGGGCCTTTTCAACACTGGCTCCAGCCTGGTGGAACGCTCTGCCTCATGAGACCAGGGCCCTGCAGGATCTGATTTCTTTCTGCAGGGCCTGTAAGACAGAGTTGATCCACCTGGCCTTTGGCTTGGAGCCAATTTGATTCCCTCCCCCTCTTTCTTTTTTCTTTTTCCTTTCTCCTCCTGCGATGAGGCTGTATTTTAATATTTCAATATTTTAATGTTGTATTTTAATCTTGTTTTTAAGTTGTATTCATTCATTCAACTTGTTTTTATTATTGCTTGTTAGCTGCCCTGCCTTGGTATGAATAAAAATTATTATTATTTAATTTGGTATCAGGATGATTGGTATTAGTAATTGTATTATAATTTGGCATTGTTATAATGAGGCTATTGTTGGAATGAAATTGAAAACTAATAAGAATTATTACCAAAGACTGCAGAATAGTTACAAAACCAATATGTAGAGCGGGTGAGTTCATCTTTCAATCACGTTTTGTATATACGCCTATTGATCTGCCATTCTTCTTTGAGGCACGTCAATGGAAAATGCAGCATTGGTTTTTGCCCATACACATTCTCTTCCCTCCATATTAGGTTAGTGATTGAATTCCCAGCCACCGGTGGAGCCATCCCTTCGTGGCAGATCCGAACAGTAAAGCTCCTCCGCTACGTCAGCACCTGGGACTTCTTCATTGTCGCTTGCGAGATCGTCTTCTGCGTCTTCATCTTCTACTACGTGGTGGAAGAGATCTTGGAGCTGCGCATTCACAGGCTCAAGTATTTCACCAGCATCTGGAACATCTTGGACATCGTTGTCATATTGGTGAGATTACTTTCCATTCATATTGAACAGACCATTGAATGATTACAAAGGAAAGACACATAGCTTGGGTCCAAGAAGGCCACAGCTTTTATTGATGACAGATGAAGGGTTTGGCAAGTTATTGGAAAACTAATTTGACCATCAGCCTGCCTGCTGAGCTATACAGTGGTACCTCGGGTTAAGTACTTAATTTGTTCCGGAGGTCCGTTCTTAACCTGAAACTGTTTTTAACCTGAAGCACCACTTTAGCTAATGGGGCCTCCAGCTGCCACCGCACCGCTGGAGCACGATTTCTGTTCTCATCCTGAAGCAAAGTTCTTAACGCAAGGTACTATTTTTGGGTTAGCGGAGTCTGTAACCTGAAGAGTATGTAACCCGAGGTACCACTGTATACCGTTTGGGGTCAGCCCGAGGAGAAGAGGACCTAATGACACACATCAAGGAGGTCTCCCCTGTGAGATTGACACCTTGAAGAGTGGTATGGCCCCCGCCCCCTCTGGGTGTCAGGAATGAGTCAGCTCCAAGCAAAAGGTTGCAGCTAAATGCAGAAAACAGCCAGTAACAGAAAGGCTGCTTTGATGTTAGTCAGACAGAGGAAAACCAGCAGCTGCATACTCTGGCTCCTCCTGACCTTGATGTGCAAGCTGATAAGACAGGAACGGAGAGCAGGCTAGAACGCTGTCAAAGCTCGCCGGAAGCACAAACCGGCAGGGAAGAGTGAAGAGACAGCCTCTCAGAGAATGGGGAAGAGGCGGGAGCTGACCCACTCAGTCCGAGATCTCGACGAATGAGAGTGCTGCAGGATAGGAAGCAAAACAAAAGACGTTAGAAGCGAAAGTTCAGTTGCTTCTGGTCACTCAGTCTTCAGAAGGGTCGTCTTGAATAATGCTGCCACAGGCTTTGTTCAAGCCGCCCGGAGCTATCTGGGGTTTTTTGCAATAAAGCCTCCTTTTTAATTATCTACGTGTCAGGGAACTGACATCAGAGCGAGCAGAGCGAGAGGCGGAGGCAGGGCTCCAGAGCGATGCCGGAGAGGGGACCAGCAGGGGGGAAGGAATTCAGCGTAACACCAATAGAGAGGAGAGGGAGATGGAGGAATTGGTGACAGGGCTCCAAGACCCTTCACCCAAATCTAGTGGAGAGAGCGCTGGCACTCCCCTGCCTTCCCCTCACTTGCGCAGACGCGTTCCGCGCAGGGAACGTAGGAGGAGACTTGGGGTCAAACAGCTTTTATGCTGGAAGAGGTTCAAGAAACGCCCACTGACGGATTCTGCAAGTGACTAACAGGTCACGGAGGGCGAGCTCTAACCCTAAACATGGTTGAGCAAACAAACTGACTAAACTGAAGGCAATTTATGCATAAGTAACCCCCTTACAACCATTACACTACGCTTATTGTGTTATCAAGCTGAGCACCTGGACTCTTGACACTGGGTTTCCAGACAAAAGCAGCTCCTCCTGGATCCCTTTAATAGGATACCTCTGCACTTTTAGAGGGGCAGGCAGACGCTGCAACCGCCCCTCCACCAAGGACTAAGGTTGTCCAGGAGCTGACAAGGAGAGCAGCGCAGATCAGAGAAAGACAGGGAAACAACATACTCTCCGACATTCATCTGATGAAAATAGGGACGTCTTAAGGAAAAGCGGGACATTCTGGAGTAAAATCAGAAACTGGGACAGCTTCTGTAAATCTGGGACCGTCCCTGGAAAACAGGGACACTTGGAGGGTCTGCAGGGCCGGATTTAGGTTTCATGAGTCCCTAGGCTACTGAAGGTAATGGGGGCCTTTATATGTCCAGCTGTCCTTTGTCAACAACAGATTGTCACTGTTTTTTGTGTTGAATATATGCTATAGGATAATTTATGGACCTCATAGGTATCTAAAGCCATTTGCGCATAACAAAATATGTATTTTAATATTAGGTAACAGGTACAACCAAAGGGACGCGAGTGGCGCTGTGGGTTAAACCACAGAGCCTAGGGCTTGCTGATCAGAAGGTCGGCGGTTCGAATCCCCACAACGGGGTGAGCTCCCATTGCTCGGTCCCTGCTCCTGCCCACCTAGCAGTTCGAAAGCACATCAAAGTGCAAGTAGATAAATAGGTACCGCTCAGGCAGGAAGGTAAACGGCATTTCTGTGCACTGCTCTGGTTTGCCAGAAGCAGCTTAGTCATGCTGGCCACATGACCCGGAAGCTGTATGCTGGCTCCCTTGGCTAATAAAGCGAGATGAGCGCCGCAACCCTAGAGTCGGTCACGACTGGACCTAATGGTTAGGGGTCCCTTTACCTTTACCTCACAACAGCTTGGCCTACATTCAACTGTGCTGCCCTGCAGTCCGCAGCTGCATGCTACATGTTGCCCTGCAACCATTCCCTGCAGAATGTAGATACCCTATATATAGAAATCAGCAAACCATTTTAGGGAGCAGGCTAGCAGGCAGGGCCCATGACTTACATCATAGGAGCCTACACAACACCAATATCTGCTGCATGTAGGTTTTATTGGTTTTTTATCTTATATTTTGGAAATGTACATCCAGGTTTTTTTATTTAATTTTTTTGGGGGGCCCCAAGAGAGTAGGGCCCTAAGCTATAGCTTGTTTAGCTTATATGTAAATCCAGCACTGGTGGTATGCAATATGCGAAGCAGCTGACTATGTTAAGTATGATTGCAATCTCACCTTTGCAGAAATCATATGTGTTTCTCGAATAATTAGCAGGCGACAAAAGAAACTGCCCTGCCCCAATAGTCTTCATTCGAAAATGCACTTTCACCTAATGAACCTTCATTGGGACACCTTCATTGGGAGGGTGTGATAGGGCATGGTAAAACAAGGCTGGCAAAACAATTTGTTCAGCAGTTCTAAAGCACCCGACACCCAGCAGTGCTGTCAAAGTCCCTTTGGGCCAAACCAACCTTTCTCACACCTGACGCCATATGTGATGTTCCCCACCCCTGGTGTAGTCGAGCAATATGGCTACAGAAAGTCTGAAAGAATGATGAGGCTCCACTCTCTGTAGAATTTCCTTTAAATCCCAGGGTTTTCCCCTCAGCTTTCTATTGTAGCCATCGGATTCCACATCTTTCGCACCATTGAGGTCAACAGGTTGATGGGACAGCTTCTGAGAAACCCCAGCATCTATGCGGACTTTGAATTCCTGGCTTTTTGGCAGACTCAGTACAACAACATGAACGCTGTGAACTTGTTCTTTGCCTGGATCAAGGTATCTGTCTTTCTGTCTATCATCTATTATCTATCTAACATCTATCTAGCTCTCTATCTAACATCTATCTATCTATCTCTCTATCTCTGTCTCTCTATCTCTCTATCTCTCTATCTCTCTATCATCTATCTTCTATCGATCATCTATCATCTATCTATCATCTATCTATCATCTATCTATCTATCATCTATCTATCTATCTATCTATCTATCATCTATCAATCATCTATCTATCTATATCTATCTATATCTATCTATCTATCTATCTATCTATCTATCTATCTATCTAATCTATCTATCATCTATCAACATCTATATATTTATCTATCTGATTATCTATCTGCCCTTCATCTGAGGATCACAGGGCGATTTACAAGATAAAAACTTGGCTTCCTGACTATGAATCCGTCTGTTGTCAGCCAAAGATTCCAGCACTCCTAGGATGCAGCATCTATATTATGCATAGAATCGTAGATTCGTAGAGTTGGAAGGGACCCCAAGTGCCATCTAACCCAAGCCCTGCAGAAATCTCAACTGATGCATCTATGCCACCCAACCTCTGCTTCTAAACCTCCAAGGAAGGAGAGTTCACAACCTCCCAAGGGAGACCGTTCCACTGTTGAACAACTCTTACTGTCAGGAAGTTCTTCCTGATGTTTGGTTGGGATCTCCTTTCTTGTAACTTGAAGCCATGGGTTCTGGTCCCACTCTCCAGGGCAGAAGAAAACCAGCTTGTTCCCTCCTCCATGTGACAGCCCTTCAGATACTTGAAAATGTCTATCATATCTCCGCTTAGTCTCCTTCACCCTCATCTTCTCCCCTGCCCTCCAAGGGTGCCATCTCTAGGGGGCCCTGGGTGCTTGAGCACCCACCTAAATTTTTGGGTGGGTGCCCAGCACCCACACCGCATGGCCCCCAACGCAACTTCTGGTGCCTCGTGAAACACCAGAAGTCACATCCGAGGCACACAGCAGAGCGGAAATACAGGGCAAACGGCATGCTGTATTGAATGAATACAGGATGTACTATTTTATATTGAAATGCGGGATGATCCTGTATTATACAGGATGGGTGGCAACCGTACCACAGCAACTGGAAACCATAGCTGTCAAGCGTCCCTTATTCGGAGGGACAGTCCCTTATTGATGGATGTCCCTTAAATTTCCCAGGTTTCAAAGCAAGCAGCTCCTTTCCCTCCCTCCCTGCCAGCCAGGGAGGAGAGAGGCTCCAACTGTGTTGCTTGGCTGCCTGGCCCGGCCCCCTCCAGCCTCCTCTCACCAGCCTCGGCCCCCAGGAACCCCTCCCCGCCGGGACTGGTGGGAGCCTCGGGCCCTTCCGCCACCATCCTCCTCGCGGCTGCCAAACTGAGTGTCTCTGCCTGGGGCCTCCCCTCTGCCTACCGCCGCCGCTCCTGCTAGGCCGTACTGCAGCTGTGCTGCCGAAGGACCCGAATCAGATGGGCAGCCTAGCATGGTCTATGAATTTATGAGGAGCCTTGAGAGTAGAGCAAGGGCAACCATAGAGAAAGCAGTTCAGAAAGAGGAGGAGGAGGCGGAGGCGGAGGCGTGGGCAGGTGTTCCAAGGGCTACAAGGGAAGGACCGCAAGCGCTTCTCCCATAGATTTGTAGTGGTAGACTAGCATAGATGGTCTGATCTGCGGGTTTATTTTGGGCGCTATTCCCCCCCTTCCTCCCGCCCCACCTGATGGAATTGAGAGCTGCAGATGGAGCACAAGAGAAAAGATACAGAACTGCAGCAGCATCTTCGTAACTTGAACTTTGTTTTGCACAAAAAGTGGTTGCTGCTTCTAGTTATTTAATTGCAGTGTTTCATCGGCTGGTGTCTTGAGCAGCAACCTCTGGAAACGAAGAGCTAAAAACCGGCGCTGCTCTCCAAAATTATCTGGTCCCTTTTAACTCGTTGACTAAAATCCCTTATTTTGGCTGCTGGTCCCTTATTTTCAAATCTGTAAGTTGACAGCTATGCTGGAAACGTGCTGAAAATGGACCCCTCGACACTTTTAACTGCGGTTCTTTGCAAGGCATATCATTCTCCCTCTCTGGTTTTTGGCAAAAACTATTTATGTGCTGTACTCAAGCTGGCTGAGGACGGCATGCTTTCATTGGCTGGGTGAAGTCCTGAGTAGTTCAAAAGTCATTCAGGTTCCGCTGCTCCACTTAAGCCTAAGGCAACAGCTGCTGGCCAGACAATATGGGGTGCATGCGTTTTAAATGTTGAAATGAGAAATTTCCAGGGCGACAAAATTTGCAGAGGGAGCCACCTACCGGATGTTGTGTGCAATGTCTGCCCCTTTTGTCATGAATAAAACAGACCTGTTTGAAAAACTGAAGAACTGTCGCACAACCACAGTACAACCCCTTACAACCTGATACACATACAGACAACCCCATATTGGAGGGAACATTTCTGTTTTCAACAGAGGTATGTTGGAGAGTATGGAGCAGACACACCCTGCTCCCTCAAACCATCAGCCACAGAAGACCTGCTTCTGAGGTACAGAGGTACCTCAGGTTAAGTACTTAATTCGTTCCGTAGGTCCGTACTTAACCTGAAACTGTTCTTAACCTGAAGCACCACTTTAGCTAATGGGGCCTCCTGCTGCCGCCGCGCTGCCGGAGCACGATTTCTGTTCTCATCCTGAAGCAAAGTTCTTAACCTGAAGCACTATTTCTGGGTTAGCGGAGTCTGTAACCTGAAGCGTATGTAACCTGAAGCATATGTAACCTGAGGTACCACTGTATACCATTAGCCCCCTGTCAATCTTTGTCACTTGAGAGGAAGTCCATAAATTCCCCAGGCTTTCTCCTCATCCCATCTCACTTTAACTTGTCCTTAACCTGTCCTTCTCTTTTCCTTCTCCATCCAGATATTCAAATACATTAGCTTTAACAAAACGATGACACAGCTCTCCTCCACCTTAGCTCGCTGTGCGAAAGACATCCTAGGCTTTGCCATCATGTTCTTCATCGTCTTCTTTGCCTACGCCCAGCTAGGATACCTTCTCTTCGGGACCCAAGTGGAAAACTTCAGCACCTTTGTCAAATGCATGTGAGTGGGCCTCCCTTTCCTCCTCCTCCTCCTCCTCCTCCTCCTCCTCCTCCTCCTCCTCCTCACCCTCCTTTAAGGTTTTTGGTCGCATGCCACCACATAGGTTGGTAAGCACTGAATTGTACTGCATCACACACCTGCTCTACGTTTTATAGTGTGTGCCTGATTGTGTAGAGTAGCGTGTGCTGGGTTTGTTTGTTTTCCTCTTTGCTTGTTTGTTTAGGACAAAAGTATAGACCGCTTAATCAGAAAACTCTCCAAGGCTTGTTGGTAAGTGAATAAACTCTCTCTCAGGACTGGAGCTCAGCTTCCAGAGCATCTCGGAGCTGGGCAATATATCAATATATCATCCAAAACTGGTTTGAAGTCCATACAGTGGTACCTTGGTTCTCAAACTTAATCCGTTCCGGAAGTCCGTTCCAAAACCAAAGCGTTCCAAAACCAAGGCATGCTTTCCCATAAAAAGTAATGCAAAATGGATTAATCTGTTCCAGACTTTTAAAAACAATCCCTACAACAGCAATTTAACATGAATTTTACTATCTAACAAGACCATTGATCCATAAAATGAAAGCAATAAACAGTGTACTGTTGTCAATCAATCAATCAATCAATCAAAACAAAATAAAAAAAAATTCTTCCAGTAGCACCTTAGAGACCAACTAAGTTTGTTCTTGGTATGAGCTTTTGTATGAAATTTTGGTATGAGAATTTTTTAAATTTTGTTTCAACTATGGCAGACCAACACAGCTACCTACCTGTAATTAATCAATCAGTAGCTGAACTGGGTTCCACAGTCACAAAAACAAACCAAAAATGAACCACAAAAACAAAAAAACAAAATAAATAGCAAAAACTAGGCAGACCTCAGTGTAACACTCGAAACGGAAGTGTGACACTGAAAATGGAAGCGTAACACTCAAAACGGAACATGTTCGGCTTCCGAAAAAAGTTTGCAAACTGGAACACTTACTTTTGGGTTTGCAGAGTTTGGGTTCCAAGTTGTTTGAGTACCAAGGCGTTTTAGAACCAAGGTACCACTGTATTGTGATATCAGTTTCATAATTTTTGACCTGCCAATAGTGCTTTTTTCTGGGGGGACACAGGGGGACGTGTATGTCGGCATACGGGGGTCGAAAGGCCAGGTGGCTAGCCCCCAGCTGCATTGTCTCCCTCTCAGCCTTCACGCTGCAGGGATTCATCGACCTCTGGCTCTGACGTAAATCAGCAACTAAGCTTGCTGCCTTGAGCACACTATACATAGCAGAGTAAGCTGCACAACAGAATAGGCTGGAGGCTGTGGATACAGACAAAAACTACGGATTTATTTTACGTAAATCAGAACAAAGAAACATGTCGCCTCTCCTTGCCATCTTCACAGAGAGAGTCTCAAAACAAAAGCAACACAGCTGAAGTTCTGCTTTCGCCAGTAAACTGCGCTGGAATGTAAACAGACATGTGACACGCTACAATCCCATGTCTGCAACAAAAGGTGGAATAGAATCTCCCAACATTTTGTGTTGCCAACTGACTGACCGATGGACCGACATGCCAGCTGTCTCCGCAGCAGCAGCACAGACTGGAGCTCCATCATTCTCCCCTCTGGTGCCCGGGGAGGGGAGTCTGGGGCAGCTGCAGTGGAGGCGACAGTGCTGCTCCCCCTCCTTCTCTCTCAAGCCAACCCCGTCATCACCCTTCCTGTCCTCTCAGTGCCACCTCTGCTCCCTCGAGTCCCTCGTTCAGGGATTGGAGGGAATTAGGGGGAGGGGAGGAGCCAAAATGAGAGTACCCCAAAACATTTTTTAGGAAAAAAAGCACTGCCTGGCAATAGATCGCGAAACAGGTAAACTCTGTTGGCTCAGCTCTCCCCTGCCTCATGCAGGGGCAGCAAATCCCAAGAGCAGGTGCCAATAAAAAATCACAATGTGGGGAAAACCGTGAAGCCAACCAGTGCCTCTACATAGCTCCATATATTTATATATATATCAGTATATTGCGGTGTTTAACTGGTGATATACCACAATGTTGGAAACCAGATATCGCCCAGCCCTTGAACAACTCTACTGGATGGACCCATTTCACCAGGCCACAGAGTTCAATATTTGAAGGAATAACCATACAAAGCTGCTACATGCAAATCTAAGTGCTTTATATTGGAGGGAGGGAGTTTTTAAATTCACAGGATAGCCATCTGTCAGGATGCTGTCAGTGGCTCCCGGCTGGTTGCCCAGGAAAGTGTAAAGACAAGGGAAAGTTTCCAACCGTCCTTTTTTATTTCAATCTTTACAGAGAGAGGCTATAGAACCCAGCTTCTTGGATAATGGCATTGTCCCAAGTGACTCTCCACCTCCTATCTCTTCCACCTCCTCATTCATCAATATCATCATCACCTCATCTACAGGTGTTGCTAAGTGCCCTCTGTCTTTGAGCTCTTTGCTCTCCTACTTTTAAGGCTCGCCAGGTTCTGGGAGATGGAATGCTTTCTAATGACAACATTTCAGCTAGGTGTTGTTCCACCTCTCCCATGATTTCCCAGCTTTCCCCCTCATCTGCCTCTGAGCTGCTACCTCCCTCAACTCCCTGCTGTACATCTATACTGTCTTCCTCTTCCTCCTCCCTGGAAGGGTCAGGATGGGGAGGTGGTCTCCACCATCCCCCCTCTGACCAGTCCCTGACACCTTCTGACCCTAATCTCTCTCATTAAGAATATTATGAGCTATTACGGATGCAAGCAACCCCCCGCTTTCCGCTTGAATTTGGCCCCACAGCTTGACCTGCCCTGCACCTGATGCCCAGTGATTTCAGGAAATGGACAGGTGGCTCTTGTTTGGTCCAAACTACTTCATGGACCAAATGGGGAGTCCTGGCAGGACTCCCCACTGAGGCACTAACCTTACAACTTCAGTTATATGTTTTGTGCACAGAAGGTTCTGTCATGGGAAGTAAGAGTCCTACAAGCCCAGCACAACACTACAAAGCTCTACTTCTAGACTGCCTGAGCCCTGAGCTCCTCCATTCAAGGTCTAGGGATACACGGTGACATATTTACCACTTGAACTTATTTTCTGCACCCAGCGAAGCATTCTGCCATACATTGCTGACCCTCACCCTCTTCCTACCTTCCAGTTTCACCCAGTTTCGAATAATCCTCGGCGACTTTGACTACAACGCCATTGACAACGCTAACCGGGTCTTGGGGCCGATATATTTTGTCACCTACGTCTTCTTTGTCTTCTTTGTGCTGTTGGTAAGTTGCGCGTTATTGCTTTCTATTGCTCCTGCCAACCTAGCAGTTCGAAAGCACGTCAAAGTGCAAGTAGATAAATAGGTACCACTCCGGCGGGAAGGTAAACGGCGTTTCCGTGTGCTGCTCTGGTTCGCCAGAAGTGGCTTAGTCATGCTGGCCACATGACCCAGAAGCTGTACGCCGGCTCCCTCAGCCAATACAGCGAGATGAGCGCCGCAACCCCAGAGTCGGCCACGACTGGACCTAATGGTCAGGGGTCCCTTTACCTTTACCTTTTACAGAGATTACCGCTGTTTCTCAAGTGTCCTCATTTTCCAGGGACGGTCCTGAATTTACGGAAGCCGTCCCTGTTTCTGATTTGATCCCAGAATGCCCCACTTTCCCTTGAGACGCCCTTTTTTTCTTCGGAAAAATGTTGGAGGGTATGAAGTGATGCGACCTATGAGCCAAGCAGATAGGAGCAAATGCACTGGTATTTTGCAAAGAGATGAAGCTGTGAAAAAGCCGGCTGGAAACCACTCCAGCGTTTTGGAATATATTAGATTCTGTTCTCAAGTTATACACCATCAGGCAAACAAACAAACAAACAGATTATTGTCACAACAGCTCAATGTAGGGCTTTGATCTATATTTGGGAAGTCTCTCTGCTTTACACCAACAAAATATTGCAAACAAGATGGCAGGAGTCCCAGCCAGTGGCATAGCGTGGGGGGTGCAGGGGGGGCCAGCCGCACCGGGCACAACATCTGGGGGTTAGGGTTAGGGGGCGCAAATCCATGGGTTAGGGGGCGCAAATTACTTGCCTTGCCCCAGGTGCTGACAACCCACGCTACGCCACTGATCCCAGCTTGGCCTCGTGACCATGGGAAGCCCGGGGCTGTGGGTGCTATGCAGCGTGCATGGCTCTGGCACTGAAATTTGTGAGTGCCCAGCCCCTTCAGGGGAATTTTGTGGGTGCTCGGGCACCCAGGGTCCCAGGGCATTGGCCCCTATGATACAGGGAGTGTGAAGCAGTGGTTCCAGATTTAACAAAACAAAAGTGCTTGTATATTTTATTCAGGATTGCTCAAAGCAGGGCTACCTGGAGTAAGCAGCAGTTCTTTGCATCGAGCAAGTCTCAAGCAAGAGTGCTTATAAGTGGTGTCGTGAAGAAGAGTTTTGCGCCTCCATCTTCTTTTCTTCTCAGTTTGTCTAGGTCAGGGGTGGGGAACCTGTAGCCCTCCAAATGGCAAACCCTCCAAGTGTCACTATTTTCCAGGGACGTCCCTGATTTAGAGAAGCTGTCCCAGTTTCTCATTGCATCCTGGAATGTCCTGCTTTTCCTTAGGACGCCCCTGTTTTCATTGGAAAAATGTTGGAGGGTTTGACAGGATGCCCCTATTTTCACTGGAGAAATGTTGGGGAGGGTATGGAGTTATTTGACCCCGCAAGCCGTCTGATGGCAATCCTATATAGGGAAGTTTTTTCAATGTTTTATTATGTTTTTATATGTGTTGGAAGCCACCCAGAGTGGCTGGGGCAACTCAGTAGGATGTGTGGGGTAAAGGTAAAGGTAAAGGGAACCCTGACCAGTTGCGGACAACTCTGGGGTTGTGGCGCTCATCTCGCTTTATTGGCCGAGGGAATCAGCATACAGCTTCCAGGTCATGTGGCCAGCATGACTAAGCCACTTCAGGCGAACTGGAGCAGCGCACGGAAACGCCGTTTACCTTCCCGCCAGAGTGGTACCTATTTATCTACTTGCACTTTGACGTGATTTTGAACTGCTAGGTTGGCAGGAGCAGGGACCGAGCAACGGGAGCTCACCCCGTCACAGGGATTCAAACTGCCGACCTTCCAGTCGGCAAGCCCTATTCTCAGTGGTTTAGACTATAATACAATGACTGTGTCCCCCCGCCCCAACACTGAACTAGGTGGCTTGTGAGACATTTCCCTCTTTTTGTCACTGCCACTAAATAAGTGGAGTGGGAAAGACTACATTATTTGTGACAGGATTTGAGCATATATATATATATTAAGATTCTTGAAGTGTTATAGTTGGGAGGTATAATTTACAGTACTTTCATTTGCTTCATGGAGCAAAGAGGGTGCTTTATGTGTCTAGTCCACATGGAGGAACCAACCCTTCTGCTTCTCTTCCCACAGAACATGTTCTTGGCTATTATCAATGACACGTATTCTGAAGTCAAAGAGGAGCTTTCAAACCAGAAGAATGAACTGCAGCTCACGGATATTCTGAAACAGGTTCCTTCATTAATTCCTCTCCTGTGAAATTTGGATTATGTTTCGGAAGGTTTGCGCATTGAGAAAACGCTCACCATTATAAGGCTTTTCTGGGAAACGATAGATGATGGGAAGAGGGGAATTTGGGGTGTTTGTTTGAATCCTGTCAATGAATGGTGGTGGTGGTGGGGGGGGGATAAACCTGATAGAGGATTAAGGTCGACTCTAGACAAGATCCCCCACACCAGCTTCAAAATCAGGTGACCTGCTACAGAAACACACACACCCCTTTCCTTTTGAACCCCCGCATCCTGAGACATCAAAGGCTCTGCTACAGAAGCCATAAGGAGGGAAAAGAAGGGCAGTCTTTTCCTCCTTCCAATTTCTGCAGCTTCAGATCCTACATGGCAGCACCCTGGCATGCAGAACCCCAGCAACCCTCAGGATGCATAATTTCCTCAAGGTCCACAAAACTTTGGGTCCTTCTGCCCCACTGTTATGCATCACGCTGGGTGCCAGGAAGAGGGAAGAGGGAGGAACAGCTTATCTCCCCCTTGGACTACTGCAATGCACTCTACATGGGGCTACCTGTTATGTACTGAAGTTCTTACCCTGGGCCAGCAGGGGGATACTGTAGATAGTTTTCACTCAGGTCCACATATGCAAATAAGGGATTGAAAGTAACGTTCAGTGATTGGATAGTTACAGAAAGTGGTTACTGTTGCGTTCTAGTGGAGCTCTATATAAGTAGGCCGGCTGAACCCTTCAGTTCAGTTCAGTTCTGGTCTGTGAATAAAGAAGAACTGTTTGAAGAATCGCTGTGTCGTCTGATATGTTCACCCACAACTTAACATTACCTTTGAAGGGGACTCAGAAAATACAACTAATCCAGAATGCGGCAGTTAGACTGGTGACTGGGAGCGGCTGCCAGGACCATGTAACACCGATCCTAAAGGATCTTAACTGGCTCCCAGTACATTTCCGAGCACAATTCACAGTGTTGGTGCTGACCTTTAAAGCCCTAAACGGCCTCAGCCCAGTATATCTGAAGGAGTGTCTCCACCCCCATCCATCAGCCTAAGGTCCAACTCCGAGGGCCTTCTTTCCTCAAGGCAAGAAGCAAAGTTACAGGGAACCAGGCAGATGACCTTTTCAGTAGTGGTGCCCACCCTGTGGAACGCCCTCCCATCAGATGTCAAGGAGATAAAGAATTATATAACTTTTAGAAGAAGAAGAGTTTGGATTTGATATCCCACTTTATCACTACCCGAAGGAGTCTCAAAGCATCTAACAATCTCCTTTCCCTTCCTCCCCCACAACAAACTCTCTGTGAGGTGAGTGGAGCTGAGAAGTGTGACACCCAACAGCTGCATGTGGAGGAGCGGAGATGCGAACCCGGTTCCCCAGATTACGAATCTACCGCTCTTAACCACTATACCACACTGGTTCCTTTAGAAGACATCTAAAGGCCGCCTTGTATCAGGAGGTTTTAATGCTTGATGGTTTTATTATGTTTTTAGATATGCTGTAAGATGCCCAATGGGTGAGGTATAAATAATAATAATTATTATTAGTATTATTATTAAGCTCTTCAGACACACTGCAGAGAGAACTGGAAGGTGTGCAGGGTGGGGGACACACGTGAACTCACTTTGATGTCTTGTGAAGAAGTGTTCTGATTTCATTGTGACCGTATTCCAGACTGTTCCTGTTGCTGCCATACCTCTTTCCTCTGCCTGCAGCAGGGTGAGGTGGCAAGGCTGAATTTTTCCATGCATCTTTTAACTCCAGGGCTATAATAGGACCCTAATGAAGCTGAAGCTGAAAAAAGACCGGATCTCTGATGTGCAAAAAGCTTTGCAGAAAGGGACCAAGGAGCTGGAATTTGAAGACTTTAAGAACAGCTTGAGAGAGTAAGTAGCTTCAGAGTTTGCAGAGAACCTTCTTGGAAGTCCCTCATACCACAGACTGGCATCGGCCAACAAACAATGTTTGATGCTAGACTTCCTCACATATCTTAGTCTCACTGTGGGAATGTTCAGGGAGGCAGGAGAGGATATATTGTTTATTAATATCCTTCCTAACTTGCGCTAGCAAGTTCCATAACTTAGCAGAGTTTTACATTGCCCTTTTAAACGCACAGCAGATAGCTGGTTGCAGGCTCCTTTAAGCCTCTCACAATAAAGTTCCTGGTAAGTCCCCTTATTATCCCTCTTAAAAGAATGAACACGCCACAATCTTGTTTAAAGTACACAAGTTTACTCACATCATCAGTTCACAGTTGGATCCCTGAAGGCAGACTTAGTTACAAAGTATATACATTTGGACCTATCCCGTATGGGGGAATAATCCCAGTGACTGCAGGCTAGCAGTCCTGCAGTTCACACGACGAAAGGAAGATGGAGAAGAGTTGAAAAGAAGAAAGTGTGTTGTGTGCCTTGCCCTTTTTGTTACCTGGGCAGGTAAGATCACACCCACCTCTAGTCACATGCAAGAGGAAGGATGCTCCAGGCCAGGAGGAAACAGGAAGTTTTCGACTGGCTGGACCAAACATTCCTGTGCTGGTGCCATGGGTTTCCGTGAGGCGTGGTCCGAGTTCAGTCCAAGGTCGAGGGTGTAGTATTGAGGCTGTCCGTCAAAGTTGAAACTGGGTCCAAAGCAGGGAGTCAGGCAAGGTGAAGAGATCCAGCAGGACAGAGTGCAGGCAGGAACTGGCTACCAACAATGTTGCTCCTGCAACCTGGGACTGGGCTGGCTGGCTTTTATCTGCCCCGAGGCCTAGGGCGGCCCCGGTCCACAGGTGACTCGCCTCTCCTGGCCTGGAGGCAAGCACTCCTCCTGCGGGAACTTAGCTCCCTCCGCCTCTCTGCCCTGAGCCTCTGCAGCTCAGGAGAGGCTGGAGGTTACCGGACCCAGAGGCAACCTCAGCTTCTCCTGGCGGGGCTGAGAGTGGAGCACCTGCGGGCAATGGGTCCTCCATCACCTCAGGAGCCAGAGCAGACTCAGCTGGTGCCTGCACCTGAGGATCCAGCACAGGTAAGGACCTTTCAGGCTCAAGCCCCAGCCCCGGCTCAGCTGGTCCTGGAGGCGGGGACTCCTGTGCAGGCTGGGATTCCTCAGGTTCAGCCTCCGAGTCTGAATCCCAGGCCATCACAATTCCCCCGGATGTCTTCTCTAGGAAAAGAAGGAATGTTGTACAGTGGTGCCTCGCAAGACGAAATTAATTCGTTCCGCGAGTTGCTTCGTCTTGCGATTTTTTCATCTTGCGGAGCGCGGATTCCCCGGGTATTAACGGCTTTAAGAAAAAGGAAGCAAACCCGCAAGACATTTTCGTCTTGCGAAGCAAGCCCATAAGGAAATTCGTCTTGCGAAGCAACTCAAGAAACGAAAAACCCTTTCGTCTTGCGCGTTTTTCGTCTAGCGAGGCCTTTGTCTTGCGGGGCACCACTGTACTTGACTGCTCCTCATGAATCACATCCCACACTCACAGCATATGCTAAAGGGGTGGCCAAAGTGTTTTGCCAAATTTTCATCGATAATAAGAATGTTAGGTGTTCAGGCCCTGTGTTTCAGCTCCAGTCTCTCTCCTGCTGTCCTTCCTTCCTTAGGCTTGGCCATGCTGAGCACGAGATCACGGCAGCCTTTGCAAAGTTTGATAAAGATGGGAACCAGATTCTGGATGAGGAGGAGCAGAAGAGAATGCGGAACGACTTGGAGGAGAAGAGAGTAAGATACATTTTCTCTCTGTGTCACAGGAGTGCCTTTGATTGTGGTCCTGAGTTTTAAAAGCACGATGGTCAAACCCGAACACGATAAAAATGACTGGCTGCTTCTTCTTTCCTAGGTTGCGTTGAATGCAGAAATTGAGAATTTGGGGAAATCCTTCAGAGACAACAATTTGGACGGCCCATTTGCCATTGCGGATGCAAAGAAGAATCAAGGAAACAAATCTAGCCCGGTGTCTGAGGAGGAGTTCCAAACGTCTGTATTATTATTTAATTTTATTAGTACCTGTCAAATGCACTCATCAGAATATACAGACCCAAAAAGAGATTACTAAATTATATATTATGCGAAACATAGGTATGGCGCCTATACGCCATACCTTCCAATATTTCTCTGATGAAAATAGGGACGTCCTATTCCATAATAATAATAATAATATTTATACCCCGCCCGCCTGACTGGGTTGCCCCAGCCACTCTTGGCAGCTCCCAATATATACTGTATAAAAACCATAATAAAACAGTACACATTAAAAAACTTCCCTGTACAGGGTTGCCTTAGATGTCTTCTAATGGTTGTATACATTGCTTCTTTTCTTTAAAAAATGTTCAGGGGTACTCTCATTTTGACTCAATAAAATCCCCATTTTATAGTTCAAATCAGGGAAAATAAATACAGTAAATGGACAAAAGTACAAAGAACATGCATTACTCATTTTGAAATACTGCCCCTCAATGAGGCCAAACTTTTATCAGTAAAACACCACATGTCCACATTCCACACTGCTTCACACATTAAACACTCGCTTCTGTCTGAGATTCAGGAAACACCAGGAAAGGAAATGAGGCAGCCATTGGAGGTGGGGCGTTGGGGCGCGGGTGGCACTGTGGGTTAAACCACAGAGCCTAGGACTTGCCGATCAGAAGATCGGCGGTTCAAATCCCCGCGACAGGGTGAGCTCCCGTTGCTCGGTCCCTGCTCCTGCCAACCTAGCAGTTCGAAAGCACGTCAAAGTGCAAGTAGATATATAGGTACCGCTCCGGCGGGAAGGTAAATGGCATTTCCATGCGCTGCTCTGGTTTGACCGAAGCGGCTTAGTCATGCTGGCCACATGACCCGGAAGCTGTACACCGGCTGCCTCAGCCAATAAAGCGAGATGAGCACCGCAACCCCAGAGTCGGTCACGACTGGACCTAATGGTCAGGGGTCCCTTTACTTTACCTTACTTCACATGTTAAACACTCGCTTCTGTCTGAGACTGAGGAAAGTACACTGTGACAGGAAATGAGGCCGCCATCGGGGGTAGCAGTGGAACTGATGGTTCACCATGCTAGAAAAAAACCTTTAAAATTTAACATTTTTAGTTTCTTCTCCCGTTAGATTCACAAAATGTTTAGGAGTATGCATACCCCTGTGTACCCCCAGGAAAAAACACTGGTTGTATGGCTACTTATTCCTTGGCTCAGGGGTTACCTAACTCCATACTATCCAACATTTCTCCAATGAAAATAGGAGAAAAGCAGGGCATTTAGGGGATGAAATCAGAAACGGGGATGGCTTCTGTAAATCCGGGACTGTCCCTGGAAAATAGGGACACTCAAAGGGTCTGATATTCCCCTCCTTATATCAAACAAATTGGGAAGAGTTGGGCTCAAAACAAGAAGCAGAGATTGGGAATAATCTCTCCTTTGCTGGTTGATGCACAAAGGTCAGCACAGAAACAAACCGCACTTTCTTCCACAGACTCCTGAGGCGGGTTCTGCAGCTGGAGCATTCCATCGGGGGTGTCATATCCAAGACAGAAGCCTTGGTGGTTAAGCTGGAGGGCCTGGAGAGAAGCAAATTCAAGAACAAGGACTCCGCGAGCAAGCTTCTCAACAACATTAGCAAAGTAGGTATCTGTAGGTTCCAATTGCGCGTCAAGGTCCCCAAGACACCCCAAATAAAAACACAATGGCGCTTAATTTTTGTTTAAGGTTTTTGGCATAATTTTGGCCACAACTTTATTAAAATTACAGCAATGTCAGTGGTTGCTTAGGCATTGGTAGCGACTAACTGACCCTGCACGGGGACAGCTCTGACATTCGCACCCCCGCAAAGTCAGCAAGGGTAAGTCACCCGGGGAGAGAGGCGGGACTGGGAACCATGCCTCACCTCTCCCCAAATGCTCCCAGGGGCTTGCGTGGCCCTAGCCCCTTGCCAGGGGGTTTCGGACAAAAGCATGGGGGAGCCCCTGGGTTCCTTTAACGGAAAACCCTTGCAGCAGCAGCATTTTGGAGGGGCAGGCACAGCCAAATCCATACCCCTCCACCAACCAATTCCCATACCAATGCCTAACCGCAACCTTACAAGTTGTGACGATTTGCTACACAGTAGGCAAAAACCAAATGGCACCAGCCAATCAGCCAAATGGACAAAATTCCTACCGGGCCCCTGCCCCAAAAGCTGACGACCCCATGACAGGCATAGCAAGGTCAAGCAAACAGCCTAAAATTAGGGAAGGGAGGGCGGGTGATCCGAAGTAAGCAGCGAAAAGAGGAAGTTCGTCACTGTGTGGAACGTATTTAACCAATAGGGCTGTCAATCACTAAATGGCAACATATATCTTTCCCCAGTAACAGCCCACCCCTGCTTAAAAGATGGCCAAACCTTTTGCCTAGCAACAGTGAGGTGTCTCGTCAGCCCCCACCGCAACACCTGCTCCCCATGAGGGAGAACACGCTTTGCAACATCCTATCTACTCAGGGTGCAGAATCCACACTGGGCAATCCACCCCCCCCCAAAAAAAAAAAATCTCAACAACTCTGGGCAATCCCCCCACTTTTCTGAATTTTTATTCCCCCCCCCCCCAAATAAGAGTTGTCTTATACATGGGGGCTTGTTATACACAGAAAAGTACGGTATCCACTCCACCCAATAAAGTGGGGCAAAGGCTTTGACCTGGTTCGCCAGTCACATGAAACCCAAACTTAAAACAAAATGTAGTTTCCTCAACCTTGGCCCTCCAGATGTTTTGAGACTACAATTCCCATCATCCCTGACCACTGGTCCTGCTAGCTAGGGATCATGGGAGTTGTAGGCCCAAAACATCTGGAGGGTCAAGGTTGAGGAAGCCTGCTGTAGTTCAGTGCGAATCAACAATTGTGCTGGCCCACACTGCTCTTGAAATTGATTTACAGATGGCATTTAACTCCGAGTAGGCTTGCTAAGGGATGCGGGTAGCACTGTGGGTTAAACCACAGAGCCTAGGATTTGCCAATCAGAAGGTCGGCGGTTTGAATCCCCGTGACGGGGTGGGCTCCTGTTGCCCGGTCCCTGCTCCTGCCAACCTAGAAGTTCGAAAGCACGTCAAAGTGCAAGTAGATAAATAGGGACCGCTCCGGCAGGAAGGTAAACGGCGTTTCCGTGCGCTGCTCTGGTTCGCCAGAAGCGGCTTAGTCATGCTGGCCACATGACCCGGAAGCTGTACGCCGGCTCCCTTGGCCAATAAAGCGAGATGAGCGCCGCAACCCCAGAGTCGGCCACGACTGGACCTAATGGTCAGGGGTCCCTTTACCTTAGGCTTACTAAGATGTCTAAGACTGAATCAGATGAGTGCTGGAGATTCAGTGAGGTTGAGGAAATGTTCTTTCACATGTGGTGGGCTTGTAAAAGGGTAAGAGAGTATTGGGAAATAATCCATAATGAATTGGGGGGGGGGGGAATGTTTAAAAGCACCTTTCAAAAACAAAACAAAAAAAACACAGAGTCCTTTTGTTGGGGATAATACAGACAGAGATTCTCAGGTGCAAAAAAAGTTTATTTATGTATGCCACTACTGCGGCCCGTATTTTGTTAGCCCCAAAATGGAAAACGAGTGACCTAAAGAAGAATGACAACTTAAGTTGATGGAATATGCACAGCATGCAGACCTAAAATATAGAATAAGAGAACAAGAAGAACATACCTTTAGAGAAGACTGGAAAACATTTTTTAAGTACCTGGGGGGAAATTGTGTACATTTGAAAATACTGGCAGCATTAAGATGAATTCAACAGTGTAAATAGGTTGATGGATGGAATACTGAAAGGTTTAGTTTTTGTAGAATATGCAGGGATTTGTGATATGCAAAATGAACCATGGAAAGAGAAGAAGGGAAGTCACTGATATCTCAAGGATGTTTAAATTAGTACAGTGGTACCTCGGGTTACATACGCTTCAGGTTACATATGCTTCAGGTTACAGACTCCGCTAACCCAGAAACAGTGCTTCAGGTTAAGAACTTTGCTTCAGGATGAGAACAGAAATCGTGCTCTGGCACTGCGGCAGCTGGAGGCCCCATTAGCTAAAGTGGTGCTTCAGGTTAAGAACAGTTTCAGGTTAAGAACGGACCTCTGGAATGAATTAAGTACTTAACCCAAGGTACCACTGTATTTTAAATTGTAAAACTGAAAGTTTGTTTGTGTGTGTGTGTGTGTGTGTGTGTGTGTGTGTGTGTGTGTGTTTGTGTTTTTCCAGAGCACTCCTCCCCTGCTGGTTTCTGGTTTCTTGCATCATCTGAACCGGATAGCTCAGTTGGTTAGACCATGGTGCTGATAACACCAAGGTTGCAGGTTCGATCCCTGTGTGGACCAGCTGCATATTCCTGCATTGCAGGGGGTTGGACTAGATGATCCTCAGGGTCCCTTCCAACTCTACAGTGCTATGCTATGACCTTTACATCTCCCTGTGGACTGGTGGTTTAAAGTGAAAAGATTCCCATTGGAGTCTCCTCTCCACCTCAGTAATGCTTGATAATCCGTATAGTGAAACTTTGGAACTCCCTGCCACAGAAGGCAGTGATGCTTCTGAATACCAGCTTCAGGAACCCATGGAGGGGGGAGAGTGCTGCTGGTAATCCTATTGTTGCAGCAAGTCCTTCCCCACTTCTGTCCGTAAGCCTCTGAATGAGCAGCTGCCTTTCCCTTTGTTACGTACTGAGTTGAATAGGATCCAAAATGCAGCAGTCTGATTGGTCCTAGAACAACAGGATCCAAAATGCAGCAGTCTGATTGGTCCTAGAACAATAGGGTTCAGAATGCAGCAGTCTGATTGGTCCTAGAACAATGCAGCAGTAGGATTGGTCCGCAGGAGCCACCCAATCCAGCTCCAGGTGGAAGTGAATCCGCAACCTGATTGGCCTACAGGAGAATCCCGGAATTAGCCAATCACATGCAGCCCATTGTGTAAATAATGTATGTAAAGCAGATACTTTGGGGAAACTTTCCTTCCTCCTCACCACTATGAGCTGAATAAAGAGCATGAAATCCACTCTCGACTCTGAGTATATTTCACCCTTTTTCTTGCTCGCAGGAAGAACAGTTCAACCAAGGAAGTCTGGTTCCTCAGAACGCCGAGTGGGTCATCAAGGAAGAAGGTGGATCAGAGAGGCAGGAGAATGATGTCCGCTTAACCCCCCTGAGTGGCAGCAGCGCTTTCTACCCCAAGACAGAGCTCCCCGGCTCTCAGACACCCAAGAGCGCCCCACGACAATCCAATAAAAGCTTCTAACTCGTTTCTGAACAACCCCACTTCGCTAACAAAACACCACCACAATTTCCACTATTTTACTACTTTTAGACTAGTCAGGGCTAAAAAACAAACACCTATGCATGATTTTAGTTGTACTTTTAATCCCGTGGTTATAACACAATAATTTATAATAATAATTTATTATTTATACCCCGCCCATCTGGCTGGGCTTCCCCAGCCACTCTGGGCGGCTTCCAAAAAAACCCCTAAAATACTGTAATACATAAGACTCTCCATGTCTCGCTCTTTCCAAAATGGAACCTCAAGGGCCTCAGTCCAGATCAGAGCAGTGGGGTGAGAGAGAGTTTAACCTCGTCTCCTTTTCCTGCTGAAAACTGCCCCTGCCCCGCTGGATTTCTTAAAAAAGTATGCAATTTTCAGTCGTTAAAAATTGCAGCAAATCAGAGCTGGCAAGGAGGGTGATTTAGAGAGGATAAATGTCACGGGGGCACAGAATAACCCTTCCTTTATTGGGGAAATCCGTAGCTACTTTTTTGTGGCATGGGATTCAAAAGTGCAATTAACATAGCTGTCAACTGTCCCTTATTTGGTGGGAAAGTCCCTTATCCCAGCACCGTGTCCCGCTGCTGTCCCTTATTGATGATGTCCCTTAAATTTCCCGGGTTTCAAAGGAAGCAGCTCCTCTCCCTCCCTCCCTGCCGGCCAGGGAGGAGGGAGGCTCCAACTGTGTTGCTTGGCTGCGTTGCTCACCCAATAAGAAGTCTAAGAATGACTGGGGGGTGGAGCTTGCATGCCTTGTGCCGATCAAATCGGCCGCGTTGCCTGGGGACTTGCCTTTGCTCAGCGCTTCCCAGCAGAGAGGTGACGGTGGTTTTCCTTGCTGCATCCCCTTTGCCGGGTTGCTGCGCTGTGGGAACCACCGCTTGAGGCTTCGTTTGGCTGCTGGCTGGGTTTTCTGCCTTTGGCTCAGAGGGGCTCAGAAGTTGAACATACCTGTGTCCGGAAAATCCCTTATTTTGGCTTCTGATCCCTTATTTTTGAGGCTGCTGGTCCCTTATTTTCAAATCTGTAAGTTGACAGCTATGGCAATTAAAGTCTCTTCTCATTTCGCCCCTGGAAGACAAAGAACACAGTCTTCACAACACAACCATGTTTGGCTACATGCGATGAACTGCAATGGAGAAGGATCAATATTTCCTCTGGGCATTGGAGTGGGGGAGCAGATTTCAGATCTGGATTCAAATTTTGCCGCTGGCTTCTGTATGTTTCAAATGGACCCCAGTCCTGCTCAGATAGATTGAAAGCCCTGAGGAAGTCTAAAAGTTGTCTCTTTGCACAAAAATATTTTTCAACATGGATTTCAATTCAATGCAGGGAAATCATGCCCACACTATATATTATAATACATATAATTGAATGGTATGTATTCCGAGTGCTGTAAAAACTAATAATAATATGTGCAACATGTGCTTAAAATAAAACTAATAGGACAATTACGATAGACAAGGACGAACATAACATTTCCATCTGAGGCAGCAAATTCCCACCACCTGCACATAGCTGTCAACTTTCCCCTTTTCTTGTGAAGAATCCTATTCGGAATAAGGGAATTTCCCTTTAAAAAAGGGGATAGTTGACAGCTATGCACCTGCATACATGGCTAAATAGAAACCTGTCTATTTATTGCATATGGACTGGTTCCAGACTGCCAGCTTGTTGAGCCTTCCTCCTAATTCGTTTGCACAAAGTTTGTGGGGAGCTTAGGCAAGGTTAGTCATTTATGGAACGTTTATTCTGATTTGTTTGCGAGGAAGTTACAAAACTGTGCGTCAGGCCATTACTATCCCACACTTCCCAGCGCATTTAATTGTGCAGCCTAAATTTGCCAGCGTGTGACTGATTGCTATCCAGAAACAGCATCAGTCTGGAAGGGCCCGTAGCTGGTCTGGTGCAAATCCGCTGCCTCAGATGGAAGCTTCAAATGGCTTCCTTGTCTATTGTACACATGTTCTCCCTGACTCTTCCTTTAAATCATGGGTAGGCAAACCAAAGCCCGGGGGCCGGATCCGGCCCAATCGCCTTCTAAATCCGGCCTGCGGACTGTCAGGGAATCAGCGTGTTTTGACATGAGTAGAATGTGTCCTTTTATTTAAAATGCATCTCTGGGTTATTTGTGGGACCTGCCTGGTGTTTTTACATGAGAAGAATGTGTGCTTTTATTTAAATGCATCTCTCGGTTATTTGTGGGGCATCGGAATTCGTTCATTTCCCCCCTCAAAAAAAACCCAACACTGTATTTTTTGCTCTGTAGGATGCACCGGACCATAGGACACACCTAGTTTTAGAGGGGGAGAACAAGAAAAAAAATTCTCCCCCTCTCTGCTCATCGCCCCTTCAGCAAAGCAGCAGGAGAAATGGAGCCCCTTCCATTTCTCCTCCCACTTCTCTGAAGCTGCACAGCTCTCCCTCTCTGCTGAAGCCAGGAGAGTCTTGCTCTCCGTGCTTCAGCAAAAGGAACCCGAAGCCTTTGGAGCGCAGCGCGAGTTCCCACTGTGCTCCAAAGGCTTCAGGTTCCTTTCACTGACCTGAAGCCTTTGGAGCGCAGCGCGAGTTCCCGCTGTGCTTCAAAGGCTTCAGGCGGCTATTTCTGAAGCCTGGAGAGCGAGGGGGGTCGGTGTGCACCGACCCCTCTCGCTCTCCAGGCTTCAGCGAAAGCAACGCGTAGCCTCCGGAGCACGGGGGGAGCGTTCCCTCTGCACTTCGGAGGCTTCGCATTGCTATCGCTGAAACCAAGGAGCCTGCATTCGTTCCATAGGACGCACACACATTTCCCCTTGATTTTTGGAACGGGAAAAGTGCGTCCTATAGAGAGAAAAATACGGTATATAGTTCGGCCCCCTACAAGATCTGAGGGACAGTGGACCGGCCCCCTGCTGAAAAAGTTTGCTGACCCCTGCTTTAAATAGAAGTTGCAGATATTATAACCCAAAATTCCATGTATCATTTTGTACCTCTCTCTCGGTAGAGCCCAAAGCCATATGCAGAGCCTGGACCATTGCATGCAGGGCTGGACTTATTCCTATCACCTGCCAAGTCTGCCCAACTCCTCCTCAACCTCAGTGTGGCCCTTAATCCAGAGCCCCCCTGCCTGGATCTCCTGCTGGCAGTGTTTTGCTTGGGAAGGCCAGCACCAGCCTTAAAATACTTCCTTGCGTTGTGTAGATTTGTTCTCTGCTCAGACCCCGCAAGCGCTCAGCCATGTGTTAGATCGACCTTCCATCATGCCTGTGAAGCAACACATCTCAGCACTGCTACTGATGCTTGATGACTAGATTAGGCACGATAGCCTGTCATGTCTTCCCATCCTCTTGTGTGAGGCGCAATGATTGTCACTCGGGGCTAGGGTTGGACTAGATGTCCTTTGTGGTCCCTTCCCATCTCTGCAAATCTACGATTCTATGGCTATTGCTATGCAGTGCCGTCACCTGCCGTATTGTCATTTGTGACTTCTTGTATTCTTGTAAAAAAAAATAAAAAATATGGCGCTTCTGGCTAAAAGTTCTAAATGTAACTCGAAAGGAGTAAAGGATTTTTCAGTGAACAATATGTACACAATGTGGGTGGCTTTCTTTTCCTTCCCTCCTCCCCACACCCACACACCCCGTCTGAATGTTTGAAAGGAACAAGTTTCTTGCCACAGTCCTGGCTGAATAAATACCCGATGTTGTTGTTGTTGTTTAGTCATTTAGTCGTGTCCGACTCTTCGTGAGGGAGCTGCATTCGTCCACAGACAGCTTCCCGGTTCATGTGGCCAGCAGGACTAAACTGCTTCTGGCGCACAGAACACCGTGACAGAAACCAGAGCACACGGAAATGCCATTTACCTTCCCGCCACAGTGGTACCTATTTATCTACTTGCACTGGTGTGCTTTTGAACTGCTAGGTTGGCAGGAGCTGGGACAGAGCAATGGGAGCGAATTCCAGCTGAAAAAAAGCCCTGGGTTTTAAGGTTATAGTCCCAATGTGGAGGCAGCCAAAAGTACTTTTCTGTAGCGGCATTGCACATGGAAGGTGCAATCTTTGTGCTCCATGAATTGGGCATATTTGGCGCCTCCATGCCAACTCTAGGGAGTGCCACAGATGTGGTAATGCTGCTGCTCATCTCCAAATGAAGGGATTTAAAAACAGATCTATCCTACACAGAGCCCCACTCTGAGGAAGTGGTTTTCCTCGGACCTCAGCTTCCGGACCGGTGCCAACACACAAAAATTGTCCCCCCCCCCCTTTTGCACCCTTCTGTTAAGTTTATCAGACACTTCTCCAGCAGAACACTAGATGTCTCTAGCACACAATCTAGCAGACAACTGCATCACTTCATTTCTTTATACTGTATCTTGCACTTCACCAAATCAGTGAAACAAGCGCCCTTCGTAAGCCAAGCGTACAAGACAGTTACAATATGTGGGCCCATCTGCACTGCACCTGAAAACCCTCACGGCTCTGCGTGGATAGATGCAAGGACCACACCTTCTTTTATATGACACATTTTGTTTCATGTAGCACATTTTGCTTAGCCCACCTGTGGGTTGCCTGTAAAGGGACCCCTGACCATTAGGTCCAGTCATGGCCGACTCTGGGGTTGCGGCGCTCATCTCGCTTTATTGACCAAGGGAGCCAGCGTACAGCTTCCGGGTCATGTGGCCAGCATGACTAAGCTGCTTCTGGCGAACCAGAGCAGTGCACGGAAACGCTGTTTACCTTCCTGCCAGAGTGGTACCTATTTATCTACTTGCACTTTGACATGATTTCGAACTGCTAGGTTGGCAGGAGCAGGGGCCGAGCAACGGGAGCTCACCCCGTTGCGAGGGTTCGAACCACCGACCTTCTGATCAGCAAGCCCTAGGCTCTCTGGTTTAACCCACAGCACCACCCGCGTCCCTTTGGACCACCCCTGAAACTACCCGCCCTTGCACACTTGTATTCAGTGCTGGATTTAGGTATAAGCTAAACAAGCTATAGCTTAGGGCTTCACTCTCTTGGGGGCCCCCCCAAAAAATTAAAGTAAAAAAAAACCTGGATGTACATTTCCAAATTATAAGATACAAAACAAATAAAATAAAACCTACTTACAGCAGCAGTGTTTTGTGTTGTGTAGGCTCCTGTAATGTAAGTCATGGGCCCCGCCTGCTAGCCTGCTCCCTAAAATATCACTGGTTTGCTCATTTCTATCACTACTGGGAAAACCGTAGTAAAAGCTATGGTTTTCCCAGTAGTGATGTATGGAAGTGAGAGCTGGACCATAAAGAAGGCTGATCGTCAAAGAATTGATGCTTTTGGATTATGGTGCTGGAGGAGACTCTTGAGAGTCCCATGGACTGCAAGAAGATCAAACCTCTCCATTCTGAAGGAAATCAGCCCTGAGTGCTCACTGGAAGGACAAATCCTGAAGCTGAGGCTCCAATACTTTGGTCACATCATGAGAAGAGAAGACTCCCTGGAAAAGCCCCTGATGCTGGGAAAGATGGAGGGCACAAGGAGAAGGGGACGACAGAGGATGAGATGGTTGGACAGTGTTCTCGAAGCTACGAACATGAGTTTGACCAAACTGCGGGAGGCAGTGGAAGACAGGAGTGGCTGGTGTGCTCTGGTCCATGGGGTCACAAAGAGTTGGACATGACTAAATGACTAAACAACAACATATATAGGCTGCCTACATTCTGCACGTGCAAATGGCTTTAGATACCTATTAGGTCCATAAATTACCATACAGCATATATTCAACAACAAAAAACAGCGCCAATTTGTTGTTGACAAAGGACAGCTGGACATATAAAGGCCCCATTACCTTCAGTAGCTTAGGGCCTCATCAAACCTAAATCCGGCCCTGTGTGTATTAGTGGAAGAAAGGGCAAGGCACTGCAGCCTCTGTTTTCCATTCAGTCCTTCCCTGAACCTTATCCCAGCACTCCATTGATGGAAAACAGTAAAAGGGATGTAGTCAACAGGGCATGGTGTGGGTCATTGACCCTTTACTATTTTGGCTGCATGGTGAGGGGCACAGAGGAGGAATTAAGACATAACCAAAGAAAAAATCGGAATACATGGCTGCATGTTGACCCACAAAAGCGCCAAGTAATAGGTTTTGATTAGCTTCTTATGTTTCTTCTCCCTGTTAGTGGAAAGGCAGAATTTCACTTAAGAAAAATCAGTATGTCACCCTTTCAGCAGGAACTATTCTCTCCCCCCCCAAAAAAGGGGGGGAATAAAAAAGAAAGAAAGGAGTAAGTGACCTACAAGTAATGGGGCAGATGAGATTTAAAGTTTTCACAACACAGGGACAGCTTTCATACATTTTGGATTTGGGGGGGCAATGCAAGGCCGGGCCCCCCCCACCCCCTTCATGTTTGCTTTCTTTCCAAAATGTTTTCTGCTTTTGTTGTAAACAAAAATTGTCCTTTTCCCTTATGGGGTATCCAAGAGCCCATATAGAGTCCTTACATTGGTTCCCTATTGGTAGGAGAAAATAAACAGAGGCCAACCAGAGAATATTGAGAAGCAAAGCAGCTAGTAAGCTTGATCTTTATTGATGTGTTGCACCAGGGTGCTCCCCTCACCTGTAGGAGAGGAGGAGGAACCCAGAAAAATGGCACGCAAGGCCTTATAAAGACTTTTGAAATTGCCACCCTGTAGATCAAGACCACCCCCAGAAACATCATACCTACATCACAGAAAAGGTGGTCTTAAAACAGAAATTTGAATGTTGTTTATCTCCTGTCTGGCAGGTTACTTGATTGTATTGCCTGGGTAGCCTGGCCAGTCTTTTGTAGTGATAAATACTTAGTTCAGGGGCCAGGTTACAGGCTCACACCCTATTCAAACAAAGACATACCCTTAAGACAGGATTTGTAAAGGAAAAGAGAATGGGGAGGCTTTTCCCTTTTCTTTTGACCTTGCAGAGAAAACATTTGGTCAGTTTGGGAATCAAAATGGTTCCAGGTCGGTCTTCCTGTGCTGATCTATGTATGTGCTTGGTTGGTACACTTATGAACATTTAAGATATATCTAAGACCTCAAAATTCCTATCACACTTTCTAAAGCATTTCTCCTTTCAAAGTTTTCTAAACAATGCTATTGGCTATGACGAGAAACAAGAGAAGGAACACCAGCAAGTGTTTCTTAAGAGCTGAGCGTTTCAATCAACCCTGGTCTTCTCAGGTCACCTGTAGCTCTACACGTTTTGTGGAGTAGACAAGGGCAGGGTTCGGAAACGTTGGTGTCAGCCTTATGCAAACATGCTTTAGAGCAAGCCTGTTGGCCTCAGTGGGACTTATTTCTAAATAAAGTGCGTAGGGCTGGACCGCATAATTTGCTTTAGATTGTTGACATATACGACATGAAGCATTTCCATGCCAGTGAAACCATGTGTCGATACATTACTGAAGCAAAGGAACTGCCCTCAAAAACTTCTTTCCTCAATACGAACTTCATGCCCAGAAGGTTGCACACTGGGATATTTCTCATAGATACTTCAATTGGGTGTTGCAACGCATTGTACATTGTCGTACACCACTGCACATGTGCGTGATGAAGTCTAGCGTGGCATGTGGGGTTGCGT